>NC_090271.1:249880878-250212545 GCF_040414725.1 Anabrus simplex
TAGGAAATGGAAGGAAGCGGCCGTGGCCTTAATTAAGGTACAGCCCCGGGATTTGCCTGGTGTGAAAATGGGAAACCAGGGCTGCCGACAGTGGGGCTCGAACCCACTATCTCCCGATTACTGGATACTGGCCGCACTTAAGCGACTGCAGCTATCGAGCTCGGTCATGTTATCCTTAGCTGCCTTCTTTGCTAGATTCAATTTTATAGTAAGTTCCTTCAATTCCCCTTACTTCCACTGCGATTTCTAACTCTATTTCTTCCCAGTCTGCACCTCCTTCTTAGTCTCTTTATTTCTCTATTATAATAAGGTGGGTCTTTACCATTCCTTACCACCCTTAAAGGTACAAACCTGTTTTCGCATTTCTCAACAATTTCTTTAAACCCATCCCAGAGTCTGTTTACATTTTTATTTACCGTTTTCCACCGATCATAATAACTTTTTAGAAACTGCCTCATGCCTGCTTTATCAGCCATATGGTACTGCCTAATAGTCACACATTTAAGACCTTCCTTTCTATCACATTTATTTCTAACTACGACAAAAACAGCTTTATGATCACTAGTACCATCTATTACTTCAATTTCTCTATAGAGCTCATCTAGTTTTATCAACACCACATCCAGGACATTTTTCCCTCTGGTTGGTTCCATCACTTTCTGAATCAGCTGTCCTTCCCATATTAACTTATTTGCCATTTGTTTGTTATGCTTCCTATCGTTCGCATTTCCTTCCCAATTGATACCTGGTAAATTCAGATCTCCCGCTACAATCACATTTCTTTCCATGTCGTTTCCTACATAGCTGATTATCTTATAATTATCTTCTGAATCCGTGTCAGTGCTACCCTTTCCAGGTCTGTACACTCCAAATAAATCAAGTTGCCTATTATCTTTAGAAATGAGCCTTACACCTATAATTTCATGTGTCTCATCTTTAACTTTTTCGTAGCTTACAAATTCTTCTTTCACCAGAATGAATACTCCCCCTCCCACTTGATTCAAGAACTGGAAAAAAGTCCAGAGAAAAGCAGCTCGATTTGTTCTGGGCCATTTCCGACAAAAGAGTAGCTTTACAAAAATGTTGCAAAGTTTGGGCTGGGAAGACTTGTGAGAAAGGAGACGAACTGATCGACAAAGTGGTATGTTCCGAGCTGTCAATGGAGAGATGGCGTGGGAGGACATCAGTAGACGAATAAGTTTGAGTGGTGTCTTTAAAGTAGGAACGATCACAATATGAAGATAAAGTTGGTATTCAAGAGGACGAGTTGGGGAAAATATTCTTTTATATGAACCCCTAGGGGTTGCTTACCCCCACAGTGTTGTTTTCGAGACAGTCATATGCGTAGCAGTATCTCTCCTTGGCCCAGCCTACATTTACACGCGTGCCTGTTTCAAACACCAGGCCTGTATTCTACTGCAAAATCCTTGAGCTGACGTTGCCATGGTTACTGCTGGTCATTTCTTCATCCAGTTCCTAGAGCGGGGTAGTTTGATGTCAATATCTCGATAACGGTTCGCCCGAGTTCTTGTTACTCATTGTAATTTTTCAAACCTTATTGGCGTCGTTGTTCAAACATCGCCCTTTGTACACTTGTTTCATGTGTTGTTTTCATATATTTACGTTTTGCACATCTGATCGGGAAGTTAGGGGAACGCGCTAACTATACGCTGCCTGGCTGCTGGCGCGGCTCGACACAGCCCGGTTGGCTCACGTCCGCTGCTTCGCTCCTCCCTACCTCTCCGCCATACCCCGATACTCCCGCGGCACTTCTAATTTTACGACTATTTATTTGTTCAATTTTGGAGTTTAAACTTGCGCTGGGCACATGCAGTTTTCACCTTAGCATTCTACTGTCTCCCACGAATATCCCTACCAAATTTCAACCGAATCCGAGTGTAAGACATGTATGTGTTCGCTCGTAGGTACAATCGTCATATAATATCTTTATCATAAAATGGCATATATGGAATAATTAACAAATAAAATCACTCAAACTATCCCCATTAACACTGGGATATATTTACACAACTTACACACAAGTCTGAGTGAATCCTAAACTAAATCTAACCTGTTACCCTACGAGTTAATATTATACACTCTCATGTAAGAACAAACATCACCATCAAAACGGCACGAGTCAAAATAAGTCCATTATTGCTGACACATAATGTAAATGGACCGTTGGCTCAGAACCAACTTCATTCCAGAACACAATCAACAAATAAACGCATGACACAACTTATACACAAAGAAAACATAATACACTGAAGAGATCTGGTTGCCGTGGACTACCCCACGTACCCTTGGCAGATGCCAACGAGACCCGAACTCACTTCCTGCGACGAACGAAGATGGGACTGAAATTCCTAACTACACCTAGTAATAAGCATTTCTAAAAAGCTTTAGTGGCCTCTGTCGGTAATTAAATTCAGCTGAAACAGATTCGTGGTTTTTATTCACAATGAAACTATTCTAACAGGTCGCCGTGTTACTCTTTTTTTGCTAGTTGCTTTACGTCGTACCGACACAGATAGGTCTTATGGCGACGATGGGACAGGAAAGGCTAGGTGTGGGAAGGAAGTGACCGTGGCCTTAATTAAGGTACAGCCCCAGCATTTGCCTGGTGTGAAAATGGGAAACCACGGAAAAACATCTTCAGGGCTGCCGACAGTGGGGTTTGAACCTACTATCTCCCGAATACTGGATACTGGCCGCACTTAAACGACTGCAGCTATCGAGCTCGGTCGGCGTTACTCTATAAATGACACAATGTCCTTACCATATGACAGGCTCAAATCAGCCTCCGTTCCATCTAGGATGCAAACAAAATAATACTCATGGGTCACAAAGGGCGTTGCTGGCCACATAATTAACAGCTTCTAAGGAGAGTCTGACCGCTCCCTTCTAATGGCACGTCGTCTCTTTAAATCTCAAATGTGGCAACAAATAATTCATTCATCAATTCACTCACTCAATTCAATGTGGAAACACATAATTCATCAATAATTTAATCTCATTAATAAAGCCCTCAGTATCTTGACACCCATGGGTTTATATTTTCTACCAGTAGTTCAGGCTTCTATGCCTTCTGCCATCATGAACTAATTCATTTTCAACTGAAGAGATGATCATTTCTATCTGAATCTCTCGTGAAACGGTTACTAAGTACCCCCACAAAGGACCAAAATAAACTGTAGCCCATCCCATCATGATATTCATTATTTAAAAAGGGGCCTAACATCCACATTTTCGGCCATCCTGATACTCCTACGTGGTAATCCATATCCACCTTTCCAATTGATTAAACACAAATACGGAATCAAGTATTACTTTAAAAACGCACACGAATGTATGCGCACCTCTAAATAAATAAGGCCTAGCTATTATCCAATGGAGGACGACGGTTCTGATCTCTGGCGAGTCACTCCGGCACTGCTTCCATCCGCGATGACTAAAATACATCAAAATAACACTCGCATGCATTATAGCTAGTTGAGTACCAATCGACTTAAAGGAACATTCCAATGGACAATACTTGCACTAACCATTCGACACAAAGTTGAACTCCGTAAAAAAAATCCGAGAAAATTCCCAAAATAAAAATGAGGAATAAAATAAAATAAAAATCAGATCTACCCGTATTTACAAAATCTAATTCACCCAGACTTGTTACTAATTGAATACTGTGCCCTTAATTAGCAGATTTGCATTTTAAAGAAAAGAAACCCAATCAATTATTATTTACAAATTAATGAACTTTAAATGGATACTCTATTATGATAAGTTTCATGCAAGTAAAATGGATGTACTCAGCCTTATCCTCCAGGACACTTCGGATAACTACGGGACGTCCATTGCTCCATTCATTCCGTCATTGATTCCAGGTAGACTGCTACGATGGCCAAGTGTGAACTGGAACTCCTAGGATGAAATTCCATAATCCTTGGCACTGATATCTCTTGGGTAACTACGGCACACAACACGCACAGTTAAGCCCGTTAGGAACGTCTGCTTCAAACACGCACTTTACGACCAGATTTTTGATCCAATGTCCCGGGATCAGAAACATTAATACAGGGTTATTAATTAAACGCCCACATTTAGTTTAATTTAGTAGGGTCAAGCTCTGTGTTTATGCTCACAATATGAATGATTACGCGGGTTCCACTAGTCCCCAAGTTACAGAGATAATAATAATAATATCAGGTCAAATTCGTACTCTAAATTAGGAACAAATAACCCGAATACACACTCAAATCTATCACCAATATCACTTCCTCTCATTCATCAATTGTTTTAAGACAATTACACAATTCTTTAAAATAAAAGATCACATGGAAAGGAAATTTTTTTGTAATTTGCTTTACGTCGCATCGACACAGATAGGTCCTATGGCGACGACGGGATAGGGAAGGCATAGGCATGACAAGGAAGCGGACGTGACCTTAATTGAATCGTTTATTTCAGAAACCTCCTAAGTGACACTTTTATCAAAACTGAGTTTTTGACGGGATTGTACTATTCGGAGATAAATACATTGTTTTTAGCAGAAACAAACCATATGCCATACAAGAAATGCTGTTAGGCAGCTGTGTAAATAATGTGTTTATTTCAGAAAGAACCTAAGCGCCGTCGCTTAGGTTCTTTCTGCGGTAAATTCATTCCTCCACTCGTGACGGTTGGTAGCCCTGCTAGGATAACCTGTTTTGTGACTCATATAGAATCACACAGTTGTGCGTTTATTATTGAATCTCTGCGACAGAAGTCAGTTTGAGACGATTACGATTAACTTCCCTGTCCGTGGCCACTCTTTTTCGCCTTATGACAGGGATTTTGGAAGTATTAAACGGCTCTTGAGGAAGGGATCAGAATTTATACTCTAAATGAGTATGCTGAGCTAGGCAAGTGTGTCAGGACGTTTTACCGTTTATCATCTTACCTCGGACGATGTCTTAGGTTTTAAACATTGGTGGCCTATATCGTACAGGAAAATAACAAAGTCTAATGAAGCATCAGGCAGGGAAGTACCAAGAGGACGTAAGAAGCCATTCAAAGTTTCTAGTTACAAACAGTTTCTGCATTATAAGGATACTTCAGGACAAGTTGTGGCAAAGGCGTTTATTGGAGGATTTTCATCTACTTCCGCACGACAGAAAACTGACAGCCCACCTGAGCTACCTTCCGAGAAGGCTTATCCTTTGGGAAAGGTATGTTGATTACAATAATATTACTAAAGGGATATAAAATTTTTGAGCAAGTAAAAACATTTTGTAGCCTATAATAACTTTATAAACTTTCAATGGGTTCTGCACATCGCAATTTTTGGTTTTAAGTTCCAATCAACAAAAGGAAAGTAGAAGACTTGAAAACATGAATGGACTACACCGTTGATTATGAAGACTTTTATGACAGCATCATTCAGTGGCCAACAACTGAGAGAGAACCTGCTGAGGATATGCCAGAGGCTGAATAAAGCCAGAAAGGGTTTTACTGTTCTAATTTGAATGTTGTGGTTCATTAACTGATGTCTATTAAATTTTGTATGATTAGAACGGCGTTATTTACGTAACCTTTCATCTTAAAACTTGTATAGATTAATCAATTAGCTGTTTTCTTTATAATTGCTACAAAAATTAACAGGAAAATTGTTTATTTCAGAAACAACCTAAGTGCAATGTTTAAAAAAATTATTTATGGCATTAAAAAAATTTAAAAATTTCTTGTTTACTACACTTTTCTAGCACATTAAAGTTTAATTTAAAAAATTTAGAAGGAGATCAGACTTCAACTTATACTCCCACACAGTTATTTTCATTTTCGCAACAGTTTGAAAAAGTGCACTTAGGTGGTTTCTGCAATTAGTGATTCAATTAAGGTACAGCCCCAGTTTTTCCTGGTGTGATGAGTAACCAGGACTGCAGACAGTGGGATTCGAATCCACGATCTCCCGGATGTAAGCTCACAGCTGCGCGACTCTAACTTTTTTCACTCTATACTTCAATATTTACATTCACACATGAAATAAATCTGTGCTTGACAGGTATAGGTGAAATAGTGTTGAAATAGTTCATTTGTTCATGCACTGTCAGGTATAAAAAGTATTAAAAAATAAAAAAATCACTGATACCTTCAAGGTGTTAATTCAAAACTTAAACATAAAAACACAAAGACACATTATATATCAAGACAGTTCAAGTAATGGGCATATCTATCTTCTAGCTGTCCACTTTCACTCAGTTTCCATCTCTCTTTGTGGTACAAGAGAGCCGGTAGTATGATACCATCCACACTGCCCAACATGTATGTAATGTAGTGACCTAATAGCCATACAATCGCTTGCTCTTTTATCTGAGCAAAGGCCGTTACAGACAGTCGAATCAGTTCCCTGTCGTCGATATCTCCAAGAGGAAGGTTCATGAGGCGACACACCTATCGTTTACACCAGCTCCATGTGCGCACGGCATATGTGCATGTATCACTGTGTCCATCTGACCACACCCTGTACACCAAGGGGATTGTTCCAGATGTATTTGGTAGCGACATCGTGCTGTTGGTACCAGATTGTTTAGGAAAAGGAATATTTCGAAACGTGCGTGTGACGAGAGTTTCATACGGCAAAATTTGACCCACGCCGTTGACCAGTGGGTGTAGAGTACCGTGGCCTCAATCCGCGGGGTGATGTGCATAGCTAGTCGTAATATAGTGTAAATGGTCTTGGTAGTAGCATTCGTTCCAGACGGGAGTTCACTAACGAACTTTTGGAGTTTCAGTTGGTGATCTCTAAATATTTTCAGCAAGGAACTAGAGTCGCCGTTATCTGGGCTCCAAGTGTCTTTGTGCAGTGCCTTCGAGAAATTATGCGACTGTAATAATATAGAAATATAATTTTTAAGAAGTAGAGCTTGGCATTTCGTTCCGTATGCGATGAGTCCTAATCCACCAAGTTTACATGGGAGATACAGCTGTTCCTGTTGTACTCTAAATAGATAGCCTTGCCAAATGAACCAGCCAAAATATTTTGAGAGCTGGCTTTCAAAGTTGTTGGGTAGCGGGAACACTTGAGCTAAGTACTAAACCTTTGAGAGAACATAGATGGTTGTCACCACAATCCTCTGAGTTATATTCAAATTTTGTGCACGAAAGTTCATCATCACACCCCTAACATTAGCGATAACAGTAGCCCAGTTGGTTTCTAAAGTACCGAGCAGAGTCTTTTTTCATTTAATATCAAGGATTTTCACCTCAACAACAATGTTAAACCAGTCCTTCTGTACAATGTCGGTCCCATCGTTTAATTTCAGTAAAGTAGTTTCCCTGGGATTGGATTTCGTCCCTGAACCGACGCTGTATGTGCTGAGAGCTTGAGAGATATGTTGAATATCCTGTTCATCTCTGACTAATATCGAAATGTCATCTGCGTAAACACACATTGAAAAGTTATGTATATTCACTCTGTATCCTTGTAACTTTGGTTGAAGTGTCCTAATAAATGGTTCCAGGCCTATGACAAAGAGGAACATGGAGAGGGGGCATCCCTGTCTTACTGATCTTTCTATCGGTATGGGCGTCGAGAGGAATTCGTTAACAAGGATTCGAGATATAGAGCGGCAATTGATCATTCGAATGTAATCGATCACTTTGTCAAGGAATTGGAAATACTTTAAAACGATGTAGAGGTACTGATGGCTAATACGATCAAATGCTTTATCAAGATCTATATTCAAGAGGCTGAGGTGGTCACTCGGCTGAGGGTCTGTTCTCAGATGGATATCACGTAGTGTTCTTATATTTGTCAAAATTGTACGCCCTGGTACGCTGTAACACTGTTCAGGTCCAATTACATCTATGAGAACAGTCTTCAGACGACGCGATAACACTCTGGTTAGTATTTTATAATCACTGCATAGTAGAGTAACTGGCCTGAAGTCTTCCACCTGAAGGGTTCCTTTCTTCTTGGGGATGAGAACTATGATACCTTCATAATGGATTTTACATAGGGTACGACGTCCCAAGATAGTGCGGATAACGTCACAGAATTCCTTACCAATAATAAATCAGTATTGTTTATAAAATTCATAGGGGAACCCGTCGATTCCTGAAGAGCGATTGGACGGAAATTTTTTTATGATGGCTTGAATTTCATCATCAGTAATGTCCATGCCAAGGAATTCTTTACTTGCTGGACTAAGGTGGGCATCGCAGGACTGAAGCAAAGTATTGACTTGTGTACATCGATAGATTCCCTGGCCTATAATTGTTGATAAAATGAGGAAATTTCTCTTCTGATGTCTTCTTGTGACGTCACCTCTCTCCCAATTGACGGTCTTATTTTATGAATGCACCGGCGTTGTTGCTCTCGCCGTGTACGTGCTATATAATAGACACTTGCAACCTCATCAAGTAGTGCCGTTTGATCCTTCAGGGTTACGTTTAATTTTGTGAGCGTCCTCTGCTGTACCGTCAACAGTTTATCTTTAACATCTGTAATCTCATTGTAATTTCGTTCACCAGCGTTATTCATCTCCTGGAGCTGTCGGAGAACACTAATAGAAGTCACTTGTATCGCGTCTCTCTTGGGCCTTTTGATACGCAATATTTTTGAAGAGTCTTCTTATCCCCGGTTTGATTAACTGGTCCCACCATTCTGCACTATCGCTATGTTTACCTTTCTGAAGTAGCCGTTTGTTCCATTGCCTTAGAAAAGTTCCGTGCATTGATCATCCAGTAGTAGTGAGCAGTTCATTTTCCAGTATCCTCTCCGTATATAGTATACTTTGTGTGGGAAGTTTATTTTACATGCAAATGCATGATGATTGGTGAAGCTAACGGGGATCACCTCGTAAGTTCTAGGGTGAATGAGTGTTCGGGAAACATACATACGGTCAAGGCGGGAGGAGGAGTTATACTGGATGTAGGTATAGTGGGGAAGGGGAACACGCAACTTATCCACAACATCGGTCAGGTTCAAGGAGGTTACGAGATCATTTAAGGCAGGGTTGGCCGCATAAGTTTGCCCTGTCGAGTCTTCTATTCGTTGAACACAATTAAAGTCCCCGGCAAGAATTGTTTTTTCTTTAATATTATGCAGGTGTTGGAGTATATCGTTCTGAAAGAATTTCTTACGTTGAACACGGTAGTGGTTCCCTGATGGTGCATAAATATTTATTAGGGTAGTGTCATTAATGTGTCCACATATGATCCTTCCTGAGGGTGACTATGCACATCTTCGAGTTTCAGATCGTGTCGGTTAATGAATTGTGTTCCCCTACTAGCATTGCCAATGTTTATATATTGGTTGTAGTATGAGGATATGGGTAACACAGGGAGTACGACTTCTTGTAAAAAAAAGCAATGTCAATATCATATCATAACGAAGAGATCGTTCAAACAATTGAAATTTAAGGCGGCTTTGTATCACATTGATGTTCACAGTAGCGAGAGTCAAAATCTGCACCATCAGAAATATAACCAACTCCCTTGTACACAATATCCTATCAAAAGTGCGTCCCATTATCCATCTATTTACGAGCCTCCGGAGGTTTGCGGCGGCTTCGAGAATTACTGCGGGGTTGTGTACGATCCGTACGGCCAACTCGCCCAGTCCACAAAGGAAACTTGCTCGCGATTGTCAGGCATCTGTCCCTCACGAGATATCCCAAAACCTTATATCAGCTGGGAAGTTCCCCCTCTCAAAGTTTTCAAACACCATTTTCTCGATATATTAGAGACGCAATAGCAAGATAATGAGGTGACCAGTGATCTTATAATATGGTTAAGTCTCACCGACGAAACCTGATCTCAGAATCCACAGTAATTAATAAATATATGTCCTTATTTCTCAGCACAATCAAGAGAATTTCCCTGTAAAGTGAATGTAGAGACATTTAACACACGGTGCTGGAATTTTAATGCTACTTTCTGGAGGGAATGGGTTGTCAAGTGACCCGGCTGTTTGAGCCATATTTTGTAAGCTGCTCGCTGAAAAATGTCAAATATGTCTTTAAAATAATTTAAACAAACTAGTAGTTTTATTAGTAATAATTATATCCGTCGTGAAAGGGTAACTTTCCTCTTCTTAACTTGAGAACCTGAGTTCAAGGAATTTAACCTTTGTTTGAGTGCTGGAGCAGGTTTCATGAGCCTCTTGAGTACAATTTCAGAACTGATACAAGAGGCAACGGACGCGGTAGCGTATACCAAGCAATATGGTTGAGGGAATCCCCATGGTGACAAAATGTCACTCGCGGTGATTTGGCCTTCCCTTGGAACTGATCTGCTTGCTCGAAACCGGTCTCTCACCGGACGAGCTGGCTGTGCGGTTAGAGGCTGTGAGCTTGCATCCGGGAAATAGTGCGTTCGAATCCCACTGTTGGCAGCCTTGAAGATGGTTTTCCGTCTTTTCCCTTTTCACACCAGGCAAATGCTGGGACTGTACCTAAATTAAGGCCACGGCCGCTTCCTTCTAACTTTTAGGCCTTTCCTATCCCATCGTCGCCATGAGACCTATCTGCTTCGGTGCGACATAAAGCCACCAGGAAAAGAACCCGATCTCGAGAGCGTGGGTGAACAGGCTGTTGATGCAGAGTGAAATGGTAAGCGGGTTGCTGGTATCCTCCTTAAATGATTTACTGCATTTGGAATTAAATTACGATAAAGTTTAAAAATTAAACTTGGATGGCACTGGATGATAATTCTTGACTTTTTTTTAGAAGAGCGGTGTTATAAGTAACAGATTTCCACTAGTTAACCGCTGTTCGAATCCCAGACTGTTTATGTAGAAATTAGAAACGAGATGTCATTTACCTGGAAACTGGATTCCATGTAAAACTGGATGCCGCGTGTCGTAAACCTTCACTATAAAGAATCGTGTAAAATCCCCTCCAGAAGCAAGTAGATCTCTTGAATGAAACTGATTTAGTGAAGGCCTTGGACTTTACTTGACGACAGAAGGAGGTTAAGATCTAGAAAGCCATTTAGATGGTGTAACTGATGACATTCACAGCCACAAGTGTAATCTGATCACCATTTATTAAATGACTATTGAGGTTCCGCAGATGAACCGTAGAATACTCCATCAACTACTTGAGATCTTAACCTGTCAACCTTGTCACGTCTTTCTTCAGAATCTGATAGTGCTGAGGTTCTAAATGTAATACTAGTGACAAATACCATTTGTCTTATTCATGAAAGAACATCCAGGTATCGTGGCTATGCTGAACGGTAATATGGATTTTTATTCCTTGTTTCAGCCTGATTATAGAAACCATCTACTCAATGACCCTGTTCAAGGAGACGGATTGCATTCCGATCCACTGAAATGATGAGGAGAAGCTTTCTTTGTCGACATGCTTTCTACAGCGAAATAAAGTGTTATCCCAAAGCCGTATAGTAGCTTCCATCCATGTTAGACTGCCTGCCATAACAGAAAATTTAGATTTATTAAAGATATTACTATTATTATTATTATTATTATTATTATTATTATTATTATTATTATTATTATTATTATTATTATTTGCCACTGATGCTTTCACGGCCAGTACTTATAGACATGATGCTGTATAGTCTTTTGGGCTTATGCCGCATCAAGAAAATAAGGTGAAATTCTTAACGTTTCACAGAGAGCTGTGCTCTGCGTCCTCAGAAGAAATCTCGACTGTCCACGAGAAAGGCTTCCTAAACAATGACTCTTTAAAATTTAGACGTTATAATAGAAGTGGAAATGGTACGTTCATTCGCCACCAGACGGCTCCCAGGACGTGGCACAACGCTAGCGTTCGAAGCGGAAGCTGACCGAACCATCAGACTATGCGGTTCACATAAGGTGTGTACGTAACATATGACACTGACAGGTGTATGACTTAGACACAAGCTTGGAATTAAACATCTGGCGACAAGGAACGTACGAATTTGTGAACGCTAGCTTTGTGCCACGTCCTGGAAGCCATCTGGTGGCGAATGAACGTATCATTTTCATTTCTATTGTAACGTCTAAATTTTAAAGCGTCATTGTTTAGGAAGCCTTTCTCGCGGACAGTCGGGATTTCTTCTGAGGACGCAGAGCACAGTTATCTGCGAAACTTAAAGAATTTCACTTTATTTTCTTGGCACGACATAAGCCCAAAAGCCTATACAGCATCATGTCAATAAAATATTTGTTTGCCTGGACGAATAGCTTAGAGGGTAGTGCGCTTGCTTTCTTAGCCCAAGGTCCCGATATAGTCTGGTGGTAGACTTTCTGAAGGTGCTCAATTCCATCAGCTTGGTTCCAGTAAGCTTACCGGTACGTAAAGGAACACTTGCGGGCCAGTATCTACTACATCTCGGCGTCTCCAAGAATCCTATTCATATTTAGTGGGACGTAAAATATAGCAACAACAACGACAACACAATTATTATTGTTATTATTATTATTATTATTATTATTATTATTATTATTATTATTATTATTATTATTATTGAAAACGTTAGTGATTTAAAGTACTGACTCTTAAACTTAAAGGTTAGTGTCACCAGTGGGTACCGGAATCGATTTCTTGCCGGGTCGGGGATTTTAGCCGTGACTGCTTATTTCCGATGGATCAGAGTTTGGGTGTCGCGTTTCTCTCAATACACACCTATTCATGTACACGCAACGCACCACGCTTCTAAACATCACAGAAACACGCTGTAGCGAATACATCTTTCCACATATGGTTGACGTTAGGAAGGGCACCCGAGCGTTAAACAAGGCCAATCCCACATATATATATAACACAGTTCACACCCGGAATTCCACCGAGGTGTAGAGAAAGCGTTGAAAGAAGTGAAAAAGTCAGTGATTTAAAGATCGAGCCATGATAGCTGTATAATATCGTCATCGACTTCTCACCAAAGCAACTGATCATCGAATCCCCGGTAATGTATGTAGTAGAGTTTTTGAAATGGATAGTGGAGACCGGATGTTTAGGCATACTTTTCTTTAATGCTATTTATTCGGGGCGTCGACCTTAGAAGATCTTTTGCCCCTACTTTGCTCCATATGCTGTGAACCTGCGTGCATTTGGAAATGGCGGAAGTGTAAAGTGTTGAATGTGAGGAAAGAAACCCCTGACCCGACCGGGAATCGAACCCGGGGCGCCGGGTGACAGGCAGACGCGTTGCCTCCTACACCGCGGGGCCGGACAGGAAAAGAGAAACAAGTATACTCCAGCCTGGTCAATAGCTCTGTTATGAATCAAGGACCTCCACAGTTGTCTATCTCTCCACCACTCCCTTTCTTCCTACAAAACTTCTTCTACTTTCACACCTCTCTTCTCTACACACTCTTGCATCGTATCTATCCACCTCTTTCTGGGCCTTCCCCGATGTCTTTTCCTATTATTTTCTCTGTAAATACTCACTTTCGTACTATATCTTATTTCATTCTCATCACGTGTCAATACCATTTCAGCTAACTGGTCTGTATCTAGTCTTGCAGTTTAGGGAATCGAATTTTCTCTCTGGTTTCTATGTTTTTTTAATCTCATCCCTTCGTGCCTTCCCAGTTATTCCTCAAAGCAATTACATGGCGGCTGCTTGGATTCTGCTTTCATCGTGTTCGTTGATGTCCATGTGCTCGCTACGTATGTCAAAATTGGTGTATAATACATTGAGTATAGATTTTCTTGCATTTCCCTGGGACGTCCTGCTTCCTCACTGTCTCTCACACATTGATACCGCCCAGAAGAGAAACTCGCTGTGATGGGCCCCATGACGCGAAGTGTTAGAATTCCACCTTCTCCGTAATGTTTAGGCAGAGCTGGCAGCATGGTCCTTAGGACCGAATGCCATTAAAAAAAAAAGTGGAAACCTGCTCGTTATCATTGTCGAAGCTTTTCAGTTGCCAGTGAAAGTAACAACAATGTATGTATAGCCCATCCTCCCATTCAAACTTCAAGTGGACAGACAGATATGGAAAATGAATTATAAGCCATGGCAAGGTTAGGTGTGCTTGTTGCATACTGCGGGATGGCCAGAGGCGGTACTGAGGTGACAAGTGAAACAAGAAAGCGAACGAAGGTCGACCAGCCGCGGTGAAGCCCGGTAAGGCAAAGTGCGTCGTGGTTCTACCAGAGTGCACAGGCATTTTAACGCGCCACGTTTCTTCGGTGAGAATTAAAGCTGAGTGATCCTTGAAAGGGAATGTGTACAGCGAAATTAGGAAGAGGACTCAATCTCCTGTAACAGGTTTTCAGCATCATGTAGCCTGCACTGCTGAGATATGTGTATAAAAGATACGGATATTAGATTGTTAATATATAATAATAATAATAATAATAATAATAATAATAATAATAATAATAATGATAACAATAATAATAATAATAATAATAATCATCATCATTGTACCGGGGTACACCTTCTCCGTCCAGTTGAACTGTGCGCCTTCTGGAAGGCCATCTGTTCTGTGAATCTAAACTATATATCTGAAGATATGTGGACCTTTAATCTTTAGATAACTCTCTACTATCAGCTTATGTGCCCTAACTGGCGGGAGGACGGGCTATTAATTTTTTAAGGGAATTTTCTATTGTCTATGTTTGTCGACCTTAAGTTGTTGTAGATTGTTTTTTTATGTGCTGAGGTTGTCAGCACTAGTACGGATTCCTTCTTTCTTAAGTTATTAACCAATCAGGAATTTTTGAATATATTTCTCTAGCCAATTAAAATTGAGTGTGTGTAAAGGCGTTCTACCTGGCTCAAGAGAGTTCTGGAACTTTCCCCTCTGAGTTGCTATTACAGCTGGGCGCTTTAGGGCCGTATTGCCATCTTCATCACTCCAGTCTAAGTGTGAGTACGGCTTAATAGGAGGCAGGGGCAGCCTTGCCGTTGTCGGAATACCCAACAGCTTACGGTAATGGCAGACATCTTTTGACATGTGATAGCTCGAGGGGAACGTTTCAAACTTATTTCTTAATTTAAAATTCCAAGGTTTAATGTCACATTTTCAATCTAAATTTTCAGGCAAGTCCGAAGAATTTGTTCAAATCCCTGCTAGGAATTATGTAACTTAGGGAATGGAAAGTGTTCGCCCTCTATTTATTCCCATTCAACTTGTTATGGAGATTTTCTAATATTCTAAATTCTTAACATTATTTCGGAACTTAATATTTCGCATCTAGTCACCCCTCTGTAGTACAGGCTTAGCCTCTGCAACTTCAGACTTAGGATTTTAAGTGTTTTTCTAAACGAGCGCAAGTATTTAGCCTCCTAGCATTTTGCTTATGGCCGATCGTCTTAAACCTTTTCTTTTGTACATAAAGGCCATTTAGAATGGGCACTCATTGTGTCTGTTTAAAATTGTCAATATTTATAGACCAGTTTGTAACTGACTGTTGAACAGAAACGACAGTAAAGACAGTTTTTGAAGGTTATCTAGTGTAAATTTAACAAGAAGCTTGTGCCTCTGAGAGGCTGGAATGTGGTAAATTTTGGAGCTCAGTGTTCTTGAATGTAACTGAGTGGAGTAAATATGCTCTTTAGAGCTATATTGCTCATCCCTTGTAAATTTTCTCTCTTGTACCTGACTTTGGACTTTAGGTCATTATTGTTGAGAGAGCTGACGAGATCATATTGTTATGTCATTTGTTGTTGTTGGTTCAGATTTTCTTACTAACAAATTTTAAAATCAAAGAAAGGAAAGAAAAAAATTCAGAATTTAGTACTTTAATTTATGCTCTGATCTTTTCTCAGTTCATTCATTCACCCGGGCACCTTCCTACACCTCTGCGTTCCACAAAATACCCGGCACAACAATAATAATAATAACAACAATCTACCGTGTTCAGAAATTCCAGTACCTGGGACAAATTCTCACTCCGAATGGAAATGAGAAATATCTATAAAATATCAGGATGGGAAAGATAGAATAAAGCTTTGAAACTATGTCATGGAACTTATAAATCCAATTCCATATCCATCCAAGCAAAATTAAAATATTATTTTACGGTGGCCAGAGCACAGGTTCTATATGCGGTTGGAACCATGACGAAAGTAATGGACACAGTCATTGAAAAAAAAAGGGAAAAGAGATTCCTTAGGAAAATGTTAGGTCCAAACAAGTCACTAGATTCACAACCCGTGTTCCAACTGAGACCGAATCGAGAACTTTATAAAACTTTTAAGAAGATAACTTCTATAAGGAAAGTAAGACTATCATTTTACGGACACATTAAGACGACGAATCCAAAAAGACTGCCACACAGGATACTTACTCTACAGCAAAAGTAGAAAGCATAACCTTTATGGCTTAAGGAGTGTCACAAGGACTTGGAAGGACTGGGGATCCAGGAGGGAGAATATTCTTTAGGAAGAAAATTGTGGAAATGAGGGATGCACCAGAGAAACTCGCCGAGTTACGCAACATATCTGTTGAAGAGCAACAAAGAAGAAGTCAAACACTGGGGAACATTTGGAAGGAGTGCCAAAAAAAGGGAATACATTTGAGAGAGAGAGAGAGAGAGAGAAAATCTGGTGAATTGTGTAAACGTGGTCCATAGATGACAGTAACGAATAAAATAAATAAATAATAATATTGTCCAAAAGAAAAACTGAATGGCTTTTATTGCCTTGTTCAGGCCTTGAGGGATGAGAGAGAGTGGCGTCTGGCATGTGAATGAAACTGCTTGTCAGTCCGGTGTAGAGGAATGTAGTGTTTGCAGGAAAGTTGGAGATAGAACAACCACTCTGCTCCGAGCAACATAAATTAAACAAATCCGAAATCTCACTGCCTGAAGACCAGAATATTCAGAATTCAATTATAAGTAGCAGTCACTGGGAGAGGAGACAATCAATTCCAGTTTTGTAGAAGGAGGTAGGTCGCTGATGGATCCAAAACGGTACACATCTTGCGCTTCCTCGTCCGGATGAAACCGACGGCATGCACGGAGCCATAGCTAATGCCGACCTGAACACCAATTTCTTCCTCTGTGATCCCGGATAAGGCCATCAGTCCTCCCTATGACATTAGAAGTAATGGCTCGATGGACCTGTCCTGGGCAGTGATGTGCGCCCTTCTCGGAATCTCCTATGCCACTCATGCACACTCATCATGGACACAGTAGACAGGCGAGGATGAATTTCACGTACTCCAGCTCCCTCAGCCACCAGAAAACGAACCAAACTTCTTTGTTCTTCTTTACTTGCCTCCACTTGTACAGCTGGACGAACACACTAGACCAGTCTGATCACCAACAGAGATATAACCCAATAATTGCGTGCACCTTTGAGTTGTCGCTGTGCATTTCTCCTACCACAACGCAGCGGTGGCAGTATCGATACGTAACAACAGTGTTTCGTGCGGAATGTGTGTTATAGTGGGTGTTCGGTCTTAATTTGACTCTCGCTTATACAACTCTGTACGCCCGACACGACTGTGATAAACTGAGCGCAGCGTGGAGGCATGCAGCATTAGGCGGCTCGCTCTCAGAGACATGAAGTGATTGCCTGTCGTATGTGCACGTCAGCCAGTGGGGGGGCTGAGTGGGTAAGTGGGACACAGCGATAGGCCATTATTAATGAAACGTGCCGTTAAACCTACGGACACGAAGCTGACGTATCTGAGCACTTTCAAACACCATCGGACTGAGCCAGGATCTATCCCGCCAACATGACCTCAAAAATTCATGAGTTACAGAAGTGCATTGTAGTGTAAGGGATTCTTTAGTTAATCTAGGCGAATGGGTTGAAACGAATGTTCGTAGCGTTGGCGGTTAGATAATAGGTGACATTATGACTTGAATGTGTGCACGTTCAATGGAAAAATATGGTGCTCAATGGATAACAGAGCATGGAGTCACCGTCACCACCGAATCCAAAACGGCACCCAGCCACAACCAAGAAACGTCTATAAAGAAAGCACCCTCATAATTCACTAAACTCAAGGACCAATACACACAAACCACACTACGCAAGAAAAGAATCAAAGCAACACGTCACCGATCGCATTTCTGAAAAAATAAAATCGTATAAATCCACGCAGCCTTCTGAGTACAAATCTAGACCTGCCCAAAACCCAGCTAAACCACAGGAGCGCACAGCCACACAAAAACAAGGATCACTAGGCACAAACCACCCTACACTTCCAGTGGCCCCACACTTGTCACTAGTATCCAGTAATCGGGAGATAGTGGGTTCGAACCCCACTGTCGGCAGCCCTGAAGATGGTTTTCCGTCGTTTCCCATTTCCACACCAGGCAAATGCTGGGTCTGTACCTTAATTAAGGCCACGGCAGCTTCCCTCCCATTTCTAGGCCTTTCCCATCATCCCATCGTCGCCATAAGACATATATGTGTCAGTGCGACGTAAAACAAATTTAAAAAAAACACTTGTCAATATGGCACCAAAGTGTTTTAATTGCATAAAATTAAACCACTACGCTGCCGAGAGTAGAGACGAAACCCGCTGCAACAGAGGTGGTGGTGATCACCGACAGACTGCTTGTAAGGTAGGCTACCTCGGAGCCAGGCGAAGTGTGTGATATGCCAAGGCAAACACGCCGCTTCGTTTTGTGGTAGGGTTGATGGATTAAAGGCAACGGGCTTAAAATTAGAAGAGATAACGATGTTAGTTATGAATGAAAGTTTGATGAGGCATTCAATGTATTCAAAGGCTAGCTTTTACCTTTGCTAAGCATCCCTACCAGCTCTATGAAACGACCATAATTTGACAATTTGATATTAAAATCAACTCGAACCAATCGATATCATACCTTTATCTATTGCCACACTTTCCTTACCCTGGTGGGGTGTTAACCCTGTTTTACGGCCAGACGCCCTTCTTGGCTCCAATCCTATGGGAAGGGCTGTATTCAACATAGCGTGATTCTGTTGTTGTTGGTAGTATCGCGTGCGTGTGGACAGAGTATGGATATAAGCACAAACAGCCAGTACTCGAGACATAGAGATCAAATCCTCTAAAATCCCTGATCCTGTCAAGAATCGAACCTGGGACTCTCTGAATCGAAGAACGCATCGCTGATAATTAACCCATATGCACACAGACGCCCCTTTTTGGTGACAATGAATAGAAATCCGGAACTTTTATGTGTGCAGTTTTGCTGTTCTTGATAGTAGTCAAAATGCCTTTACAAGGACTGTTCCGAAATAGCATGAACAAGTCAGAAATAACCGCATCCACAACGAGTAAAGTATTGTACGAGTAATAAGACGAAGAAAAAAAGAATTAATATTTGATCGAGTAAGCTCATAGTCGATGTGCTTTACCTTAATAATAATAATAATAATAAGAAAACGAATAATAATAATAAGAAGAAGAAGAAGAAGAAAAATAAGCCATACATTTTATTGAGTTAGGTCTCAGCCGTTGTTCTTTTCTTTCTTTCTTTCTTCCTTTATTTCTATCTCTACTGATTTTTCTCAAGAAAGAGAAGAAGATTAAGGAGAAGAAGGAGAGGAAAAAGAAGAAGAAGAAGAAGAAGAAGAAGAGCGATATTCGGTCATTGTTATTTTTCTTTCTTTCTCCCCTGATTTTCCTAAAGAAGAAGAAACAGAAGAAGAAGAAAATTGATCGATTAAGGCAACGAGCCTGACAGATATTTATCTGCATCGAGTCATACAAAGCTACTGCGTAATCATCATCATCATCATCATCTGTTTACCCTCCAGGTTCGGCTTTTCCCTCGGACTGAGCGAGGGATCTCACCTCTACCGCCTCAAGGGCAGTGTCCTGGAGCTTCAGACTCTTGGTTGGGGGATACAACTGGGGAGTATGACCAGTACCCCGCCCAGGCGACCTCACCTGCTATAGTGAACAGGGGCCTAGTAGGGGGATGGGAAGATTGGAAGGGATAGGCAAGGATGAGGGAAGGAAGCGGCCGTGGCCTTAAGATAGGTACCATCCCGGCATTTGCCTGGAGGTGAAGTGGGAGACCACGGAAAACCACTTCGAGGATGGCTGAGGTGGGAATCGAACCCGCCTCTACTAAGTTGACCTCCCGAGGCTGAGTGGACCCCGTTCCAGCCCTCGTACCACTTTTCAAATTTCGTGGCAGAGCCGGGAATCGAACCCGGACCTCCGGGGGTGGCAGCTAATCACGCTAACCACTACACCACAGAGGCGGCCTACTGCGTATTCTTGAAGAGAAATTGTAATATCAAGGGCGGAAGAAAGAGCAACAACACCATTTACAGCAGCAACGGTATCATCGACAATAACAAGAAACAATTCTCATGTCGTAATTTTCCAGATCTGCAAGTGCGCTCTGTCTCAAAAAGAGTAGTCACCGGGCGAGTTGGCCGTGCGTTTAGGGGCGCGCGGCTGTGAGCTTACATCCGGGAGATAGTGGGTTCGAATCCCACTGTTGGAAACCCTGAAGATGGTTTTCCGTGGTTTCTCATTTTCACACCATGCAAATGCTGGGGCTGTACCTTAATTAAGGCCACGGCCGCTTCCTTCCAACTCATAGGCCATTCTCATCACATCGTCGCCATAAGACCTATTTGTGTCGGTGCGACGTAAAGCCAATATCAACAAGAAGAGTAGGCTGCATCCTTATATATTACGAAATTTTCACCTGTAAGTTTTGTGATATATGTTTGCTAGATATAAATATATGGAGCAGGATAAGTTGAGGAATGAATAGTTGGAGATCAACGTACTCACCATCACGTGACCAGGCTAACTGAAGAACTTTAACTCTTGAGTTGAATACATGTTTATAGACATCCGTTACTTGCCTCATGCACTAAACTGTAAATGGTGATGTCACGAAGGTACTTGATCCAGGATTGAAAACGCAAAGTAGGTTATTAGTGACGGCGGGCGTTCTACATCATCGTGATTCTGTTATGGTCAAAGACCTACCTAATGTTGTTGTTGTTGTTGTTGTTGTTGTTGTCGATGATGCCGTTGCTGCTGTACATGTTGTTGTTGTTGCCCTTTCTTCCGACGTTGGTCTTACCGCTTCTGTTCCAGATTACGCAGTAATTTTGTACGACTATATGCAGATATATATCTGTCAGGCTCGTTGCCTTAATCGATCTATAATGTGATTTCTCCTTTAGGAAAAGCGGGAGGGAGAGGCCTTCCTGGTTCAAATATCGCTTATTCTCCTTCTACTTCTTCTCCTTGCTCTTCTTGAGAAATAGCGGTGGAGAAAGAAAGAAAGAAAGAAGAAAGAAAGAAAGAAAGAAGGGGCAAAGCTTAAATTCAATGGACCCTGGGAGCTAATGTTTTGGCATTACATCGTGGTAAACTGTCCCGTGTACTAGATATGTTTGAAGTAGGTGTGTCCTAGGTGTTTAGACTGGTGTGTGTGAATTATGTAACTACAGTAATCTTCTCACTAATTGTGTAGGAAGTGGTTGTGGCAATGTTCAGAACATTCGTCCACAGTCGCAGTGATGGAAATTACACAGAACCACTTCTAAGAAGTACCGCAAGCGGAATTTTAACCAATTTCATCCCTGCGTTATTTTCCAAACGCAGAGTACAGCTCGTTTCCGTACCTGAACCGTCTTGAATTTGTAATAACGCTGGGAATTGAGCCTGAAATTGGGCTCACTCAGCCTCATGAGACCAAATGAGGAACCATGTAATAGGAGAAACAGCGGACCCGGTCAAGAAATGCAAGCAGTATGGCTGAGGAAGTCCTCACCTTGACCACGTTTCACTCCAGTATCTGCAGGTCATTTGGTTGGGCAGCCCTAATGTGCTGTTGTGCCACGGATTATCTGGATTTATTTCATGTTTCTGGTATTTGGTATTTGGAAACTTTTCGACACTATATTAGGAATTGAACGCACAGGTGATTTTAGAATGTTTTCACTAAAGTGTGTTATTTCTAAAGCGATCACTAGTCAACTTTTTAGGCTTACAATAGCACGTACAATATTTTTCAACGACTCTTAATAATTATGTTCATCGGTGAAAGAGGCCATGATATCAAGCCACCTTAGCTAGTAGATTTCTACTCCAACGTCCGGCTCCATGGCTAAGTGGTTAGCGTGCTGGCCTTTGGTCACAGGGGTCCCGTGTTCGATTCCCGGCAGGGTCGGGAATTTTAACCTTAATTGGTTAATTTCGCTGGCACGGGGGCTGGGTGTATGTGTCGTCTTCATCATCATTTCATCATCCCGACGCGCAGGTCACCTACGGGTGCCAAATCAAAAGACCTGCACTTGGCGAGCCGAACTTGTCCTCGGACACTCCCGGCACTAAAAGCCATACGCCATTTCATTTTTTTTCTACTCCAACGATTCAGGTTCGAATTCCGTTGACCACAGCACGCAATTTTGCCATTGGAAAAATAATGAGGGAGTTGGAAAGTGATGGATCGCTCTGTCGTTACCTAATATAATGGACTGATATCCGTTTATTTACAGTATTAGTTGTTTCTGTCAGGTTTCTGTGCAGTTTCCTTATACAGTAAAATACCGTATATCTAAATTGCTAGGGACCAGAAATTATTTCCGTTTTAGTGGAATTTCCGTTTTATGAAAGGTAAATTAATATTTAATATTTAAATCCATGTATGAAGAAAGGTACAATATGTAATATTTTCTTTGAAACCTTTAATTTATCGGGCGAGTTGGCCGTGCGCGTAGAGGCGCGCGGCTGTGAGCTTGCATCCGGGAGATAGTAGGTTCGAATCCCACTATCGGCAGCCCTGAAAATGGTTTTCCGTGGTTTCCCATTTTCACACCAGGCAAATGCTGGGGCTGTACCTTAATTAAGGCTACGGCCGCTTCCTTCCAACTCCTAAGCCTTTCCTATCCCATCGTCGCCATAAGACCTATCTGTGTCGGTGCGAAGTAAAGCCCCTAGCAAAGAAAAACCTTTAATTTAATACCTTTCTCCGGCTATGGGCTGCCTAAATACAGAGAATTTTAACAAGTTTGCTTACGTCGCACCGACACAGATTCTCTCATGACGATAGGATACTAAAGGCCTAGGAGTGGGAAGGAAGCGACCGTGGTCTTATTTAAGGTACAGCACTGGTGTGAAAATGGGAAACCACGGGAAACCATCTTCAGGGCTGCCGACAGTGGGGTTAGAACCCACTATCTCCTGGATGCGAGCTCACAGCTGTACGCCCCTAACAGCACGTCCAACTTGCCCGGTAAATACAAAGAATACACAATACACAAATATTAATAGTTTAAAAGTCCGGCTCCATGGCTAAATGGTTAGCGTGCTGGCCTTGGGTGCAGAGGATCCCGGGTTCGATTCCCGGCCGGGTCGGGGATTTTAACCTTCATTGGTTAATTCCAATGGCTCGGGGGCTGGGTATGTGTGCCGTCTTCATCATTAGAATTCATCACAGGTAGGGCCCCATTCTCATAGACACGCAGGTCGCCCTTTGCGGCGTCAACTCGAAACACCTGCACCCGACCTCTTCGGAGGCCACACGCCATTGTTATTATTATTAATGGTTTAAAAAAGTGGCATGTGGAATAGAATATTAAACTCTAAAATTGTGAACTTAAATATTGAACGTTTCAGAATTTGTGAAATTTAATTAAAGCCAACACAATTTAAAAATTCTAAAAATCAACTGCAGTATAAAAATCAAGAAGAAAAATCTGTAGCATGGTAGAATTCCTTGTCGTTTCTATTGAACGTATTACAATTAAAATTACAGTGACAAATATTCCATTTTAGATACTTTTCCCTCACCGGACTGGAAATATTGGTGCGCTTCCGCGTTGGACAGAATCCATTTTAGGTTGCATAAAGCAGACGTCATCAGGTAGTTGCTCTAGGGAGCCGGTGTTACTTGCTCAGCTCTGGACGGCTGTCAGTCACGTGACAAGAGAGCAGCGGACAGGCGGGTTGCATACCGCGGTCGTAATGTACTTGGGCTCGGAAATGTTACCATATGAACAACAGCTTTAATAATAATAATAATAATAATAATAATAATAATAATAATAATAATAATAATAATAATAATAATAATAATAATAATAATTTGAAGCATGGATCATGTGAGACGAACAGGACAGAGATTACAGAGTATAACAGGACAAGGACATTATTCCTTGACAAAAGAAATATACAGCAGTGTTCAATATTTCCTGAATAAATACATTTTCACGATTAACTGAAGCTTTGGGACACGTACATACATTTACCGAAAGAAAATACCATTTATGTGATTTGTACATGTCCTTTGCACTCTCGTTAACATACGTTTCAATATTTGCATGGCATTTATGACTATGACAACAAATTAAACACATGAATTGAAACATATCAGTGGTGTACTCCTCCTTTACGCGACCTTTGGGCTCGTTTAGATAGCAGTTTACCAATGTTTGGTACTATCGTTTGCGTACTGGCAAGTTGCAAAACACATCTCAAGTTTTCATCGGTGAGCCTACTTCCGTGTCTAGATTTACAAATCTTCATTAATGAAAACATATGCTTAATCCGAATGTACTTATACTATGAGCATTAAATGGGTACACTCTATGAAATCTCTCCCGTGGAAAACGAACATAAAATTCAGTCAAACTGTTTGTGTTTGCAAACCTATCTTTCATTTGAGTATCGCGCTGTAAGTCAATCAGTTCTAGCTGCAGTTCTGGTCTAACAGTTTGCACATCTACTAAGAAGGGAATACCGAACACCTGCAGATCCTTTTCTAACACCTGGCTATCGTGAAACCTACTCTCATAGTGACATTAAACCCTCTTTATATTCTTCTAATGCTTCTTAAAATGTGATTCCATATTTTATTACATATTACACATTTTGCTGTGTTATTTTCTTGAACTATTAAATACACGTCTTATGAATTTCTGTAAGTGCTTATAATACCCACTGTACCAATACAATATTGCACTTGCGAAAGTAAATTTTGATGTATAGATTGATGAAACGGGAATTAACGTACATTAAGTAGTGTTTGTCGGTTTATAGACGATTGTCGGTAGTTGTCGGCATGGGTCATTTGGCAAAACAGCGAAGACATTGCCCGTCGCGACGTTCTTTGATGGTCCAGATCACTCGTTGAAAGATTTCTTTTGCATTATGACCTTCGGTTTTCAAACACACGCCTGTTTGTGCCATAATCGACCAACAGGACACTGATATTTTTGGAATATGGTGTTAACTCTCCTCATTCAAATACCGTAGTGCGCTGCCTTAGTAGTGCTGTTCATTCCTTTTATATGTATTCAACAGATGAGTACGTTGATATGCTCCTATTTTATGGTGAATGAAGAGCGAACGCACTACAAGCACAATGCATTTACCAAGAGAGTTTTCCACACAGACGTCAACCCGTTGTAGTTACTTTCAGTAACGTGGGACGCCGTTTGCTTACAACATGGTCACTCACCCGACTACCTGCAGTTGGAGAGTCACCTTTGACATCTGGAGTAAGTGCAGAGGTTGTGTTCAACGGTCTCACGAATAACCCGCACACGAGCACACGAGCAGTGTCACAACATGCCAATATCAGACAGTAGTAGGAATCTTGCATGACGGTCGCTTTCACCCTTGTCACCTGCAATTACACTGGCAGCACCACGAGCCAGATTTCCGAGCTCGGGTCAATTTTTTTAAATGGATACTGAAGCAGGTGCCAAAGGATGGAGCATTCGTTTCGAAAATTTGGTTTTCGGACAAATAACAGTTTCACTATAACGGTACCGTGAATTTTCACAATATGCATTATCCACACTGGATAAAACAGGCAGCATTTCAGGTACGATGGAGAGTAAATGTTTGGTGCGGTAATTTGAGTGTCCAACTAATTGGCCCACATTTTCTTGACGGCCAATTGAGAGGAGCCCGCTACCTACATTTCCTCAACCATCAATTACCACTGTTGCTAGATGATATGAGGCTAAGGTAGCGTGTTACCACGTGGTTTCACCATGACTGAGCTCCACCACACAATTTAGTAGTCGTCACGTCAACGCTGTACACCCCGGTCATCGGATTGGAAGGGGATCTGTCCCATGGCCCAAGAGATCATCAGATTTAACACAATTAGACTTCTTTCTGTGGGGCCATTTAAAACATGTAGTCTTGGACACTTACTCACGCCCTCTGTAAAAGACTGGAAGCATTCGAAATGTGGGTGTACAGACGGATGCTTCGCATTTCGTCGACAGACAAAATCCGGAATTCCGAGGTGTTGGATCGACCTGGAAAGGAGACTGAAGTCATGCTGACCATTAAAAGGCGGAAGCTGGAATACTTCGGCCATATAATGCGGAATGATAAGTACAGAATCCTGCAGGCTGTTATACAAGGAGGAATAGAAGGACGAAGGAGTCCTGGTAGACGACGAACTCTATGGATGAAGAACCTCGTAGACTGGTATAGGTTGGACACGACGGCTCCCTTCCGTGTCGCTGCATCCAAATTCAAGATCGCCATGTTGACCGCCAACCTTCGCTAGAAGATGGCACATTAAGAAGAAGAAGAATAAGTCTATTAACAAGAGCCGGAAGATCTTGAGAGGCTTTGAAATCTAATTACGAAGGCCTGAAGATCCGTTACCACTAAAATGCTCCAGCAAGTTAGTCTCAGTCGAACGGCTTTCCCAAATGTACATTAATGAAGAAGGTTACCATTTATAGCACATACTGCCTTTATACTTGTGTTCATTTACCTCACCACCACCCATACAGCTCCCGCTTATACCTGTTCATCAAACGGTCCATTTCAGGCCCAGTCACTAAACACATTTATGTGAGACAACATACCCGCGAAGTAAAGCGAGATAATAAATTGAAGAAACAGCGCCTTCGGGGATTCCAACCAGCTCCCGCTTTACTCTGATGTCAATGAATTCACCGCTATTTCTAAATGAGTTAACGAGGGTGCTTGATATTTACAGCAAAATTACAATATATCCAGTACGCTTGGCGTAGACCTAATGCACTCTTCCACGTGTATGAAAGTTTCATTCTCCGTTGCGAATGGCTAATGAGTTAATTCTGGAGCGCTACTACTCTCGAATTCATGACATAAAGCCATCAAAGCTCTACGGAGAGTACTCAATAATATCAGTACTATGTGCAAACCGGCATGACCGAATGTTTGCAGATCCGAAACTACATGTGTACGAAGTTTGGCCTATAACTGCATTCAAAGGGGCAGAACATTTGCACTGTGTAAACCCATTGCCAAGGATGAGACTGTCAAAGAAATAATTCGGAATGAGGAATGAATTGCCGAGTAATATTCATCACATTTGATACATGGAGGATGACAAAGTTGTACTTGCTGACCGTAATAAGAATCTTGAGCACAAAATAAATTTGTGATTCCGAAATTTCGTAATGGATTATTATTAGTCCCGTAGTTTTAATATAATTTGTTTCTTAACATGCTAACATGTAGCAGTTAGTGTGATTAGCTGTCATCCCCGGAGGTCCAGGTTCAATTCCTGGCTCTGCCACGAAATTTGAAAAGTGGTACGAAGGCTGGAACATTGTCCGCTCAGCTTCGGAAGGTCAACTGAGTAGAGAGGTGTTCGATTCCCAGTTCAGTAATCCTCAAAGTGGTTTCCCGTAGGTTCCCAGTTCACCTCGAAACAAATGCGTGGATGGTACCTAACTAACGGACAAAGCCACTTCCTTCAAACTTCCTTGTCTATCCATTGCAACCTTCCCACCCCCAAAAGGCCCCTGTTCACCATAGCAGGTGAGCCCGCCTGGGCGAGGTACTGGTCCTCCTCCCAAGTTGTATCTCCCTGACCCAAAGTCTCACGCTCCAGGACACTGCCCTTGAGGCGTTAGAAGTGGACCCCTCGCTGAGTCCGTAGGGAAAATAACTAACCGTGGAGGGTGAACAGATTAAGAAAGAAATATCCTGCTAATAAAGCTTTAGAATAATGTTGTAAGGCCTCAATTTCACTAATCCATTTTTTCCAGAATTACATAAAATGTCTTTCCTTTTCGACCTCCTTTGGTCAGTACTTGTTGTTTACAGAACTCTGTGGTATGAATCCTTTCACTTTGTATCGTTCACGGATTTTCCCTTTCTCAAGTCCATACCATTAATCTCGTTGGGATCGTCATTCCCCTCTTTCTTATTCTTTTAACAATTTTATGACTAACCGATGATGACCTTGTTGTTCTAGCCATTAAAACTGCAGTAACTTTTACTTTTCTAGTACCCCTGAATGATGCTTTACACAGAGAGACAACAACCACTCTAAATCACTTCCTGAAATTCCACAGTCATGGCAACAAACTTGACATTTCGTTTCATGCCAGTCTGAATCAGTCACGCCATATACTCAACGCCGAGCATATTTGCATTCACAATTATGCCATTAAAATATTTCCTCATTAACATTAATTATAAATACATCTGCAAAACATCTGATAAATTCTACGGAAAATGCTTCTTACTGCAGCTGCAGGCTGGAGCAAGGTGCAGCTCTTTATGTTAACGATGTTTCTTGCAGTGTCTTTACGAAGGTTGTTGCCTAGTTGGCCGTTAAACATAGTACTCTGCAGGACGTGGATATGGGCTATAATTCTTAACTGGAATTGGTGCTACGTACGCTAATTAGGGCATCACTACAGAGTGTCTCGATAAGCTATAAATACCGAATTAGTAAAAACATCGCTACAAACTTAATAAAATTGTATTTTTACGAATGTGCACAACACCGTAGAAATTATTTTGAAGAGAACTGTCTTTAACTAGTCTTTCTGTCAGTGATATCTCAGTCATACATGGCTTTCCAGAATCTTTAATTTCTCCTTCATTAGGTATGTATCCTTCCAGTTATTCCAAGTCCTCCATTTAGTGTATATTAATTGGAAGATTTTGTTTCCACGCTCTTCTTTCTGGCATCACATTGGCACCGGGAGTACTGTTGTGTTAATAATAATAATAATAATAATAATAATAATAATAATAATAATAATAATAATAATAATAATAATATACCAACAATTTGAAAACATCACCACCACAATGAAAAAGAGGAGATTGACGTTCTACGGACATATTAAAAGGATGGGATCGGAGAGACTCGCCAACAGGATCCTCACCTTCCAGGAGACACAAGTCCCATGGGTAAAAGAAGTCCACCGAGATTCAGAAAAATGTGGGATCACGGCAGAAGATATAACAAACAGAAAAATCTTCAGGCAGAGAGTTGCGGAGGTTAAGGACCTAACTGATGAGAAAACGAGGAAGAATAGAGTATTCTCGGTAGAAGAACGAGCACGACCAGACCAACGGATGAAGGAATACTAGCGAAAGAGGAAGTAGAAAGAACTTGAGAAGGCAATGAAGTTGCGTAATCGTAGCCCATAGATGGCTGAAACGAAAAGGATAATAATAATAATAATAATAATAATAATAATAATAATAATAATAATAATAATAATAATAATAATAATGTTACTTGCTTTACGTTCCACTAACTACTTTCACGGTTTTCGGAGACGACGAGGTGCTGGAATTTTGTCCCGAAGGAGTTCCTTTACGTGTCAGTACATCTTCCGACACGAGGTTAAAGAAGTTTGAAACCATACCCAAAGTTCCCAGTGTCCTCACATCCATTCTATTAATCAGATTTACGGGATGCACGTGTGTTTCACCTTTCATTTTCTCACATAACATGACAATTACGAAATGTGAGACTTAAGATATTTTTAATATAATCGATTCAGGTAATCAATATACCCACTACAAAAAAAACAATGTTTTCGGTCAATTCTACAAACATATCACGATATCACATTTCCCGTGCAAGTTGGAAATTGGGTAAAGTTATTCATTTATTTACATTTTTCTGGGGAAATCTGCGAGACCCTTAACCCCCTACCCCACCTGAATTTTAGGCCGTGCAGACCCTAATATTAGGCTACAGGGGCGTGAACAGTAGTAACAGTAAATAATGTTAAAATTAAATGTAAACAAATACAGGTAAAATTATCTGTAAATAATCCTGGAAACAGTAACTGGGGCAGACATGTTTAAAACTATATCTTCTTAATCTGGCTTCTGGGACCTTAGGTTCCCTTTCTAAAAGAGTTGAATAAAGTCCAATTTAAATTTTGCATATTTTCACTGAAACACGGTGTAATAAAAGAAATACAGGCAGAGGATTTACCAGTGTATTGCGGTTGGTATCAGTGATTATACAAAGGCGTTTCAGAAAATAATGTAACAACAGCTCGCACGGAGAAACGTTATTTTAGGGTAGATATAAGGTTACGCTGTGTTAGGACACCGATTGCTATTCCATATATTCACGAATATTGTCCAAGCAGTTGTTCCAAAGGTCCACCAAGGCATCGATGCCGGCAAGGAAGAAATCTGCGTCCACTTCCTAAAGACATATCATGACTGCAGGTTGAACGGCCGTGTAGTCATTGAATCGCTTACCACCCAGGCGCTTCAACGGTCCGAAGAGATGGAACTCACTAGGAGGCAGTTCTGGCCTGTAGGATTGAAGGTCCAGATGATTGTCACCAGGCAAATGATAGCGAATACTGTCAGTTACTGTGATACACTGGAGGGTCTGTGTGTGGCAATTTGTATAAAACGACCTCACTAAATACATCGTGTTGACTACACAACAACGCAGCCAACAGCTCTTGTGAATTTTGACAACGCTCCCATTGCCAGAGTACACATTTGTATAAAAAGAATGAAAGTCATCTCCGTGCAGGCCATGGAGGAACTGGGAGGGGTGAATGGCAAAGGCTTCCACTATCGAAACTTGGTGGGAGAGACTGGCTAGGTCTATATCCGGCCGCCTTTGCTCCCAGGAATTAACCTGGCACTCATTTCAGGTGCTAGCTGAGTGAACCTCACGGCCATGTGCACGTCTGGAAGTGGAAGCACATTTAAATACCATAAATTATAAAGGAACTAAGCGCCAAACTGGAAATATTTAGTCAGAAAGGGTACATATAACAGGCCCAAGGCATGTGTAAAGGGCCTGTACCAAAAAGGTGGAAGAAGTAGTTTAGAGATAGAACTAGTGATATCAACGGTAGTACATGTAATAAATAAGTGTCGAAATCCCACTTACCTTCACCAGTTACAGCTGCTCTCACTGTGATGAGATAACTGTAAATATTTAAGATTATAATACTAGAAAAATATTACCAGATAATAATAATAATAATAATAATAATAATAATAATAATAATAATAATAATAATAATAATAATAATAATAGAATGTCGAAAGACTTAGAATTTTTAATCACATTTAACTGAAAAAAACAACGTTACATTGTTGTAAATATGGTGTCTTCTTAATTCTCAATCCTGAGATTGGTTGGCAGCAATTCGTCTTCTCCACTCTTCTCCGTAATCCGCTAATCTCTTCATTTCCACCTATGAGCCTGTTCCTACGTCATCTCTGATCTGTCTTGAATATCGCAGTCTAGGTCTTCCTCTTCCTCTTTTACCTTGAATCTTTCCATCTATGACATTAACTATGAATCCATGGTGCCTATAGAGATGGCCAATTAACTGGACAAATATGGTGTAAACTGTTTAAAAGGATATTTGTAAAGCTGCAGGTACCTTTTGAATACTGGAATGTTATATATTCCTCCAGCTTCCTGAATTATAATCATTACGGAAATATTCGTCAGTTGCTTTTAGTAATATTTCTACCTGGATCATTCGCAACATTACAAAAATTGGAAGACGTAGGCAAGACCTGGCAACTTCGGAGGAGCAGCAGCTTGAGTGCACAAACCATAATCACAAGTGAAAAGAAAAGGAATTTGAGGAACATGATCACTTATTGGCCAGAAGAACTCAAACAATATAATTTACTAGACAGCGGAAGTTTAGTCAGTGATGGTTTAGAATGCAAACTGATTTGTTTGTCTAGTCTGTTCTTGCGTTATGCAGCAAGAGTAACATAAATTCTAGGAGTTCTGATGGGCCTTTCCCCTTAGGTTTATGCAAGTCTCATAACATTACAGTTGTGTATGGTAAACTATATTTGTAACCCGGTTTAATTTGCATTCTCTAACTGCCTAAAACTCCGGACTTCAGTAATTACACAATCTCACCGTGAAGGTTTGCAGATTTTTTTGGTAGTAAAATATGGCCATTTCAAAATTACAAATGTAATAAGTTTGAAGACGAAAGTTGAGACAGTGATTAGTTACAAGATGGAAGACAGATCCAGTTTTATTTTTCAGTGCCACCCATTACGTAACTTCTAGTTAAATTAAAACAACATAGTGGAGTCATTGGTCAAGGTCAAGGATATCAGCCATTCAATGAACTCGGGAAATAAACATTTACATTGAAATTACCAAAGGTCTGGAATGTTTTAGTCAGACCGGAAATATATACAACCAGTACAAGGACTTTTCCTGTTGGTTAAATTTACAAGCTAAGGTTTTGTCATGTTTACCATCATACCATCGTTTGCTGGCCACCCCAATGCATTGTCGGGGTCCTTCCGCAGTCGCTCACATCCTGCAACTTAAGTATTAATGTTCTACTATATAGACTATAACATCATCTGCAAAAATCCGTATCTATGTTACTAGTTCATTATTCATATAATGTATATACATAAGAAAATATAAAGGTCCAATAATACTGCCCTTTGATACCTCCCTCTTAATTATTCCACGATCAGATAATGCTTCACCTACTCTAAATCCCGCAGTTCTATTTTGTAGAAATCTAGCCATCCATTCAGCCACTGTTTTGCATAGTCCAATAACCCTCATTTTCGTCAGGTTTCTCGTATTGTCTACCCTACTAAAGCCTTATACACATCAATGTTATATATATATACTGCTCTGTACGAGCTATAATACGTGAGATATTCTCGATTTTAGATTTGTAAGCGCATCAACAGCAAGTAAACACCGACGGTATCCCCTGCCTGTCGTAAGAGGCAACTAAAAGAGGCCCCGGGGTTCTGAACTTGGGAGCTTGGGTTGGCTAGCGTGGGTCCCTTAGCTGAGCCCTGGCATTGCTACCACTTACTTGTGCCAGGCTCCTCAATTTCGTCTACCCTATCCGACCTCCCTTGGTAAACTTTTGTTCTTTTCCGACCCCGACGGTATCAAAACACTCGAGGTCCAGGGAGTCTTCCATTTTCAAGCCTTTCGTGGCCCTTGCCTTCCTTTAACCGATACCTTCATTTTTCGAACTGTCAGATCGCTTCCAAATTTCTCTCTGATTAGTGTCGTACAAGGGGTAGTTGCCTATTTGTACTTCCTCTTAAAACAATAATCACCACCACTACCCCCTATCAGGAAGTACCATCGATGTAGGAATGTTGTTCGGACGACATGGTATCGAATGAATTTTCAATTGTTGGAAGCCATAATGTTGCTGAGCCGAAAGACGACAAAAATGTTCACCTACAGCGTTCTAAACCCCTAAAACTTTTCATAAATTAGTTAAGCTGAGATTTGTCTCCTATGCTGCTACTCATCTCCAATACATGGCATTACTGCTGTATTTACATATTCTAATCCATCAACGACGGATATACAAAAGCCAGCTCGCTATGAAATTACTGTAAATCCCCTCCATTCTTCTCATGTGGCCCAACAATGTATACGATAATATTTCTAACTCCTGATTCCTAAAAGTTATTTTTCCTAATGATCATTTTCCGAAGAATTGTTTTCCTAAATTTATATTTTGTATTTCAATTTTGCTCTGTATTCCTAACAGTATCTTCAAATATTCACATAACATTCCGTTGGAAATTATGTTACATTTCTTGAACGTTATATATTTTCAGACCACAAACACAGCAATGTAAATTCTAAATCTGAACAACTATTCGCAAACTGTGGTTCACGGACCTCTGGGGAGCCGCGACGATAATCCAAGGGGTCCGCAATAATAATGTAAGTTGTAAGTACTTCAAGAGCGAAATTTTATTGTATACACACATTCATATACCATTATACTAAATTTAGTAACCATGCCTGAGCCTGAGCCTCGCGGAGCGACTGCTGCCGCTCATAGGCTTGACATGTGGCCCATTAGAGCGTAGAATTTGTGGTTTAATTTGGTATATAATTCCAGTATTTCTTGAAGGTAATGAGTAACGAAAGTGAAGTGATCGAAATGTAGTGGTGGCAAGGAGACTTTATGCTAAGGAAGGTGCTAGTCATCTGAAGGGATTAGATGGTATTTAATTTAGGGATGCGTAGTGAGTTCTTCGGGCATGAATTGTTTCTGGGAGGGAAAGTCTTGGGTTGGGGGAGGGGGCTTGGTGGAGCTGGTTAGCAGAATGGTTTCTGATTTTCAGTTTAAGTGATGTGTAGAACGGGGGAAGGGGTGAGGTTGAGTTTTAATAGAGACGAGATTTGTTGGTTGTGACTGTTGTAGGTGGCGGAGGTGCTTGCTTGCTATGTACTGGGCTTTTATGGCTTTTGTGATGAATGGACAACCAGTATATGATGCGGCGTGTTGGCCTTTGCAGTTGGCGGATTTGACCTGATCTCGGGAAACTGGGCAGATAGTGTGATGGTGGTGATCACCAGATCTGTTGCAACGGGTTTGATTTGGACACTTTGCTACTGAATGGTTTAACTTGAGGCAATTGTAACACATGAATATGAATGACGTTTGTGGGCGAGGTTTGTTCCGGATGGTACGGGTTCGATTCTGGGTAGTAACTTCATTGTCATATAACTTATATGCAGGATATGTAACTCTTAACTTGACCGATAGATAGTACACGTTAGCAGCGGGAAAAGAAGGAATATTACAAGGCAGTGAACGTGATGTAATTGTGATACACTTGGAACTGCTAGTATCCACACTCAGACCATATTTTATACCTCTGTTTGAGAATATCTCGTGGATCAAAAATCCCTTCTTCGAAATTGTATATAAGCTTCCCTGAGGAAGTTCGACTAGCCGAAGTAACATAGCAGAGAGAAAGTGAAAAATAAATTCTAGTATGATATTGGTGGAGAATCATATGGAGTGACAAGCTTAGCTCCAGAAAGTTCCATGAATGAATCACAACTCAGCGCGTCTGATCGACTTTTGTGTCCATGACATCCCCTATACCCTACAACTTCTAGAAAGGAAATACTGCGTTTTATGCCTTTCACGACAACATACCTGTGTGAGTGCACCTTTACTGCTCTCACAAAAATGAAAACGAAGTACAGAAACAGAGTTAATGTAAAAGCTGATCTTCGGCTCAAATGACTACCCAAGTGAAAAGCATGGTCTCTGAAAAACAGCACCATACGTCCTATTCATCCAACAACGACAACAAGTGAATGGTTTTCAAGCAAATTTCCAAATCCAGACTGTTGTAATTATTAGCCAAAATAAATAAGTTACAGGATTGTGAGAAACTGCAAAATGATCTCAATAATGTTGTGAGATGGGCAATACGCAATGATATGATGATAAACGTGGTTAAAAGTCAGGTTGTGAGTTTCACAAATAGGAAAAGTCCTCTCAGTTTTAATTACTGCGTTGATGGAGTGAAAGTTCCTTTTGGGGATCATTGTAAGTGCATAGGTGTTAATATAATGAAAGACCTTCATTGGGGTAATCACAAAAATAGGATTGTAAATAAAGGGTACAGTTCTCTGCACACGGTTATGAGGGTACTTAGGAGTTGTAGTAAGAACGTAAAGGAGAGGGCACATAAGTCTCTGGTAAGACCCCAACTAGAGTATGGTTCCAGTGTATGGGACCCTCACCAGGATTACTTGATTCAAGAACTGGAAGAAATCTAAAGAAAGGCATTGGCACTCCCGGTGGCCTCCGCTGTATGCACAAGCCATGCGTCTTGGTAGGTGTGCTATTTACCAAGTGATGAGCCCAACTTCGCACACTGGGGTGAAAATGCTGGCAACCAGGAATGAGTTAGCTGGAAAATTTATAATGTCCAATAACAGGCCAACTATATTGTATTATAAATTTACTCATTCAGAACAAATACTTCAGGTTCCCTATGGGAATCAACATCTTTATCATAAGTAGTATGTTCCGAGCTGTCAGTAGAGAGATGGCATGGAATGACATCAGTAGACGAATAAGACTGAGTTGTGTTTTTAAAAGTAGGAAACATCACAATATGAAGACACGGTTGGAATTCAAGAGGATAAATTGGAGCAAATATTCTTTTATAGGAAGGGGAGTTAGGGACTGGGATAATTTACCAAAGAAGATGTTCAATTAAATTCCAAATTCTTTGCAATTATTTAAGAAAAACTAGGTAAACAACAGATAGGGAATCTGCCACCTGGGTGACTGCCCTAAATGCAGATCAGTGGTGATTAATGAAAAAACTGTTTCATAATTTTTTTGCTTGTATTAAGTATCTTTGTGTAAACAAATCTACTGTAATTTGAAATGTCAAATAAAGTAAATATGAGTCCTAAATTTTACGAATAAAATCAAACGTGGTAACATTACAAAATTACTATGTATTTTAATTACTGAAATGCCGGCCCCGTGGTGTAGGGGTAGCGTGCCTGCCTCTTACCCGGAGGCCCCGGGTTCGATTCCCGGCCAGGTCAGGGATTTTTACCTGTACCTGAGGGCTGGTTCGAGGTCCACTCAGCCTACGTGATTAGAATTGAGGAGCTATCTGACGGTGAGGTAGCGGCCCCGGTCTAGAAAGCCAAGAATAACGGCCGAGAGGATTCGTTGTGCTGACCACACAACACCTCGTAATCTGCAGGCCTTCGGGCTGAGCAGCGGTCGCTTGGTAGGCCAAGGCCCTTCAAGGGCTGTAGTGCCATGGGGTTTTGGTTTGGTTTGGTTTGATTTTAATTACTGAATATAGTGTTATGTTCTGTGGCTAAGGAATCTAGGAACATGCATGCGATATGCTCAGGGGGTCTTAAGATGCATTCTCCAAGGTGCGATTGTAGCCGCACGGCGACAGCAGTCTGCATCTCCGCGCATGCGCAGTTTGGATTTGGTCTACGACTCGCGGCGATTGCGGCTTGAGCCGTCACACTGGTGCAGTAAGCAGTGCTGGCGGCCGCAGTCGCTGCGACGGAATCAAGTGACTATTGCTTAACATCTCCTCCGCAAGCATTCTCCTCTGTCAATCAAGGGCCGATAAAAGCCGAGCCGTGCACAGATGTAAACAGTCATGAAATCTTGTCAAGATTACTGGGTCATAATTTATAGGAATGAATATACAGTGTAATACAGTATGTACTTTAAAATAAAATGTAAATCCCACTCTGGGTTACCATTTTATGCGTTTTTATTGATTACTTCATTCCCTTGATTTAGTAGTACGCTAGACAGTTTTGAAACTGCATAAATTAAATTATACCCGCTTCCACGAAATTACACCGATGGAATGGCATGTCCAAGTATGTAAATAATTAATATATTGGTGCAATTAATGTTGTGTCACTCAATTAAGTTGCGGGTTTGTTAAACTTGAAGTTTACCGGGCGAGTTGAGCGTGTTTGGGGGCCCTGGGCTATTTAAAAATGTGGGGCCTCTTCTTCGTAACATCACATAAGATTAGCATATTGAAGTCGTTATAGAACTACTTCCACTTAAATTAATGAATAGGGAAGTGTTGAAATAGACTACAATTTTTCTCTATTTTTCATGTTAATATTTCTTTAATGCCAAGACATATTTTACATTTGTCTCATCACTATCAAATCGACATACAAAAGAGAACTTACGTTTTTTGGCACCACTAGGATATTTTCTATCCATTTTACAAAAACATTACAGTTGTAACCTACGAATGGTTCAATAATCAGTGGTGAACTGGAAGTTCTCTTACTGATGCAAAGATATAGTATAGCATGCGCATTCCACCGTGCTTCCCCTGTCCCCTCCCGCTCACTTCCTAGACCTCTTCCTCATTTTCCCTCTGCCCGTACTCGCAAGCTGCCAGATTTAAATTTTCGTCAACAATAACCTTTACAATAATTACAGTGCGTAAGTAGCGAGGATTCGTGTCTTCGGACGGTAACTGATTCTAGCAGTGATGAAATATTAACGCCGACAGCTGATAGGAAGGAAGGAAGGAAGGAAGGAAGGAAGAACGGAAGGAAGAGTGCGAGTTCGATATTTTGCGAGCGTAAGTATTCATGTACATCCACGGAGGTGGAGCAGCAGGCCTCTTTATACAATTTTAGGTTCGGCCAAGGGCCAGGGCCCCTTGGCACGCGGGGCCCGGGGCTGCAGACCCTTTAGCCCCCCCGTTAATCCGGCCCTGCAGCGTGCTGTTAGGAGCGCGCAGCTGTGAGCTTGCATCCGGAAGATAGTGGGATTGAATCCCACTATCAGCAGTCCTGAAGATGTTCTTCCGTGGTTTTCCATTTTTACACCAGGCAAATGCTGGGGCGGTACCTTAATGAGGCCACGGCCACTTCCTTCTAACTTAGAGGCCTTTACTATGCCATCGTTGCCATAAGACCTATCTGTGTCGGTGCGACATAAAGCCACTAGCAAAAAAACTTGAGTCTAATACGACCAAAGATTTACTGATCGTTATGTCTTACTGTAAACATATGTATTCAGCTGATCTAAACACTGTTAAAGTAAGATCAAAATGTCCGTACCTGAGAGTGAGTGCAAATTCCTCAGCTGGGCCGATGGGCTTCTTGTACCGATTGCACGGGGTTTTCAAAATTTCACTTTCTACAAGTTCGAGAATATAACTAAACTAACACTCAATCTGAAATACTTCCTGAACTTTGTCTCATCACTTAAAAGATGCCTGTTAATTAAAATGTTATAGCATCCTTCCACACAGAGCGATGCAAATACACTGTTGACTTTCCTTCTTTTCGGGCCGAGATTCCACATTAACAATATTTCTTCTTCTTCTTCCATTAAAATGTCAAGGAAAGCCCTGCCACTAACGAAATCACCAGTGCTCTCGTCCATTTCTGACGGACTGGACTGCGCGGCTGGCGGCTGGAGTCGTGTGTAACAAAACACCCCACGTGCCCGTCGCTTGCGGCTGCTGTCGCCAAGGTATATGGCGACCCCAGTCGTTGCGACTCTGGCCGGCGTGGCGGCTACAGTCGCACCTTGGAAAACTCACCTTTAGAGACAAAACGTTTGGGAAACCCTGGTATAGATCAATAGAAAATGAACAGGAATGGAAGTAGGAGCGAAGATATTTCTCGGTACTTCAAACAGAAGTTGCTTGCTTCGTGCATTGTAAGACGTGAACATATACGGGGAAGTTATACTGGGAAAGCCGAAATGTAGACGTACAGTTACGCCCATTACCGTCCTCTAGTCTTCTTACACCTGTTTGAGAAAGCTATCAGTAAGAAATATCTTTCATGCCAAGGCTAAAATTATAAGCCAAAAGTTGCTGCATTTCAAGACATAAGTTTGAAGTTTTAAAAGCAGGGACAGTATTAATTATAGAGGGTTGGAATGGACAGACCCACATCAGCATATTTAACACTCCATTAGGAGTGTCCTAAAAGCAGCATCAGTATTCGCGGCGTTTCTTAGAGATACATAAATTCAGTCCATCTACACAATCCCTACATAATTTGCGAAAGATATAAAGCAACGTAAAATACACTTTAAGGTGCATTTACAGAATGTCCATTGAAATTTTGAGAAAGAACACTGGCATATTTGAAATAATTAAACGAATTATCTGATTGTTCTTTTCACATTCTTCAGGATCCTGAGATCGTAAGTTTACTGGTTCGTCATAAAACTCACTCGACACAATAACAGTTTTACAAATCATCTTCATCTTCATTTCCAATTTCAAAAGGTGTCGAGATGCAAGCACTAGCACAAACTATAATGAGCTAATTCACGGCAAATCAAAAGCATTAGAGGTAAATACCTACAAATTTAGATTAGGAAATGAAGTCTTAAAGGAAGTAGATGAATATTGTTACTTGGGTAGTAAAATAACTAACGATGGCAGAAGTACGGAGGACGTAAAATGCAGACTAGCACAAGCAAGGAAGAGCTTTCTTAAGAAAAGAAATTTGCTCACTTCAGATATTGATATTGGAATAGAAAGATGTTTTTGAAGAGTTTCGTGTGGAACGTAGCATTGTATGGAAGTGAAACATGGACGATAACTAGCTCAGAAAGAAAGAGAATAGAAGCTTTTGAAATGTGGTGTTACAGAAGAATGCTGAAGGTGAGATGGATAGATCGAATCACGAATGAAGAAATACTGAATCGAATTGGTGAGAGTAGATCGATTTGGCTAAATTTGACGAGAAGAAGAGATCGAATGATAGGACACATCTTAAGATACCCAGGACTTGTTCAGTTGGTTTTTGATGGAAGTGTAGGTGGTAAGAACGGTAGGGGTAGACCAAGATATGAATATGACAAGCAGATTAGAGCAGATGTAGGATGCAATAGTTACGTAGAAATGAAAAGGTTAGCACAGGATAGGGTGACATGGAGGGCTGCATCAAACCAGTATATGGACTGATGACTCAAACAACAACAACAACAACAACACCTACACATTTACTCGGGTCTTATCTGTGATATAATGTTGGCAGCAGCTCGTGACACTTGTATTGTATGAAGGTCTCAAAACTACTGGATGTCACCACTTCCAAGACGGGAAGCTAGGAGGGGAGATGGGCTTCTAGCCTCAAGCAAGCTCATGTTACAGTAAATAATTACGATCGTGCATCTCTCCGACAACATTCGACTAATGCAGTGTTAAGAAAATCGTATTTTCATTTTTAATAACCGTTTCCTTCTGTTGAATGCTGAAAATTAAATCGATGACATGCGCTACGCGGATCCGATATAGCATGACATAATCTCACCCCTTGCGACAAAATGTATGTGTTTATGGTAAGATGAATTTAAGGACTTGAAGTAAGGAAAACTGATTGGACTTTAGGAAAACTGGTTCATGAAAATTGATACGACACTTCACATGGTCATTTCGGCGGTGGTTCGTGACATTTTACTCTGGCAGGGCTATGCCGCCAACTCTTCTCCCTCCCCAATCGATAATAATTAAGGTTCGGATATTAAGGAAAAGTCATAATTTTTTCCTGACATCATTCTACTCGAAAAGTTAAAAATAACTGTGAATTATGGGTTCCTGACGCAATTTCAAGCAATTTTATGCTGCATATAAATGCATATTTTATGTTGCATATAAATGCATATTTCGGCCATATTTATTGCTTTGATCATACTGTGCTCGTTTTAGTGATATAAGGTCATAATTGGTTATACTTTGAACATTTAAAAGTTTAAATCGAAGCATCATTTTTCACAAGGCTCAGTAACTTGCGTCGAGTTTTAAACACAGGATTTCAAAATACCGTAGGCTATAACTGGCCGTAGCTCGTGACATTTGTATTACATGAAGGTCTCAAAATAGGAAGACAGGAAGCTAGGAGGGGAGATGGGCTTCTAGCCCCAAGCAAGCTCAAGTTACAGCAAATAATAACGATTGTGCATCTTTCTGATCACTTTCTTTTCCCGAAACACATAGTTAGCAAGTTTAAAAGACATGATTCCGATTTTAAAAAAAAGATGCTGCACGAATGTACGCTGACAGATGCCAAACAGTGTGAGAACTGCTTTTATAATGACTGAATTAATGCATGTGTAAAGTTTTAATTTACCTACTGGAGCTCTGTCTGTTTGTATGTTTAAATTTTTCTGCTGTATTATCACTTATCACTTTTTAGTACGCATAATGGTAGTAAGACTCTAATACTTGCTACCTCTCCCTAAAATGTTTAAGTCATATTTTACCATTTTTAGATCATATTTACCTAGTTCTTAGGGCATATTTGCTTGCATATTTTTTACTTCTTTTGGTTATGAATTTCCGAAGCATGTCAGTTACAGAGTGAAATTTTGTTAAATGTTTTTGAAATTACATTGAGGTGGCGCCCGAAAGCCCTTCATGCACCAACTGCCACTGATTCAATATAAACTTAACCTTCATGTCTTCAGTACCAGTATCTTTCTAGAGTTGCTCCTACCTGAACGAACCATCCAAGTAGAAGAAAATTAACTATACTTTACCATTCCTTACTCTTGTATTATCTGTGATTAAAACGCACGGTTGCCATATACGTAGATCCATTTGTAATTCTCAGATCTACAAACTGTCCCTTGTTCTTGGTATTACACCTTGGATAACTGTGATGGTTTTTGTTCCAGATGGGTTGATGTAAGGTGTACCTGGAAGCAAGAAAGGCTTTTTCCTTGATCGTCATCGCCGGATTGATCTTGGTATATAATTTTCGCACTACAAAATTCTTCACGAATTGAATTGTGTGTAAAGATGAAAGTGTTTGTGTGCTCGAAACGTTGCATACTGTTGAATTACAATGTAGAATAAGCCTGCATTTGAATTTAAGGAAATGTGGCTGCAACAGCAAGAGATGGAGTAGCAGCTCTAATTCAAGGACATCGATTATCATACTGATTTTTTGTAGATGACACAGCGATTGTTACGAAGACTGAGAGGGATTTGCAGGGAATGCTGAATGGAATGATATGAATGAATATAACATGAGAGTACCTGGAAGAAAGGCAGGATCTACATTTAAAGAGCATCTTGTTATGAAGCAGAACTATAATAGCGTAGGCCTACCTAAAATTGTAAAGAGCACCACCCTAGGCCTACTACTGATAAACAAATTGGGTTGTGTTTGTTTGTTAGTTCCGGATAGGTTCAAAAACTACTGGACCGATTACGCCTAAATTTTGGAAGTTTACTGTATATGAGGGCTATAAATAATGTAACGTTAAAGTAGTCGAGACACTTGCAGTTGATCGGACATGCGCAAACAGGATATGGGAGCGGTTAGTTGGCGCTGTAGTCGATGTGTGTGTGTGCATACGACGGACATCCAGCTGAGAGTGTTGTTACTGGCCCTGAAATTAAATTTTCTACAAGAAACGCCATATGCATTTTCTTCGTAACTCTAAGAGATTTTTTTTTTATAGAAAAATTCCGTTTTCTTGTATTTTTGGCTGTGTTCAACTTAACTCACTTCGTGCGTAAGTCGTTGTTCGTTTGTTAACAGGCGAGCTGAAGAATGAGCGCGCCATTCTTCGACAAGCGTTTGGGTTCTACAGTTGTATAGTTGAGAGTGCTAAGCGTACTAATCCATATTTGAGAAATACTGTAGAATGTAATTTATTTATTCAGTAATTTTCATTATGATCACCGTCGTCGTATCGTACTGTATGTATATTGTGTGTTTCTATCTTTCTAACATTGTGTAGGTTTGGGTGCCAACAGTACTGTTGTTGTCAACTCTCTTACCAGAAGTTTCCTTAATCTTAACATCACCACTCTGACACAACCGATCTAACATTAATCTACTCAAATACATATATATCCACAAGCACTTTCTCATTCTGATGTATACTGCGAAAACACTCATCACTCACTAAACAAAGTTCCTCCTTCACGAAAAACTTCACTTTCAATTTCAGGAACTAGCACCAATCGTCACAATGCTATTGCCATCAACACTAGCATGAAGTAGGTCATCCGACACATCTTCCCTAATTTTATCACGCACTCTATTCTCAAAATATTTCAGATAGGGGGTCCGATATCGAAATTCTTATTCACGCAATGAAACAGGTAAGGTACGATTTAGACAGGAAAGAGGAATTATTGAGTGACCAAGCGTTTTGCGATCCGGGGAACCTGAAGCTGACTACATCTGCGAATGAAGTTGAGATTTGGGAGAAGGATATAATGGCTTTTTTTTAGATTCAGGTAGTGAGAAGTCTCTTGTTAATTTTATCAATTGCTTTATTAATGCCACTACCAGAGTAATTAATTGCCTCCCTTAACACTTTATCCTGCTCGTCAATTGCTTTCCTTAATATTTTACGCCTGTCATCTATTACTTCCCATTCCCTCACTCTCGTCAACCTTACACTCTACTTCCATCATATCACGAGACTTAACCCGAAAGAATTGAACCGTTACACTATCGTAATCTAACTTTACCCCTTAACTTCCCGAACAATCAGCCTCAAAAATCACAAGATATACTAAATTAAGCACTACGAAATATACCGGAAAAACAATCTCACTATCTCTCTTAACTGGAATTGCCACTTGACTCATGATTCTGTGTGGTTCGTTTTCTACCGCGGACGAAAGAAACGTGTTACTTTCCTCAATTTTCTCGTAGGATCATCATAACATTTAAGATTACTGGATCTGATAATACTTCACCTAACCTAACTCTGCGTTCTAATTTCTAGAAATTTTGCCACCCATTAAACCACTCTTTTGGGTAGTCCAATAACCTTAATTTTCGTTGGTACAGGTTTGCTCACATAAACTAAGACCGAACGCATGGTATTTGCCCAATGCTCTACGGCAGCTGCCTCAGCCGAACTTCTGTCGCGCGCGACCACCCTGCTTTAATCATGTATACAGTCTTATATAAAATCTTACCTTATAAAAGATGCTGGAAGTGTCATCTTTCCTGGGTTATACAGGCGTTGTATTTGGTAACCACATTCGGGCTGACGAGAGTGAGTTCTGCCACTGTATTGCTTCTGATTTCATTCGTAATGTTTTCTTTCAGTTCCTCTAATATGTGAGGATTTGTTCGACACTCTCTTTGTATCAGTTTATCCCACAAGTAAAAATCACACACTGTAGATCTGGAGAACAATGGGGAAATTGACCAGCACTGATCACTCTGTCTGTAAAAACTTCCGAGATTGTAAGAAGGGAATCTTATGCTGTATGAGCAGGGGCTGAATCTCATTTAAAACACCCACGCGATTTTTCTTCTTCCGTTAACTGATGGAAGAACGACATCAAAATGCAATCTCGGTACCTCTCTGCATTTACTTCCATCTTAAAAAATAGGCCCAATTATTCGACTTGCAGTACAGTACACCAAACACCAATCTTCCTATCATAATGGGGGACTACATAAACACCATTAGGATTTTCTGCACACCAATAACGACTGTTCACACGACCGTTAAGATACAACCAGAACTGATACATAAGATAATATGGTGTTGCAATGATAACTGTCTCACCATGTTATGAGCTAAGATTTAGACTGGCGACAGATGCTTGCCAGGTCAAACACGTATAGGCTGCATGCAAGTTCAAGAACTAAGCGCGCGCCTCCCATACTGCAGAACCCCAATCGGTGAGTCAAAATGCCAATTCGACGGTCTTAGTTTATATGAGAAACCCTGTAGTTGGTATAAACGGTTGTACTGCCCGGCTTTATGGTTATTGGCCTTCAGTGTCCGGGGCTCTGGTTTCGATTCTCGGCTGGGTCGAAGGATTTTAACCGTAAACGAATATTTCAGCTGTTTCCAACATTCCTGAAAATTTCTGTATACTCCACACTGAACACTATCCTTCACCACAATTACGCGCAGTTTCCTATATAGGGCAAATACCGACCACTCAGGTCGAGGATTCTGCCTTACAACGGTTGCAATGAACTCAAACAGCCACGCGAAATAATAATAATAATAATCATAATAATAATGTGCTGATTCTGTGTTATTGATGAGATTTCCGCACGTGGATATATATGTTGTCTACTATTTTTTTTCATAACACACGTAAAAGGAGGAAAAATCATAGATCTCATGAAGTTATAAATTATCTAGAACTTAATTATCTTCACCTTTTATAGTGGTAATAATTTCAACTGAAATTTATTTCCCTTCGTCATCACTACTCATGTGATATGTCAACAAATACATTCTTCTTGCCCGCAAGCAGGGAATGACATAATCAAGTTTCTTAGATAAAGGTTTTCTTCGATTTATTTCCATGGTCGTTCGAGCCAGCCTGTATCAGGTTACATTTTGTCGGGATTTAAGGCTAGACTACTCTCTTGACTCCACATGACATTTCTGATAAAAATCCCCCGTCTCTTCCCGTTGGCGTATGTGTATGGTTCCAGTGTATGGGACCCTCACCAGAATTACAGTATTTGATTCGTCAACTGGAAAAAATCCAAATGAAAGTTGCTCGATTTGTTCTGGATGATTTTCGACAAAAGAGTAACGTTAAGAAAATGTTGCAAGGCTTGTGCTGGGAAGACTTAAGAGAAAGGAGGTGAGCTGCTTGACTAAGTGGTATGTTCCGAGGTGTCAGTGGAGAGACAGCGTGGAATGGCATTAGTAAACGAATAAGTGTGAATGGTGTTTTTAAATGTAGGAAATATCACACTATGAAGATAAATTTTGAATTGGGGCAATTATTCATTTATAGTAAGATGAGTTAGGGATTGGAATAATTGACCAAGAGAGACATTCAAAAAATTTCCAAATTCATTGCAATTATTTAAGAAAAGAGTAGGTAAACAACAGATAGGGAATCTACCACGTGGGCGACGGTCCTAAATGAAGATCAGTGGTGATCAGAATACAAAGTCAGAGAGCACGATAATCAAGATTAGAAATTCTCTTACAGAAAAAAAATCTTATGTGGCGTTATTTCATAGAGATTGATGATTTTGATGCTCTCTGAACTTGAGCATTTGCTTCGGATTAATGAAATACGAGTATATTAAAAGCTAGCGATTAAGGAGAGAAAAGAATAACTTGATTGCCTTCTCAATGTTTCTCTCTGTCTGTCTGTCTGTCTGTCTGTCTGTCTGTCTGTCTGTCTGTCTGTCTGTATGTCTGTCTGTCTGTCTGTCTGTCTGTCTGTCTGTCTGTCTGTCTGTCTGTCTGTCTGTCTGTCTGTCTGTCTGTCTGTCTGTCGACCTGATGGCTCTTTGGATTCTCAATCCACCATCGAAGGGTATGCAGTTAACGAAAACTGATCTATTGCAGCGCCAAAATGAGGCATAATAGCCAGGATGAAAAGTGAAGTACTGTAGTTTGCCATTGTTCTCCTCTCTGGACCAGGAGCTTCCATACTGTCAGATCCACGAATGAGACTGAGACTTCTGTGGAAGGTACACATTTTTCTGGACTATACCAAGAGACAAACGCAAAATTACTGTATCCAGAAAGAATTGACAACAGACGTCTGCATGCTTAATGGGGAATTGCACCCTTCGGGTTAAGGTGAACTACAGTTATTTCTCCAGCTACTCAGATTTCGTCTCAGGGTATCCATATTTTAAGAAAAATGTTTAATTTTTCTATAAGTTCAATTTTACGTAAGTTCAGAGAAAGATACTAGTTCCAAAATGCAGTTCTGAAATTCGTATGTCATCATCAAATCGCAAAGTCCGCAAATACAAATTTCGATCAACGACTTCCAACGCAAATCCGCTCAGAAATTATCTTATATGCTAAGTATGACTATAATCAAATACTACGAATAATTACTTACTGAATTATAAAAATTATTAAGAAGCTTATTTATTAAATAAATAAAATCGCGAAAGAAATGGTTAAGTACCTAAATATGTTCATGAACTTCCAATTAATATCTCAAAAACAAAGATTCTCATACATACATACATACATACATTATCATTATAGACTGTTATGCCTTTCAGCGTTCAGTCTGCAAGCCTCTGAGAATTTACTAAAAGTTGCCACAATCCTCGATTTGCAACTAGTGTTGTGGCCTCATTTAGTACTATACCTCTTATCTTTAAATCGTTAGAAACAGAGTCTAACCATCGTCGTCTTGGTCTCCCTCTACTTCTCTTACCCTCCATAACAGAGTCCATTATTCTCCTAGGTAACCTATCCTCCTCCATTCGCCTCACATGACCCCACCAGCGAAGCCGGTTTATGCGTACAGCTTCATCCATCGAGTTCATTCCTAAATTAGCCTTTATCTCCTCATTCCGAGTTCCCTCCCGCCATTGTTCCCACCTGTTTGTACCAGCAATCATTCTTGCTACTTTCATGTCTGTTACTTCTAACTTATGAATAAGATATCCTGAGTCCACCCAGCTTTCGCTCCCATAAAGCAAAGTTGGTCCGAAAACAGACCGATGTAAAGATAGTTTCGTCTGGGAGCTGACTTCCTTCTTACAGAATACTGCTGATCGCAACTGCGAGCTCACTGCATTAGATTTACTACACCTTGATTCAACTTCACTTACTATATTACCATCCTGGGAAAACACACAACCTAAATACATGAAATTATCGACCTGTTCTAGCTTTGTATCACCAATCTGACATTCAATTCTGTTGGATTTCTTACCTACTGACATCAATTTAGTCTTCGAGAGGCTAATATTCATACCATACTCATTGCACCTATTTTCAAGTTCCAAGATGTTAGACTGCAGGCTTTCGGCACAGTCTGCCATTAAGACCAAGTCGTCAGCATAGGCCAGGCTGCTTACTACATTTCCACCTAACTGAATCCCTCCCTGCCATTTTATACCTTTCAGCATATGATCCATGTAAACTACAAACAGCAAAGGTGAAAGATTACAGCCTTGTCTAACTCCTGTAAGTACCCTGAACCAAGAATTCATTCTACCATCAATTCTCACTGAAGCCCAATTGTCAACATAAATGCCTTTGATTGATTTTAATAATCTACCTTTAATTCCATAGTCCCCCAGTATAGCGAACATCTTTTCCCTCGGTACCCTGTCATATGCTCTCTCTAGATCTACGAAATATAAAGACAACTGCCTATTCCTCTCGTAGCATTTTTCAATTACCTGGCGCATACTGAAAATCTGATCCTGACAGCCTCTCTGTGGTCTGAAACCACACTGGTTTTCATCCAACTTCCTCTCAACGACTGATCGCACCCTCCCTTCCAAGATGCCTGAGATTCTCATACGTGAATTAATTCTTTAAGTCAGCGCTGGCTGATATGTAGCTTATACTTGCGTATTACAACATTTTTAACTGGATATTTCTGAAGTGAAATCAAATTTTTCTAAATCTTCCATGCAAAAATTAAACCGTGCTACTTGCGTGCACAAATATAGCTTAATTATCTGATTATTGTCAAAATTCATGGTTTTACCAAGTAGTTATATCATTTACGACGTCAAAAATTCACTGTCATAATAATCACAACGATAACAGTAATCATATTATAATAATAATGACCTGAATTATAATAAAAATGACCTAAATCAAAAACAATCTGCATAGTCTATATTATCTGAGTTCTGATAATAGTGATCTGAATTCGTTTGTATCGGATAAAATAAAGAAAACAAGAAATCGACTGACGTGCTAAGTTACTTGGTCCTACTGCCATTCAAATTACGGCTCCTAGCTTATTACTCACTTTTATAGTGTTTCAATTTAAGAAAAATATAAACGATATTATATATATCATATTTTTTCTCTATTCTAGCTATATAATTCCTTATTTAACGTAACACAGTTCAATGTGCACATAGCCGATAAGCTTCTGCCATATAAACATGTGTGCAAGTACCTGCCGTATGATATCTCAATATTATATTATCACTCTGGTTATATCATAATCTTGACTTTTACACGATCTATATTCATGGAGAATACGACACAACACACATAAATCTATCCATTACCAGTTATTACTACTCCCAAATCATTCTGAATACTCAGCTAAATACCTTAATTTCTTTTATATCCCAACACATTATTAGAATGACGGCATTCACTTCAAATCTTCCGGAGACGTGTTTCAAAACTCAAGGTTGATAAAATAATCAAAATACGTTATTATTTCGTAACATACTCCTGGGATAGAATGTGACGGATGTGACAGTCACCGCATCACGGTGTCCGACTCGTTGGCTGAACGGTCAGCGTACTGGCCTTCGGTACAGAGGGTCCCGGGTTCGATTTCCAGCCGGGTCGGGGATTTGAACCTTAATTTGTTAATTCCAATGGCACGGGGGCTGGGTTTATGTGTTGTCTTCATCATCATTTCATTCTCATCACGATGCGCAGGTCGCCTACGGGAGTCAAATATAAAGACCTGCACCTGGCGAGCCGAACCCGTCCTGGGATATCCCGGCACTAAAAGCCATACGACATTTCATACCGCATCACGGTGTCTTTAGTTGGACTAACAGTGCGAGATCTTTTCTTAATAATTATTAAGATTCATAGTCCGCTCCTAGTCGCTCCCATCCTTCAAGAGCTCGCCAAGCTGACTGACTACAGAAGCTCGAAGTCACCAATTACGTAGCGCTCAGTTAAAAACAAAAGACGATCGGAAGCCGGAGAGCAAATTAACACATTTTAATTCAACAGTTAGAATGAGACAATAATATCAGGCCTTTCAACTGTCTCATAATAGCATTATTAATCCATTCTATTGTAGAAAATAGTTTAGTACTGAACCATTCTGTTCATGGCCCATTGGAAGAAATATTAATGTAATTACTATAAGCAGATGAGACCACAAAGGGATGGTGTAATGTTGGGTAATATGGTGCAACATGACGCAATAGTGCGCGTTTTTGAGAGCATCATAGCTTCAGTTTGAAGTGCAGTCCTCTGCCAGACAAAGAGGGAGATAAGCCAAGCCAACCACTTCACTTCGGGGATTTCTGATGCTAGGATATGAGCAGGATAAAGCGGGAGAATCCACGCCTAATGGAAATGAAACTTGAGAGATATATCCTTCCACGGAAGGAATCTAGAAAATATAAAACGATAGGATTATTAAGAGTAATTTTCTCAGTGATTTGATATGCCTCATCAAGCTAATTTTCATCCCTTCGAATTAATTGGTATTTATCTCAAGTACCGTGGGAATAATTCATGCTCCGTGAGAGGAACTGAAGTGGCCAAAACGGGGAAAAACATAGCGTGGTTTGGGATAGTCACTAAAAAATACTGTACTGAGGGGACGCGGAGATCATTCTCTGCATTCAACTCTGCCCGTGAGGTACGTCTCGTGTGTCGATTGCTCTTAAATAGAACAAAGCTTCTATACTTGTGACTCGAAGTTGGAAAACTTTCTTTGTCTGTGCGTTTGTGCGGACGGAAAATACAATAAATGTGTGTCATAAACTGAGCGGTACGACGATTAAGATGATGCCAGTTAGAAACAACTTTCTTTGCCACAATTGTTCTTCGAATTAGTAAATCCAAAGTAGTCTGACGCTAACTTGTTCTAAGTCGGTGTAGGCTCGGAGTGAACAGCATAATTTAGTTGCCTTAACATGAACTATTTAACGTGGGCAGAAAGTAAGTTGGAGAAACATTAGGCGCTTAACCCGAAGAAACGCCGTAAATTGAAAATACCGTAAATTGAAAATATGTTAATTTGTGTGGCGCAGGTGTTAGGAAGTAGGAGTCCAGAACTTTATTTGTACGCGAAGTCTGCGTGCGATCTTACAATTATCAGTTCTAAACTTTAGGCAAGTAGGTAGAAGGAGTGCAATAAAATGCGAGATAAGGAAACACGCAGTTAACTAGTTACGGTGTTAACACTGAATTTCCTTACAGTTGCCTTAGATCACAAACATTCGCCCGTCAGTGCTAGTCTATCACGGCTCGTGCTCAATGAACGCGAAGGTGATGGTGGACATCATTAGCAGCTGGGAGAAGAAGATCCATTTCGAGCAGCACTGGGCCATCACGGTCCGTACATGCCATCATACGAGGTTCCAGTTTGAAGAAAAAAGACCATGGTGATGTTATTGGTGTCGAACCGAGGAGTGCTGCCCTGTGTCAACGGCCGTAACATGAGCCACTAAAGCTGCAGTCCGCCATGGAGGATCGCTAAGTGTAGCAACTAATGAAGGTCAGGCAGATTCTAAATTATTAGCATGAGATAGAGTTAGGATAGCATCGCCAATCTTGTAAATAGAATTTTAATGCTCTTCAGGTGACCATGTAAATAGAGTTTGCACTCAGGATAGGAATGTACAGTCAGTGTAGTTTATTTGCTTGCATGCCATTTTCTATTGGTTATATCTTAGGTTGTTTCTTCATTGGTGTACATAAAATTAGTCATTCAGTTGAAGAAGGGATTTTTCTGTAAGTTTGTCTGACGCGGTCTAGAAAATTTTGTAGGCAGACCTTATGTCTTAGACGACCTAGCTAGATAACTGCATGAGCATGCTTAGAGTTAAACTTCCTTTGGTTGCCAGCTTTATAAGCTGTAAGATCATCATAATTGTTCCTTTAAACGCATCTTCAGACAATAAATGGTAGTCGAACGGCAGAATATTCATGCAGAGAAGTAAGGCCCTCGCGAGATAAATAAGTTTAATCAGCCCAGTGATGCTGAGATAGAATGAGCCCTAATTTGTGTAAGAAACACGAGAATAAGCGTATGTTAATAAGATTTATAATGGGTTGTATTGAGCTCTGTAGATGAAAGTATATGCGTGCAGAAATATGCACAGGAAATAAGAGTTTCGGATGGCCTGAATTGAACTCTATAGATGAACTATTTGCGTGCAGATATACGCACGATAAGAAATGAGAATACGAGTTAAGGTTTCACGCTAAATAATGTTATGAAAGGGCCATGTAATCTAGTTATTAGGTGTGGACCTGTATTATACACTGACTGACAGAGCAAATGCAACACCAAGAAGGAGTGGTCAGAACTTTATGCCAATTGCAGGGTAGACTGACGTCACTGAGGTATGCTCATGATGTGAAATGCGCCGCTGTGCTGCGCACGTAGCGAACGATAAATGGGACACGGCGTTGGCTTATGGCCCACTTCGTACCGTGATTTCTCAGCCGACAGTCATTGTAGAACGTGTTGTCGTGTGCCACAGGACACGTGTACAGTTAAGAATGCCAGGGAGCCGTCGACGGAGGCATTTCCAGCAGACAGACGACTTTACGAGGGGTATGGTGATCGGGCTGAGAAGGGCAGGTTGGTCGCTTCGTCAAATCGCAGCCGATACCCATAGGGATGTGTCCACGGTGCAGCGCCTGTGGCGAAGATGGTTGGCGGAGGGACATGTGGCACGTGCGAGGGGTCCAGGCGCAGCCCGAGTGACGTCAGCACGCGAGGATCGGCGCATCCGCCGCCAAGCGGTGGCAGCCCCGCACGCCACGTCAACCGCCATTCTTCAGCATGTGCAAGACACCCTGGCTGTTCCAATATCGACCAGAACAATTTCCCGTAGATTGGTTGAAGGAGGCCTGCACTCCAGGCGTCCGCTCAGAAGACTACCATTGACTCCACAGCATAGACGTGCACGCCTGGCATGGTGCTGGGCTAGAGCGACTTGGATGAGGGAATGGCGGAACGTCGTGTTCTCCGATGAGTCACGCTTCTGTTCTGTCAGTGATAGTCACCGCAGACGAGTGTGGCGTCGGCGTGGAGAAAGGTCAAATCCGGCAGTAAGTGTGGAGCGCCCTACCGCTAGACAACGCGGCATCATGGTTTGGGGCGCTATTGCGTATGATTCCACGTCACCTCTAGTGCGTATTCAAGGCACGTTAAATGCCCACCGCTACGTGCAGCATGTGCTGCGGCCGGTGGCACTCCCGTACCTTCAGGGGCTGCCCAATGCTCTGTTTCAGCAGGATAATGCCCGCCCACACACTGCTCGCATCTCCCAACAGGCTCTACGAGGTGTACAGATGCTTCCGTGGCCAGCGTACTCTCCGGATCTCTCACCAATCGAACACGTGTGGGATCTCATTGGACGCCGTTTGCAAACTCTGCCCCAGCCTCGTACGAACGACCAACTGTGGCAAATGGTTGACAGAGAATGGAGAACCAACCCTCAGGACACCATCCGCACTCTTATTGACTCTGTACCTCGACGTGTTTCTGCGTGCATCGCCGCTCGCGGTGGTCCTACATCCTACTGAGTCGATGCCGTGCGCATTGTGTAACCTGCATATCGGTTTGAAATAAACATCAATTATTCATCCGTGCCGTCTCTGTTTTTTCCCCAACTTTCATCCCTTTCGAACCACTCCTTCTTGGTGTTGCATTTGCTCTGACAGTCAGTGTATAAAGGAAGTATCGCACTTAGCTGAAACTGCCAAGCTACCAGCTGGGTGGAATCATAAATCAACAGTGGAATGCATGATGGCCGCCATCCCTACCCTACTGCTTTCCTGAGGATGTGTCGAGGGAGTGAGTTCTGACATCATTTGTTTGGGTGAGCTCTTCTTTCATAGAGAATATAAGAAGGTCAATGCAGTTTTAACCAGGTCTTATGCACGCATTAAATTTGTATATAAATGCGCCTTTCTTGCTCTACGTCAATTTACAGGAATGTGGAGATACCTGAACTACACTGCGCATTGTTATTGTATTGTTATAACATTTGTATTTGTTTAGAGGTATTGCATGGATCCAAGACGGGTCATAGGTTCATGTCTCGGACAGTAAGCGGCGAGATTCGCATGCATAGTTATAAGTTCTTGTCTTATATATATAGGTGTCCTGTATTGTAATATAAAAGTCGCTAAATGTAGGGAATTCTTAGGTTAATTTGTGCGAAGTTATGCATCTCTAACTCATACTTTAATATTGTACTTAAATCAACAACGATACGCTTAGAATCTGTCTGCATCGTGAGAAAGCAGAATGAGAACTTAGTCAGCAAACAGCTCTAAAGAAGAATGCATACGAATTCCTTTGCTGGAAAGCTGACAATGAACGAAGATGCCACTTCTTGGCCTTCAATTTGTTAAATATATCATGTAAATTCATCCAATTATATCACCAGTTAAATATTATTTGCACTTCACATCTATTCTTTTTTTAAATAAATTTGTCATTGATTATAAAATTATAATTGGCAACTCACGTTATTTAGGGTATTTTAAAGTAGTTTAACCCCGACTATATCCTGTTCCTCTTCAACTTAATTTATCGACGCCCTTATTTAACCCACTGCACTCACCGGCGGAGTAACCTGGAGCTGTGGAAGAGGAAATCAGGAATTGAGGTAAGCTATGTGCCAGGGTTTGCGAACCACTTAGGTGAGTATTTTACCAACTATAGCACTTCCAGTTTGTTCTCAGCGTGAGCTTGAAAGAAACTGGATGCTAAAGGGCACAATACCACTGGCACAGTTTTCAAAGGTCACGGGAATAATTCCTTAATAAAAATTGACACCCACTTTCAAGTTCCTTTAAAGACTAGCCCCAAAATATATCGTTAATTTAAAGAAAGCTTTCGGATAATTTGAGTGAACCACATAGGACCAGCAGTGTTGAGCTAATTGTTTAAAATTTTGTCTAAGCATTTTCATGTTTGCTAAATCTTTTTGATGAAGACCCACACTTACAGGGGTGAATAATTTCCCATTACATCATTAATAGTGAGGAGCTAATTTATTCCTTTATTTGTTTAAAATTATATTATTTTACCTTCGTCATTTGGGTATTTTGATCCTACTAGGTGTGTTCATTGTACATTAGGAAAGTTGAGCTTGCCTACAGTAGTGTAAATAGCAACTTTAGTTCAGGTAAAATGAGATTTTTTTATTTTAAGCTGGGTATTGATTTTGATTTTAAGAATAATAATAGAAGTTTAGTAATCAAGAAAGCTAGTTAGATTTTAAATAATAAATAAATGGGTGGCGCCTTAAACTTGGATACACATTTTTGTTTCTATATTAAGAATGCTTGTAACAGGTTGATTGCATTTCATATCAAGTGTGTCCCCAGTTGCACTGATGTTATCCATTCGATCATTGTCGACTATTGTGCCTTGTGTTGGGTGTCTACATGTGATTAATATTTTACATTATTTTATTAATCATGTGAATAAAGTATAATTGGTTCAATGTGATCCATGGAAATAGCTACTCTGCTACTAAACTAATGCCTTTCATAAATAACAACACTTCTCTTTCTTTATCTTGTATAAAAACTTGTCTTGTCAGAGATGTATGTTATGTTAAATGAACTACTGAGGATATGAGTAAAGTAGCTCCACCATTAACGTAACCCTAGTGGGAGGAATGAAAATTGAAGAGCTCAGCGCAAGAACCAGACAGCTCCAGTTTTGGGGGAATTTCATTTTTTTCCTTTTTTTTCTGTAAGATATCATAAAGAAAAGCTCCATCTGCCGGTGCAAGAACTGTTCTGCTATACTGATTTTCTGAGTAGTAGGAGTGTAAAGGGAGCTGTCTGTTTGTTGCGGCGGCTATGGTTCAGTATTCGACCGCCGCGACCAGACCTTTGGTGTAATCGAGAAAGAAAAACGAAAGTGACAGAGGATATATTTGCCACAAGATTATCGTACCCTGGTGTGGAACCCGAGTTCCAAGTTCATTGTTCCTGATGTAACACGAACGATGTTTTTAGACTAAGTCCTCGTAAAGGAGAAACGTTGAGAGTGTCAAAATATAGATACGATGGATACAACAGCAATGGACTGTCGTGCAGTGACAATGAGAGCACCATGGTAAGGGTTGTCTTTGTTTGGAGAGTTACCAGACGCATCAAGAGTTCTACATCGCAGTGTCTTAAAAGTCAATGCAAATAAGGCAAAGAATGTTAAAGAGATAGCTTCGAAGTATGTTCCACCTGACTGTTTGTGGTTCTACAGATAGTTTCAACTGGGAGTGATGATGCACCCGGTGATGGTGATAATGATTAACTTCCCGTAAACATTGTTGTATATAAATCCTGTTGATTTGAAACGATATTTACTCTCTCTCAGTAAGTCTGCTACAATAAAGTAACTTACATTGATAACTCTGGTAAATAGTACTGGTTATTGCATTCTCCATAATAAACATAGTTTACCGGGGCATGAAAGAAGACAGCTCCAGTGGTTATGTGAATGAACTGAGAGGAGTCCATTTACACAACCCGTATCATTTCCTCTTCAATATGTATGTAACTACTGATTCTATCTAATATACTTAAATTACTCTTATTTTTTCAATATACAATTATTTTGTGAAGTTTTTGAGTCTCCTGAAAAGTTTTAAATTTTGGAGCTGTCTGGTTTTTGCACCGGGCTCTTGAATTATTATAATTCTACTTTATGTAAATGTAAACTCACTGTACGTCCTGCCAGTGAGTCAATTCCTTCAGAATGATATGTTTAACATTTAATAAATTGATTTATTTAAATGACACCGTATATTTTCATTTTAATATAATGGTTATCCTCTCACACTCCTACCTACAAAGAAGACGGAGTGATAGCGTTTCTGAGAAAAATAGGAGAGGATTTTATTTTTCACTGTTGACTAAGGATGCCCTGAAAGGATACAATATGTAGATTGACATTTTACCTTAAATCAGTTATATTTCGCTTCTTTGCTGGATATTACGTTGATTATACGTGTCACGTGTAAAGGAAGTATTTAACTCTTCAAAACAAATAAAAGCATAAGGTAACTTAATGATGACGAATGGGTATGTAATGAAGGAGGTTGTAAATAGCTATAATGAAGAAACAGGTTTAAGGTACGTCGGAATCTACATTATGAAATCTGGTTGTTTATGTCAATGAAACACATAGTTATTTGTAAATGTCACTGTCGGGTTATTGTCTGACAAGGTTAATTATTTCACTGACCCATTTCCCGTAAATCGGAAACAAGATTAGGTCACATGAAGAGTGAGAATATATCTGATTTATTGTACCACACGACCTGAGAGCTACTTGAGTGCATTAAAACGTCAATTTTTGTGAAGGAGTGAGAGAATTTTACACCTTGTTGGAAATTAGTAATATGGCAGTCAACTTCTAATTATGATTTGGCGTATAACTCGCTTGGGATAGGAGAGGGAAGCGATAAATGCTGACCTCCTTGGAAGGCCGACACACAAATCTAAAAGCTGTGACCACAGCTTATTTCTAGCTCATTATTCCTTTCATTAAATACACTTTTATAAGAACAATTTGTGGAAAATGAATTATTCGATTTGGGATCATAATACCTTTCGAAAGTTTTCCACATTGATTTCAGGAAGATCCTCCGATATAATTTCTTGTTAATTCCCGAAACAACTTTCATAATCCCAGCACTAAAGAAATGTGTATATTGAACCCTTCAAATCTTAATTGGAGCGTGATTCGAGCATATGGGTGCAGTATATATATGTTTTCAATCCATGTCCAGTTCCTCTACGGCGAGTTCTTACGACCGGATGCCATTCCTGACGTCAATTTCATCAGGGGAGTTAATGAGATGAAATAAATGACGTGATATAAGATCGTAGAAAAGGAGGGGGGAAACCCGGTGCCGGCACATAGACTACGTCTGTCGAATAGCACCAAGAGGTCTTCTCAAGGTTTTACGTCGCCATCCGATGGACGATCAGTTCCTATAGAGTCATATGCCCTCCATATGCACACTTCGGAGACGTTTAGAACTGAACCCAGGCTTTTGGCACGGAATCTCCTATCCTGCCGGCTAACAAACATTCTGATGTTGAAAACTATCTCGATCAACGGGACACGAATCGTCTAACCACGATGTCAGACCATATAAACATCACGTCTTAAGCTCATGATTTGACATACCTTTGAATTAATAATGAACAACTGAGCGAGTTGCCCGTGCGGTTAGGGGTGCGCACCTGTAAGCTTGCATTTGGGAGATAGTGGGTTCGAACCCCACTCTCGGCAGCCCTGGAGATGGTTTCCCGTGGTTTCAAATTTTCCCATCAGGCAAATGCTGGGGTTGTACCTTCATTGAGGCCACGACCGCTTCCTTCCTACTCTTAACACTTTCCTATCCCATCGTCCCCATACGACCTATCTGCGTCCATATGACGCAAAGTTTATAATAATAATAATAATAAAAATAAAATAATAATAATAATAATAATAATAATAATAATAATAATAATGATAATAATAATAGTAATAATAATAAATAATAATAATAATAATAATAATAATAATAACAATAATAATAATAATAAAGCCGTACTTTCAGAAAGCCTTACAGATGCAGCAATGCAAGTCAATCTCCTTGAAAAGACAGCCAACATGACAGGCTTGAGAATCTCTGCTGAGAAAAAAAAATGACCAATATAAAAAGTGCCCCAAAGTTTTTAGTAACGGATATTGGTCAAATAGAAAAGGTAAAGAAATTTAAATATTTGGGTGAGACAATTCAAGAAAATGGTTTAGAAAAATCTGCTATAGAGGAGAGGATGCAAAAGATGGAAAGAGCGTACGGTATAACTAAGAATACTTACAACAAAAAGTGCTTATCAAGAAAACTTAAAATAAAGCACTACAACACAGTAGTGAAACCAGAATGCCTTTATGCCAGCGAATGTCTAGCACTGAACTACAAGCTTGATAAATTAGAAATATTAGAAAGAAGAATTATAAGGAAAATATTAGGTCCTCTAAGAATTGCAGAGTTTTGGAAATTAAGAAGTAACAATGAAATTTACCAAAACGTAGAAAACATATCAGAAACAATAAGGAAAAGGATATTGCTATTTCTTGGACACATTTACAGAATGGATGACAATAAACTAACTAAACGAATCTTCAAGTACCTTTGGGAAAAGAAATCAACTACCACCTGGATTCAAGAAGTCAAGAAAGACCTGGAAAGGAACAACATACGAGAAGAAGAATTATAGGAAAGAAAGATTTTTAGGAAGAATGTCTTACAAATGGAAGGATTCCAAGGGAGGAAGGAAAAGGAAACAGGCACAAAGTGGACTGAAGACAGGAAAAAGAAACATAGTGAAACAATGACAGAATACTGGAAGAAAAGGAAAGAACAACTAAGGAGGAACAATTGAAATTGTAACGTGGTCCTTAGAAGGCCGGAACGCAAGAAGAAGAAGAAAGCCCTGAATAGACCAACAGTGATTTCCACCTCTTCGGGCAGTTGAAAATATGCCTGGGTGATATGCGATTCAACGGCGACCTAAACATCATCACCTTGGTCTCCGTCTATTCGTCTTACCTTCCCTGGCTGAGTCAATTATTGTTCTTCTAGCTAACATCCTAGTCCATTCGCCTCGCATGATCCTCCCGCCAAAGTTGTATACGTATCGTTTAATCCATTGAGTTTATTTCTGATAGAACCTGAGAAACCACCTGAAATCGTTCACAGCTATTTGTGCCTGTAAAATTCTCGTTATTTTCACCTGTTTTGTTGTTTTTGATTGTTGGTGTTTGAGTCATCAGTCCATAGACTGGTTTGATGCAGCTTCCATGCCACCCTATCCTTGCTATTTTCATTTCTAAGTAACTACTCATCTGCTGTAATCCGCTTGTCTTATACCTTGGTCTACTCCCACAGTAATTACCACCTACACTTTCCTTGAAAACTAACTGAACAAGTCCTGAAGATGTGCCCTATCATTCTTTCTCTTCTTCTCGTCAAATTTACCCAAATTGACCTCCTCTCGCCAATTCGATTCAGAATATATTAATTCGTGATTCGATTTACCCATCTTCCATTCAGTATTTTACTGTAACACCACATTTCAAAAGCTACTATTCTCTTTCTTTCTGAATTACTGATCGTCATGTATCATTTCCATACAATGCCACGATCTAGACGAAAGACAATGTCAGCTCCATACAGGCCATGAAGGCCCTTGGAGGAGTGGAAGGTAAAGGCTTCCACCATTGTTAACCGTTAGCTGTACGGACGGCCGCCTTTGCCCCAGGAATTAACCTGGTACTCATTTTTGGTGTAGGCTGAGTGAACCTAAGGGCCATGTGCACCTCCGGAAGTGGAAATCTCGTTTCTTAAGTTTTACGACATATTGACGGGGATTCGAACTCACGTCCTTCCGGGCGAAACGAGCACGCCTTTACCGCCTCGGCCAGGCAGCCCCTGATCTAGATGAAAGTCTCCAAAAATATCTTTCTAATTCCTATATAAATATTCGAAGTGAGAAAATTTCTTTTCTTAAAAAAAGCCTTCCTTGCTTGTGTTAGTCTGCATTTTATGTGCTCCGTACTTCTGCATCGTTAGTTATTTTGCTATCCAATTAACAATATTCGTCTATAACCTTTAAGACTTCATTTCCTAATGGAATATTTCCTGCATCACCTGAATTCGTTAGACTGCACTCCATTACTTTTGTTTTGAACTTACCGGGCGAGTTGGCCGTGCGGTTAAGAGCGCGCAGCTGTGAGCTCGCATCCGGGAGATAGTGGGTTCGAACCCCATTCTCGGAAGCCCTGAAGATGGTTTTCCGTGGTTTTCCCATTCTCACACCAGGCAAATGCTGGGGCTGTACCTTAATTAAGGCCACGGCTGCTTTCTTCCCATTCCTAGCCCTTTCCTCTCCCATCGCCGCCATAAGACCTATCTGTGTGGGTGCGAGGTAAAGCAACTAGCAAAAAAAAGTTTTGGACTTCGTTATTTTCTTCTTGTACTCCTTCCCAAAGACTGTTCATACCATTCAGCAATTTATCCTGATCTTCTCCAAACTCAGATAAAATAATAATATAATCGACAAATTTCAGGTTTTTGGTTTCCTCGTCTTGGATTATGATTCCCTTTCCAAATTCCTATTTGACTTCCTTTACCGCATGTTGAAAAGCGCGGGGAGACAAACTGCAGCCTTGCTTCACTCCTTTCTATACTGCTGCTTCTTTTTCACTTATGTTCACTTATTTTACTATTTACTCACTAAGGAGATACAGTCAATTCTGACTATAATAATAATAATAATAATAATAATAATAATAATAATAATAATAGTAATAATAATAATAATAATAATAATAATAATCGTATGGCCTCAGCTACCGTATGCAAATATTTCAATTTGACGCCATCTGCTGTCTGCTCGTCAATTTCGACGTTCCGTTTCACTCTGTGCCTACTGGAAGGCAGACCGAATAAATCGAAACTCTCTTGGACGTCTTTGGCTGAGATTTAATGAATTTCGTCGGGTAAACACCAAATGTGTCACCAGAGATCTTTTACATGCCGACATCGTACGACATGGAGCGTCGAATGGACTTTTTTCTGCCCTTCAAAAATCCGACTGCATCTGCCATGTTTGAACCCGCTGTCTTGGGATCCGCAGGCCGACACTCTACCACAGATCCACAGTTATTGTGACACACTGGAGCGTTTCCGAATAGAAATTCGCAGAAAACCACCTCGACATCTCTCAACAAGTTCAACAAGTGTTGTATTACGGCACAACAACACCAGACCGCATGTAGCCAGCAACACGCGTATATTGGTACAGCGCTTCTTGTGGCCTACAGCTCCCCTCTGCACCCGGTGATTTCTATCTCTTCCTACCGTTGTAGGAGCGATTAAAGGACGATACCGCTGTTCACCATGCCATAATTACATGGGATTCAGCTACTGGTCACAGATTTCTTTCTTGTCGGCATCGATGCCTTTGTGCACCATTGGAACAAGTGCTTGTTCAAGATTTGTGGCTATGTTGAACAGTAACGCCTATCAGTGTTCTACCGCTGTGTATCCTTATAATTTTTTGCATGTAAAAATAAAGTTTCTCCGTTCAAGCTATTGTTACATTATTTTTCGAAACTACCTTGTACTTCAGTGATTTCAGCCTGAGTGTTTGTCGTACATGAGCTCTTTTATATTATGGTAAATGCAGGTACTAACACCTTCAAATGCCACCGGACTGAGAGCTCTGTCAACCGAGCTGCTCAAGCCAGCAGTCGAAGGTAAGCGTAAATCAAATTTGTGCTCTTTCACAGCGACATATTTAGTTAAAGTTCAAAGGAACGAATAAAAAGACATATTTCTCGCTAAAATTGTATGCAGTATTAAAGGCAAATGTTCATTAACTGAATAATACTTTAAGGGGAGACGTGAATGAAAATTCGTTGATTTTCTAAATTATTTGAGAGTTGAACATTAGTTGATTTAAAATACATTGTTCTTAATTGTAAACGTTAATAAGTTATTTCAGAAAAAAATATTTGAATTTTGTTTTTTCAAATTTGAATTTAGGTCATACTGAAGTGCCTTTTCCTCAACAACGCCGCAGTCTTGGAGCTTGTAATTTTTTTTAGTGATTTCTAGGAACTTGATCATTTAATTCTTGCAGGCGTTTTTAATTGCATGCCTATTTCAATTTTGTAAATAAATGAACGTTTCATTTTGAAAATAAAGGACACTAAAGTCTATAAAATGACTGTGCGAATGTGTTTAGCCGGCCTGTCTATCATGATTCAGAATAATATTTAGTTCCAGAGAAAAGGATACCTTTGTCATGGTGGAAAAAAGAAGTCTAGGAAATGACGATTGAATTTCACAACACAAAACCTTGCACTGTATCTCTCAAACCAAAACAAATTTTCCGCGGTAATCGCCATGTTTAACAAACCGGAATTGACGTTTCACAACCGAATTCAATACTCCTAAGTGTGATACCGTCAACTGCATAACAGAAGAGACTCAAAGAGTTCAGCGAAGATGAAAAATAGCAATGCATGAAAATAGGGTGCGTGTGGCGTGTTAGGAACTTAGTGCACTTAGGTACTGAATTGAACTAAATAATTTTGGGACCAGGCTCCCTACATAATACGCTATCAATTTCAGCAAGAAAAAGTCATAGTTTTGAGGGATTTCTTACACGTATCGCCTTAAGATGCCAATTCCTCCGTACAAACATCAGAAATAAAATCCATTTTCTAATGCACGAACGAATTGGACCTCCAAGAACGCTGAGGGACAGTTGGGCGCAATTGGGTAAACCCAGAACGTTTGCTTAAGGGGAACATTCCCCACTACCACAATTCATTTCTAACAATAACAGGTAAAAATGCGAGTCACGCCTTTCACCTTCTGGAGGAACTGCGCACCGGTTGCGAAACACTGCTCTACTGGAGATTATTGATGCCCAAACATGGAATTTCTGTGACTACGTGAAGGTAATATCGTTGTTGTCTACAGATGGGTCCACAAAATTTGGTAGTCCCGGTCAAAAAGGCTCGGGTATTATCCATTCTTATAATAAGGGACGATCAAAAAGTTTCAGTTCGACCTCCGTACAGTACTGAATCCCACCGACACACCAGGTTGAATATCCCCGTATGGCGAAACACTGTGTCCTGCTGCGTGAAGAAGTCCGTATCCACCAGCTCCACATCCTCCTCCGATAGGAAGCGCCAACACTTCAAGGCTTTTTTGAGGGACTGAAGGCGTGATAATCGCATGGGGAGAGATCAGGACTATAGGGCGAACGTTCTTTGTTGTCGGTAATGGATGATCGACCAGCGTCTTCTGTCGAAACACACGGAACTTGGTGCACCATTCCACAACGGTGGTTTTCGACAGACATGCTGCCCCATACACAGTCTTCATTCTCCGATGGATGTCCACCGGTTTTCCCCCCGGCAACCAAGAACATATTAACAGCACGTTGGTCCTGTTTGGACGCAATTGGTAATAACGACGTCATAGTTCACGTGGCCGAACTTAACGCATGCCACAGTAATCCCTTTGCCTACATATCCGTGCTTATATACCCGCATCGGAGTCGCGCTACGTTGTATGTCCGCTACAGCAACGCCCTCAAACGGAAACACTCTGATCACGCCTAATAGTATGATTTTTATAGCATGTAACAGTAAAGTACGGTGAAACTTTTAGGACACATTTCTCACACGTAATAGAACAAAACGTGTTATATGGAGATGTGTCCGGAAACGTTCTTATCATTGTCTACAACCGTACATAGTACATTAATAATGGAAACAGGACGTGTCTGCATACCGCACGAAACTTTTTATTACATAAAATGTTCAAAACGCCCTGCGTTAACATCGATACATGCATCAACCCGCCGTTGCATGCCCGGATAGGCTGACGTATCCCTGGAGTATTGGGTATGGTCTCTTGGTTACGCCTCTTCAAGTTGTAATTCCCAGATTCACCACCAGTGTTTTGTGAAATTTTGTGTTATAAATATATCCTTGTATATAGATTCGTCGATTCGCACATTCTTATTCTTATTCTTATTATTATTCTTATTCTTATTCTTATTCTTTTTTTTTTGCTAGTTGCTTTACGTCGCACCGACACAGATAGGTCTTATGGTGACAATGGGACAGGGAAAGGCTAGGAGTGGGAAGGAAGCGGCCGTGGCCTTAATTAAGGTAGAGCCCCAGCATTTGCCTGGTGTGAAAATGGGAAACCACAGAAAACCATTTTCAGGGCTGCCGACAGTGGGGTTCGAACCTACTATCTTCCGAATACTGGATACTGGCCGCACTTAAGCGACTGCAGCTATCGAGCTCGGTATTCTTATTATTTTTTTTGTTATTCTTGTTCTTGTTCTTGTTCTTGTTCTTGTTCTTGTTCTTGTTCTTGTTCTTGTTCTTGTTCTTGTTCTTGTTCTTGTTCTTGTTCTTGTTCTTGTTCTTGTTCTTAGTCAAGGCTTTTTTGAGGGACTGAAGGCGTGATAATCGCATGGGGAGAGATCAGGACTATAGGGCGAACGTTCTTTGTTGTCGGTAATGGATGAGGCTGCCCTCCCAGATCGACCAGCGTCTTCTGTCGAAACACACGGAACTTGGTGCACCATTCCACAACGGTGGTTTTCGACAGACATGCTGCCCCATACACAGTAACTTATTGCCATTTTCGCCATCATTCCTGTTAACTCGTGGTTGTTCCTCGGGTAGAGAGCAAGAGATATGTCAATATGGCAAAAGTAGTGATTCTCCACCACTTTACTGTGGTCTTCTCAGGCAGATGCCCTTAACGAAGAGATATAGGAAACATGGTATGTAAATGGATATTTCTAGGCTGTATACATGCAATACCTATATAATGCTTAACTATATCCTAACTGCCTTCAATTGTGTCCTTGACATACATACCTAGCCGGTGCAATAAATAAGGTAACAAGGTCTCTCCCTCATTACGTAAATTTTTGCAACTCCTACTCCTTTATCCGGGCATAAGTAGCTTAGCTGCTACTTTTTCACCTGGAGAGAAGAGATTTCAGTCCGGAGTGGTCCTAGGTTAAGGGTTTCTTTTTCTGCTTTGTGTCAGGAGGGGCATTCGTCCTTGTAACCTAGGCCAGTGCTGACCGGCTCAAGCGGTAGAGCGCCAGCTAAACTGAGTCCAAGTTCGAGCTCTGTTCAGTCCGGTGCCAGCCTCTTAAAGATATTATTTATTTATTTATTTATTTATTTATTTATTTATTTATTTATTTATTTATTTATTTATTTATTTATTTATTTATTTATTTACTGTATGACTTTTAGCGCCGGGAGTGTCCGAGGACATGTTCGGCTCGCCTGGTGCAGGTCTTTCTATTTGACGCTCATGGACGACCCGAGTGTCTGAGTGTGAGATGTTGATGATAATGGGGTAGGGAGAGGGGGAAACCTGGTATCGGCACATAGCCGACTCCTGTCAAATAGCATCAAGGGTTCTGCTCAAAGCTTTACGTCCCCAACCGACGAACGAATCACCATGAACAGCGTCATATGCCCTCACTCCATGTGAGCACTGCAGAGAGGTTTACAATTTAATCCAGGACTTTGGCACCCAATCTAGTGATTAGAAATTGTATACCACCACCTCTCCTACCCAGCCGGCCAACATTCTGATGACGAAAAAATTTTGACCAACGGGTCTCGAACCATTTAACCACGGTGTTAAACCATGCAGACTTCACCGCCTTCACGTCCATGGCCACCAGGCAGGCGTCGTAAAGATAGATTTGTTGTAACGCAAAAGAAATTCTGCGTCACAGAATTCCTATATCTCGACGTCTCCGCTTTTCCCTATCCTTTCGCTCTGTCCGCAGTCGTGTACCTCCATTTGCCCGTAACACCATCTACCAATCCGGTTACTATGTCCTCTCCACGCATCTCTGGAATGAACTACTACCTGAAATAAAAGCCTTGAATCTAACACAGTTCACGAAACATGTAAAAAGATGTAAATTTTTTGTGTGTACATGAATGGGAGTGGATTTTAATGTAAGTGTTGTCAAGTGAATGAGCTAATGTATTTATTGTAAATATTAGCTAGATGGGTCTGTGAAGCAACTACTGTAATGTACATCGGGCTTGTCCTTTTCCACTAGACTATCCATGAAATCTGTAAATAAATAAATAACTAAATTAATAATAATAATAATAATAATAATAATAATAATAATAATAATAATAAATCTATATGAATAAAGTTGTCGGGGTCAGGAGTCTGAAATTTCGTTTGTTTTGCTAATTTTTCAGATATTTATCCGTTTTAGGTCAACTCAAAACCGAATCGCTGGTTTTCACTTTTCATGTCCGTCTGTTTATTTCACCATCACGGCGAAACGGCTGGATAGATCTCGACTAAACGTCATATTTAGAGTACACTCATCCTGGGGAAGGTTTTGATATGATTTAAGAATCTTTGAATAGACAGGAGTTTTATAGGAAAACCCGAACAGTTTGAAAAGTCTCTTCATTAAAAACAACTTTTGTTATGTCCAGAATTTAGCTTACTCTTCAAATGACGGAGAAAACTACTATTTTCTGCGGGTATCATGCTCTGTATTGAGTGACCGACAGACTGAGAAGGAACTTGCAGGTTACCACGGCAAAGTCTCTGACTGCATGCGAGCAGGGAAGTAACTTATTGCCATTTTCGTCATCATTCCTGTTACCTCGTGGTTGTTCCTCGGGTAGAGAGCAAGAGATATGTCAATCGGTCATTCTGCGGGATATTGACGGGTTATCGTTGGAAGTTATAACCTTCCTCGAATAGCTTAAGTAATAACACCATACGTCAGCTTCTTACCTGTTTGCCGAAGAATCTCTGTGCCTAATTTTTTCCTCTATTACCGCTTTCTTATATCCGTAACTCATAGGCCAATCATAATTTCTTGAATGACATGTGATTTTCCAATACATTCAATTGGTATTTACATATTTTTCCTATCCGTCTGTCCTCAGTTATATTCCTATATTCTATTAATTTAAACGTTCTTAACTTTATTGCTTTCTTCCTTAATTACTCCGTATATAAGCGAGTGCTAATTCCAAAACCTGGACAATCTTTACTTTGAGGAAAAATGCCAAGCTACACACATGTATAACTTTTGGTCACGGAAAATATCGATATATGGATGCAATTTTAATGGAGGTGCAGATCTTCGTTTTGGGATAATTGATGGATAAACAGTAAGTCGTATTGCAAAACAGATAGGATAATCGCTGTTCTATTTGGAGAGAACAACAACGTTGTTCCTATGCCTTGTTGTCGTGTTTCGATTGTTGATACGTTAGATAGCGCTGCATTTCTCGGTTATAATCAAATTTTTCGAACTCGACTGTGACTTGCATTACGAAAAAGGACCTGTCTTTATAATGAAAACTCTCAATCTCTATTGTAAATAGCAGTTGCCAAGTGAACCTGCCGTTATAGTAGAAACTCCCGAACTCGAGTGTGATTGGCAGTTGGAAATGTAGCCTGCCATTATCCTTACATGGGAAACAACGTATTCAGCCCTCCCTGCTTTGTTTCTAGGATAGCGTTAGGATTCATGCAATCTAATTTAATCTTACTTACTGCCTTTACTGCCATTTACGGAGAAATCCGAATACAGTGTTGAATACCGTAGCGAAGCACGGGTACATTTGCTAGTAAATAATAATAATAATAATAATAATAATAATAATAATAATAATAATAATAATAATAATAATAATAATAATAATAATAATAATAATAATAATAATATAATATTGTTTGACACTTTAGAATCAGAATCACATTACAAAGTGTTCACTATTTTTCTGTCAGTCCTGCAATTCTGATTTTCGAGAATATGAGTGTTATGAGTCGTTGTCAAAATGTTGTGACGGAAGGTGACAGACAACGTACCAACTCTAGTGTGGGGGAATATTGTACGTAATGAATTAAGAAACAATACGCATCTCAGAAGAGGTATTTAGCTCGTTCAACAACCTACGTGAATTGTATTGATTATGTAGATGGATGTGTATAATAATGAATGCAGATATTGAATGATCGAATGAAGGATGGAATGAATGAGTCTTTATATGAAAGATTGAACGGGATAAAAGGAAAACCATGGCTCTTGAGCCCAGATGTGTCTTGGCTTAATAAAGGACCACTGCCCAGTCCGAAGACCAGTACATGAGCATTACAGAAAGCCCCTCAATTGTTCAACCGTAGGCTGATTGGATCTCAAATTAGCCCTAAGATTCATATAAAAATCCTTGACCTAAGCGGGAATCAACCCTAGCGCCTCCGAATAAGAGTTAGGTGTCCTACCCTTATACCGTGCAGCCGTCCAGAATGGTAAACAGTATATCTGGTTTTCCTTTGTTTTAAGACTTCACTCCGCGTTGGGCGTCCTTACACTTTTCTGTTGGAAGACCACTGGTCGTGATTTTCTTTCTCTGTCTTGTATCTGTGTCTGTGTTTGCCTGCTTGCACTATTATAACGGGATAACTCCTGGAGGTATATCGACTAAACGTTTATAATGTACCGACTCAATCAAATTTTTCTTTAGGTGCCTAAGAATTCAAATGCTCTCAATATGAACTAGGGCAGGGATGGCAAATCTTTACCAACTAGCGTGTCAATTATGGTTTTGTTTTAACTTTCTAATGTGTCATCTGTTAATTTGCTTTGAAATTGTCATGAAACTCCTCATTTGACTTTATTCAGAGATTGCATTACATACCGGGTAGTCGGCCGCACCTGACGTTTTATGCTCTTAGGCATCCCACCGAACGTCACTGGTGTCGTTACGATCTATTCTCCTTTGCCACAAACCAAGCAACAATCGCCTTAAACACTCACTGCACCACTACCGTTGCAAAAACATGTACCGTATGCGACAGACATTTACACAATGCACCGAACTGCCATACGGTTACGTAACAAGTACATGCCAATTATAAGATTTCCGTAGGGTATGAAATGAATTTTAAAAGTGACAGCATACTGATAGAAAACGTGCGTGCATTTCTGAAACGGAACTAGTAGTCCATCTAGTAGGCTTTATGGAAACCTAGTCGCTGGAGTTGCCGTGGCGTCATAGGTTAAATGCAGTGCTGTTAATACAGCTGCGTTTGGTAGGTGGGTTCGAATCGCACTTCAGCATATAAATATTATTCCCATTTTGTACTTCGAGAAACATCCACATACCTTTTGTATCCGAATGCCCTCACGTCGTGGTTTATTTATTTTTTTATTTATTTTGGCACTGTTCTAGGCCATTCGGGCTGCTTATGTGGATGTTTTATAAGCAGGGCTGAACGAGGATATAATAGTTTGGGGTTTGAATCCGCTTGACTGACCAACAACCTGTTAGTTGACATGTGAGGGGGAGCTCCGTTGTGTTGATACCACATGGTTACACGTTCACCCCGGAGAACATCCTCTAGCAGCAATGTTAGTTGGTCTTGAAGAAACTGTAGGTACGGGGATCCTGTCAAATGATTATCAAAGAAATATGGTCCAATTAGGTGACTACCCAGTATACCACACCAGTCATTTATTCGCCATTATGCCTGAAATGCTGCTTGACTTACCCAGTGGGGATTTTCAACACTCTAGTAGTGAATATTATGATGATTCACAGAGCCATTATTATGAAATAGTGCCTCGTCCGAAAGTAATATGTGAGATACAAACGCTGGATCATTTGCCACTTGTACAGAAATCAACAGGAGTTTCGAAATATCGTCCGTGGAGTTCTTGATGTAGTTGCAGGTGATACGGACGAAAAAAAAACTGGAATGCAATGTACTTACAACAGACGATTGGCTGATGTGACCTGTTGTGCTACTGTCCGGGTACTCGTTTGAGGATTCTCCCGGAAAGTGTCCAAAACCATCTCTGCAGTTTCAGCGGACGTAACTGGTGCCTCTCCAACAGGGCCTGATCGGGAAAGTGACGAAGTTATACGCAAACATCGCTCCACCCTCCCAAACGTATTTGTGTTTGATTGTTGTCTATGTGGAAATATTTCATTGTACAGGCGCTGTGCTTCCTGAGTGTTCTGTCTTGCTTCGCCGTAGATGAGGAGCATGTCATCATACTCATCTGCTGAATACATAGCGAAGAAATTACCAGGACTGCAAGGCTATACGAAGTGTCAGGCCACTACACATTCAACATGTAAGCTATTGGTCGAGTGTGGCACGAATGACCTCTTATTTGATTTTCAAATTTTAAAATGTGAATACAATATTCATTGCTCGTGGGATTCGAACACACCTACCACCGCAACACGCGTCGACGCGTGTGTGGTTAGTCCACTACACCACAGCGACCGCTGTCTCCAATCTATCAGAAAGCTTACTTGGTGTAATACTACGTCCCGCTTCACAAACTCACACACGTTTTCTATCAGTATGCCATCGCTTTTAGCGATCATTTCATAACCAATCGATAGCTTATAATTGGCACGTACATTTTGCATAACCATTATGACAGTTTGATATATTGTGTAAATACCTGTCCCATACATGTTTTTGCAAAGGTCGTGCAGTGATGACGCAGTAAGTGCTTTAAAGGCGACTGTAGCTTGATATACGGCAAAGGAAAATCGATCATCACCCCACTGACGTTCGTTGGGATGCCTAAAAGCAGAAACGTCAGGCGCTACTGACTCTTTCTTTCTCTCTTAATCTATTTACCCTCCGGGGTTGGCTTTGCTCCCGGGGAAGCTCCGAGGGAAGAACCGAGGGAAGAACCAACACTGGATGGTAAACAGGTTAAGAAGAAGAAGAAGAAGAAGAAGAAATACTTTCAGTGCTTGAATTTTGAAATTTTGAATTATCCTGAAACGACTGAGACGCTGAAGTGCCAACTCTACCGTGCCTTCTTAGATCATTTCTATCTTCAATAAATAAATCTTAACGTTTGATTCCCTCGCAATTCGTCACATGCCGCCCACCCTTCCAGAGAAAATTCTTTCCCGCCCGAGTTGACCTCCGACCCTCCCTTACCCTTTCCTAGCGTTGCTAACACTCAATAGATTTGACCGCTGTTGCATTACATTTCCATATTGTCTATGGTTATCAAATCTTGTTACAGTTGTTGATTTGCTTTGTGGAACATTTCTATATTTTTAAGTCAATGACATTGTAAATAACCAGCCCTCAACGATGGGACAGTTCGGCTAATTGTATGACCAACTTTTGTCCCGTTCCTCTATGGAGTCATCATCATCATCATCATCATCTGTTTACCCTCCAGGGTCGGCTTTTCCCTCGGACACAGCGAGGGATCCCACCTCTACCGCCTCAAGGGCAGTGTCCTGGAGCTTCAGACTCTTGGTCGGGGATACAACTGGGGAGAATGACCAGTACCTCGCCCAGGCGGCCTCACCTGCTATGCTGAACAGGGGCCTTGTGGAGGGATGGGAAGATTGGAAGGGATAGGCAAGGAAGAGGGAAGGAAGCGGCCGTGGCCTTATGTTAGGTACCATCCCGGCATTCGCCTGGAGGAGAAGTGGGAAACCACGGAAAACCACTTCCAGGATGGCTGAGGTGGGAATCGAACCCACCTCTACTCAGTTGACCTCCCGAGGCTGAGTGGACCCCGTTCCAGCCCTCATGCCACTTTTCAAATTTCGTGGCAGAGCCGGGAATCGAACCCGGGCCTCCGGGGGTGGCAGCTAATCACACTAACCACTACACCACAGAGGCGGACTCCTCTATGGAGTACAGTGTAAAGTGAGATGAATCTTCATAGCTAGCTTTTACGACTGGATGCCCTTATGGACTTTCATCAGAGGACTTAATGAGATGAAATGAATAACGTGATATGTGATAGTAGGAAGAGAGAGGTTTAAACCCGCTGCTAGCACATAGCCTCCTCATGTCGAATAGAACCAAATGGTCCACCTGACACTTAACGTCTCCAGCCGACGTTCGAATCACCATCAACACCGTCGTAATTCTTCACTCCATATTAACACTGTGGAGAGGTTTTTCCAGGGTATTGACACGCATTGTAGTGATTCAAAATTGTATACCACGATCTCTCCTACTCTGCCGTCCAACATTTTGATGGTGACAATTTTTTTTCGAGCAGTCGGACTCAGATCAGCTAACTACAGTGTAAGAACATATGGGCATAACGCCTGAACGATCATTCTCAACAGGCGGTCCGTTCTGCTAGTGGAAAACATATTTTATTTTTGAGGCTTTCTATATCCGCCTATGTGGTTTATCCCTGACCCTTATTACCTGATTCCTCCATTATTATACCTCAACACATTATCTGCCTGGTGGCATAGTGAGCACGGAGAAAGTCCTTGCGTATCAATCCTTTCTAATTCTTCCTGCTGTCTCTTCGTCTTTTGGGGAAAACAGCACGTCGGAGGCGGTGTATCGTGTGTGGACAGCCACGCAGGGGGTGCGGTTTCAGGGCCTCCTCCGAAGAAAAGAAAAAAAAAGAGCTCGTGTCAGTCTTGCTCCAGCAGAGTCAGTTACTAGACGGTTAGTCACGAGTTAATCGGGAATACGTCCGTGACGAGTCAACAATTTAGCGCGGCGTGTAAGTCAAGTTCTTGGGCTTAACTATGTGATGGAATGAAATGCTCCGTGCTCCGGCAATGGCATTGCATTGCGACAGGCTCTGATGGAGAAAAGGAGTTCGATGTTTCGGAGGGCTGTGTGTTCCGCCAAGTTCGTCAGAATAAACTGCGTGAAGTAGAATACCAAAACTCGAGTGCACGTGTAAGTAGTGTAGTGTAGTAGTAGTCATATTATTATTATTATTATTATTATTATTATTATTATTATTATTATTATTATGAATGATCGAATACGCCAGCCTACTGTCGAGTGCATTTGTAAATAGTGTAGTGTAGTAGAAGTTATATACTGAGCCCCCGTGGCTCAGGTGGCAGCGCGCCGGCTTCTTACCGCTGGGTTCCATGGTTCAAATCCCGGTCACTCCATGTGCGATTTGTGCCGGACTAAGCGGAGGCAGGGCAGATTTCTCTTCGGGGACTCCGGTTTTCCCTGTCATCTTTCATTCCAGCAACACTCTCCAATATAATTTCATTTCAACCGTCAGTCATTAATCATTACCACAGTGGAATGCGACAGGCAGCCGGTACAATTCCTATCCTCGCCGCTAGATGGAGGCTTCATTCAATCCATCCCTGACCCGGTCGAATGAATGGAAACAGGCTGTGGATTTTGAGTAATTATTATTATTATTATTATTTTTTTTTTTTGCTAGGGGCTTTACGTCGCGCCGACACAGATAGGTCTTATGGCGACGATGGGATAGGAAAGACCTAGGAGTTGGAAGGAAGCGGCTGTTGCCTTAATTAAGGTACAGCCCCAGCATTTGCCTGGTGTGAAAATGGGAAACCACGGAAAACCATTTTCAGGGCTGCCGATAGTGGGATTCGAACCTACTATCTCCCGGATGCAAGCTCACAGCCGCGCGCCTCTACGCGCACGGCCAACTCGCCCGGTGAGTAATTATTATTATTATTACTATTATTATTAGGGTCTATTATTATTATTATTGCGTTAGGGCCTACTAGGAACCACGTTCCAATTTCCTTCATCCTTTGTTGTTCTTTCCTTTTCATCCAATATTCCTTCATCGTTTCACTATGTTTCATTTTTCTTTCCTCAGACCCCTTTGTGCCGGTTTTCTTTGCCTTCCTTCCCTCGAATCCTTCCATCTTCAGAACTTTCTTCCTGAAAATGTCTCTTTCCATTACTTCTTCTTCTCCGATGTTGTTTCTTTCCAAGTCTTTTCTGGTCTTTTGAATCCAGGTGGTTGTTGACTTTTTCTTCCAAAGATACTTGAAGATATTTTTTGTTAGTCTACTGTTGTCCATTCTGTAAATATGTCCAAAAAAATAGCAGTCTCCTTTTCCGTACTATTATAGACACATTTTTTATGTTCTGATAAAGTTCTTTATTATTTCTTAATTTCCAAAATTCTGTAGTTTTCGGGTCTAATACTCTGTTATTATTCTTCTTTCTAGGAGTTCCAATCTTTCAAGTTTGTAATTGAGTACTAAATATTCACTGGCATATAAGCATTCTGTTTTCACAACTGTGTTGTAGTGCTTTATTTTAACATTTTTATATAATAATACTTGTTGTATTTATTTTTTGTTATACCATATTGTTTTTCCAGTTTGTATATCCTTGCCTCTATAGAAGATTTTTCCAAACCATTTTCTTGGATTGTTTCCTCCAAATATTTGAATTGCTTTACCCTTTCGATTGAACCAACATCTGTTCCTAGCAATTTTGGAGAATTTAGTATATTCGTCATGAATTTTGTTTTCTCTGCCGAAATTTTTAAGCTTGCCATGTTGGCTGTCTCTTCCAGAAGATTTACTCGTATTGCTGCATTAGTCAGGCTTTCAGAGAATAAAGCAAAATCATCTGCATATGCTACGTAATTTATTGCAACAGCTTTGTTCTTTCTCCCCAGCATAAGTGGTAATATAGTATGGTGCTTCAATTTTTTGTTCCAAATTCTCACAACTTTTTCCAAGATACAGTTGAAAAGGAGTGGAGATAAGCTATCAACTTGTCTGACACCTATTTGTATTTTAAAAGGTCGTGATAGCTCATCCATACATATAACTCTTGAGACTGTCTGTATCTGTATTATTATTATTATTATTATTATTATTATTATTATTATTATTATTATTATTATTATTATTATTATTATTATTATTATTATTATTATTATTATTTGTTGTTGTTGTTATCTGAACAGTTTAGGTGTACTAAGGAGATCGCCACAGAGTGTCTGGTTCGTAAACAAACTGTCTTGGAATGAAGTAAGCAGTTTCGGTTTGCCTGCACTTTGCAGTAGCAGCAAGCTGTAGAGTGCAGTGTGACAGCGGCTGGGTGCGGGACATGGAGGGGCTGGCGGCCTGGCCTCAGGCAAAGGAGTAGCCGTCTGACCAAGGCCAAGCGCCAAGGTTGTGTACGCCTCGGATGGATTAATCGCACGACCCACATATTATGCAAGCGGTCGACCACAATACAGGGTGCTACTCTGTTCTCCAGGGTCAGGGTTCATATCCGGGTCAGGTAGCACTGGGCCTTTGGCGTTAGCACGAAACAGTTTTATTATTAATATTAGTTTTATTAATTCTACGAAATTATTATTTTAAGACAGCCTTACGGTTTCCTGGGAGGTATAACATTTCTCTGGTTATGCCATACTAGAATTGCTTTTCTTGTTATGGATCAGCTGATAATATAACAGATAGTCGAACTGCACGAACATAAATATCCGCTCCAAGGCACAGGTCTTGTTAAGCAATGGGAGGTAAATAACACACTGCCGTCAAAACGATTTAAGCAGGTGACATTTCTGTGAAATGTTTGACAGATTAACCCATTCAACCCCAAATTATTAAGTGGGGGGGAATCCAGCTTAACACGGAGAAAATAGGCCAATATTCATTCGATTGTTGTATATGCTACAAACGTTGTTGAAAAATGCTGCACATATCCCAGTATTGGCATGCTTCCCAGCAATCAGAAGCGACTTATATAATGTTAAAATTCTAATTATAACAATTTTAAATAAAATGTTCCAAATTCCCCGCCTTTTAAACAATATATCACGGTTTCTTTCATAACTCTCTTACTGTTCCACGGATAACTATGATTATTCCAGGATTTTCTCCCATAGTATTGTCTATAATCTGTACCTCATTGAGATCAATAGGATTTATATTAGATTTTATATAACATATTTATATACAAAAATATGAATATTTTCAGGTGTTCGGAATAAAAAATCGACAATAATATCTCATTCACAGTATATATTAGTGGTTGAGGTTCATTTTGTAGTTGGAGGTTTTAAACACACCTCATAAAAGGAAAAGTACGAAAATTCTTATAAACTTGGAATTTATAAGGGAAACAGTGATATATTTTTAAAAAGGCGGGATATGTTGAACATTATATTTTAAAATATTATCATCATTATAATTTTGACATTGTTGAAGTTGCTACTGGTTACCAGGTAGCTTGCCAATGCTGGGATATGTGCAGCAATTATCAGCAACAATTGTAGCATATTTAACAATTCAATGAATATTAAACTTTTTTCCTTTCTTAAGCTGGGTCTCCCCTTAACGTAGAATATGTTTTCCTGGAGTACCTACTTAGGCAAAAGCGACGCACTCGTAGAGCGCATGCCTGTACGCTGCCATCGTCATAGTTACATACTATAAAACATTGTTAAGTGTAACTTCACTGTGTGAAATATTAGTCTATTTTTATACAAAATGTTTCGTTTATTTTTGCATTTCAAACACTGATAGGGCAAATAATAATTGTCGATTAAGACAGAGATTGTAAACACATTGTATGTATGCTATTTGCTTTACGTCGCACCTACACAGATAGGTCTTATACCGGGCGAGTTGGCCGTGCGGTTAGGGTTGCGCAGCTGTGAGCTTGCATCCGGGAGATAGTGGGTTGGAATCCCACTATCGGCAGCCCTGAAGATGGTTTTCCGTAGTTTCCCATTTTCACACCCGGCAGATGCTGGGGCTGTACCTTAATTAAGGCCACGGCCGCTTCCTTCCAAATCCTAGAACATTTCCTGTCCCATCGTTGCCATAAGACCTAAGTTACCTGTGTCGGTACGACGTAAAGCCACTAACAAAAAAAAAGCATAATGTAATAAAACAATAAATAAAACTAAGAAAACATCCGGCCTTAATCCCTTGGTAGTTGATGATCGTGATGATAATTGTTTTAAGAGGAACTACAACTGGGTAATCATCCTCTAGTTACACTAATAATAGGAGGGGTAGGTAAAGTGTCCGACATTGGAAAAATTGAAGGGGAAAATAAGCGTGAAAAGAAAAGACTCCCTAGGCCCCGGAAAACCTAATATCGTGGTAGTCGGAAGAAGACAAGCGTTGACCAAGGACCTTGAGAATTCACATCCGGGATATAATGCGCCTGGTATGAACAGCCGCCAAATTCATTACCTGCATTTTTGGCAAATTGCAAAAATACTCTCAGAAAAGTTATTATTCAGAGGAACGTAGGTTTAACGTTAAGATGTTTAATTAGCCATTTTTTTCTATTTGCTTTACGTCGCACCGACACAGATATGTCTTACGGCGACGATGGGATAGGAAATGCCTAGAAATTGGAAGGAAGCGGCCGTTGCGTACATTAAGGTACAGCCCCGGCATTTGCCTGGTGTGAAAATGGGAAACAACGGAAAACCATCTTCAGGGCTCCCGACAGTAAGACTGGAACCCACTATCTCCCGATTACTGGATACTGGCCACACTTAAGCGACGGCAGCTATCAAGCTCGGTAATTAGCCATTTAGCATAGAATTTTAATATATAGATGTCCTATGGTATATGTTTTCTGAGATATTTAAGAAACACAGTAGAGGAAATTGTTCACATCTGTGGTGTAGTGGTCAGTGTGATTAGCTGCGAGCCCCGGTAGCCCGGGTTCGATTCCCGACTCTGCCACGAAATTTGAAAATTGGTACGAGGGCTGGAACGGGGTTCAATCAGCCTCGGGAGGTCAAATGAGTAGAGGGGTGTTCGATTCTCACCTCAGCTATCCTGGAAGTGGTTTTCCGTGGTTTCTCACTTTTCCTCCAGGCAAATGCCGGGATGGTCCTGAACATAAGGCCACGGCCTCTTCCTTCCCTCTTCCTTGTCTATCCCATCCAATCTTCCCAGCCCCCACAAGGCCCCTGTTCAGCTAGAAGCTGAGTCCGCCGGGGTGAGGTACTGGTCATTCTACACAGTTGTATCCCCAGACGCGATATCTGACGCTCCAGGACATTGCCCTTGAGGCGCTGGAGGTGGGATCCCTCGCTGATTCCGAGGAAAAAACCAACCCTGGAGGGTAAAGAGATTAAGAAGAAGAAGAAGAAGAAGAGTAAATTTCATGCGGCGATGTTTGATACCGAAATTGGGTTTTAGTGGAGTGTGAAACAAAGGACTGAAAGATTTTGAAATACAGGTAACGCTGAAAGAGGTGCTATTACTTAAATGGTTACTAGTTCAAATTAATTCAGCTTTCTGAAAAGAGTTTTATTACCAGCTTACCGAGCTCGATAACTGCAGTCGCTTAAGTGCGGCCAGTATCCTGTATTCGGGAGATAGTGGGTTCGAACCCCACTGTCGGCAGCCCTGAAGATGGTTTTCCGTGGTTCCCATTTTCGCACCAGGCAAATGCTGGGGCTGCACCTTAATAAACGCCACGGCCGCTTCCTTCCGCCTTTTCTATCCCATCGTCACCATAGGATCCATCTGTGTCGGTGTGATGTAAAGCAAATAGCAATAATAATAATAATAATAATAATAATAATAATAATAATAATAATAATAATAATAATAATAATAATAATAATAATAATAATAATAATAATATGACACCCTTATAAAGTAAGGTGTTGCTTGATTACAACACAGTTCAAGAATCATTATGGAAATAAAACTTCGGTTTTTACACTTTTCTTTGATTTACGGTACATCTGTGTCTATTTCTCTCTCAAAAACTACTACATCTTCTTCATTATCTTCTGTCTGAAGTCCTAAATCTTATTTTAGTAAAGCAGAATAAAAATTGAAGCGGTTCATTACTCCTCCATCTTTCCAAAAAATGTTTTGTTCGTTATTTTGACACATTATTCAAATGGTGTGATATATGGAAGAGCACTAAACATGCATGCTGGGAAGTCACGGGAAATCGCGGGAAGAGCTATTGGGCCTAAGAGATTTGGTGGACATCGACACTATATGTCACTACACTGTGTTTACTCTTACACCTTAATCTCTTTCACACAATATACATTACATTTGTTTGAGCGCCAGTTGCTTCTAAAAAACAACAAAATTCGGAGAGCATACCTCTTATCTCAATAACCTCAAGGCGTGAGGTGATAAACTCACACATCTGGCAATATACAGGAATATGGATCAGGACAATTGTAGATTACGGTTGAATTCCACAATTGAGGATTTTACTTCGAAAAAGAATCACTTGTTATTATTAAAATAAAACTGAGTTTACGGCTCTAATTTACGTCACAATGAACAAGCATTGCCGTACATTAATTTGACAAACTAATATATATCCAGTGAGATTTGTTGTTACAATCAAAAACGAAAATTTAATCTAAACACAGGAAGCTATTGGCATGAACTTGAAGTGAAATATGATATCGCCGCTGATTACATTCTTCTTCATGTTATTAATGCATAACATGTCTGATGCTGTAATTACCTGATTTCTGCACACACCGCTGTTGAACTTGAAATTCCCAGAAAAACCAATGAGCTGAAATCGGGAGCCGTCTGCTCTTATCTTCTTATGTAACCTGGAGTTGACCTACATTTCCTTCCCGAGTGTAGTGTCCTCCAATGCGGTTACGTGCACTCAATAGATTGTAAGAAATTGGAAAATATTATTGAAACACATTATGAAGTCCATCCTCAAAAGTAGATGATGTTTCAACTATCAGCACAGTACCAGTCTCTACTCAGATCCAACCACCACTCGTAGACCTCTTCGACTATTCTCACCTCCACTCTTAAATGTCTGACCACCACTCTTCGAACACTTAGACCACATCCTCGCTCTCACCACCACTCTTAGACGGGCCAAATATTCTTACTTCTACTTTTATCAACTCGTAATTGCAACACATCTCCCTACTATCTCGTCATCCCCTCCACATACACACACAGTAGCTACCGAATACAAACACTCGGTCAAAATCGCGTGCCCACGCACTGATGTCATCAGTCATGTGTCGTATTAGCTTGCCCACGCGGACTACCGATGACTATCCTGCATGTGTCTGCGGAAAACCTACTTGCTTAATACAGTCTTGGTTGAACATAGCCTCGATTGCAAAATAATTTGCCAGCTCATCTGGCCTCAGTTATTAGTTACACTATGACTATCTCAAACCAACAAACCTCACTTATTAATATACAGAATAATTACAAATAGCATTCACTTAACCTATGATTAAATGACATAATATGCGTGATACCTAATTATAATACAGAATAAATGATGAAAAACAGAACATAAAATCTAATGAATCGTGTCAATTAATAATGATAACAATAAATGATGAATGAAATCTGTAACCCTGTTGTACGGTTACAGAACGCCTCCCTTATGAAATAATATATTAAATGAATCGATTGATTAATGAAATATTAACATTATCACCTGAAATCGGTACACTATAGATACATGTATAAAACGCCCTTTACAATTTGGATACATAGTATCATCCATCTGGATGTTCATTGTTACACCTATAAAACATAGATCAATTATCATTTTCACTTTGATTATACAGTATTATTTACATATAGAGATTACGATCCCCTTTCACTTCGCTCGTTCCAAACGTTCATTTAGTGTCCAAAAATAATTCTCGTAGATATTTCATTATATACACTTTTTCCAAATACTTGAGTTTTTGCACCGCCGTGCTTCACTTTATTTCACAACGCACGTTAATTTCACTGAAGTCCTGTTCACAATGCCAGCTTCAAAAAAATATATTGAATTAACATAGTAATGAGAATTAGTCAACAAACTCACATGATATATTTCTTAAGATTCCTTATATTGTATGTACCAACGATATTTCCTTCTGTGTCTTCTAATGAATAAGCACATTTCACAATCCGTTTCACTACGGTGAAGTATCCCTGATATAATAAGAAAAACTTAGAAAATTGACCAGCTTCTGCTGTTGACGGCAGGGGCACTCTGAGTAAAACCTTGTCACCAAGCTCAAATTCATCCAATTTAATCTTATTCTGCTGGCGAATCCGTTTATCTCCTGCTTTCTTTAAATTCTCCCTAGCCAGCTGGATATAAAAATCCTTAATTTTCTCTTCTCCCAAGGCCAATCCTAACATACTCGCAATTTCATCAGTAGGTTTCCTTCTGTGATGAATTTTATAGGGCGTAAATCCAGTGGACTCGTGTAACGTGATGTTACACCAACGTTCGACTTTACTCAACTGTGAAAACCACGAGTTGTGTTTGTCATGCACATATGCCCTGAATATACGTTCTATTTCACGCATCGTTCTTTCAAACGTATTGCTTTGCGGGCAACGTACCGATGAAAATATAGTTCTGATCCCCAGTTCATTTGGTTTGGTATTCCAGATCTTAGAAATAAACTGGCTGCCATGATCAGATAATATTCCGAGGGGACATCCGAACTCAGGAATATATCTGTCCACGACCTGTTTGAGACAACCCTTCCCTGTAATTTTCCTCAATGGGTACATTTGACATATTTGCTGAAGGCATCAATCAAGACAAATACAAATTGGTAACCATATCGGGATTTAACTAAAGGTCCGAATAAATCAACACTAATAAGTTGTCCGGGTCTGTCAGCAATAACAGCCTGCCTGGGCCCCTCTAAAATTCTAGTCGTATACATAGAGCATTGGCATAGATCACACGTAGCGGGTATTTTCCTCATGTGCCTTCCCTTATTTCTCCACACAAAGTTACCCTGAATAGCGTACAAGATCTTATTTGCTCCAAAATGACCCAGCTCCTTATGATGAAACCAAATCATGTCCTCGTGCAGGGCGATTGGTACACAGACTTTAAAATGCCCAGATTAACTTTTCCTAGTGAGTAAACCATTACATAACTTATACGTAAGTTTACCGCTCTCTACAACAGTACCTGGTTCCTTATCTCTTCTTCTCTTTCTTGCTCGGCCAACAGATAACGAAGTCTATCCCTTCAGTCATAGGGCCAACACAAATCAAAATACCTTCTTTTAGCTCTAAAGAGACAGTATTTTCCTCCTTAGGGAGATACCTGCTGAGAAATTCAGCCATAACATTATCTTTACATTTAATATGACGTATCTTAAAATCATATTCACTTATGGCTATAATCCTACGAGTCATACGATTACTAGTTAGTTTGTAAGTATTGAAGAACACCAAAGCCTGATGGTCAGTCCATATCCCGAATTTATTACCTAAAACATACATTCTAAACTTACTTAATGAATACATAATTGCAAGCAATTCAATCTCAGTAATCGTATATCTCTTTTCTGCCATGCTGAACCCACGACTTGCAAAGGAAACGATGCCTAAATTGCCGTTATCATCTCTTTGACATAAACATCCAGCAACTCCCTTCTCTGAACCATCAGTCATGAGAATAAATTCACGATCTGGCACTGGATATCTCAATATAACCGCTTCATTAAATACGTCCTTCACCTTCTGGAAAGCCTCATCGTGTTCTTTCCTCCACTTACACTTCTCACCTTCTTTCAATAGCTCACAAAACGGCTCTTACAGCGCAGAATATTTACCCACAAATCGTTGAAAATAATTTCAAAGGCCCAGAAAAGATTTCAATTGTTTTACATTACGTGGAGTGGGAGTGTTGTTTATCTTGTCTAATCTCGTCTGTTCCGGTTTCACCCCAGATACAGTGTGTCCCAAAAATGTAATCTGTTGTGAATACAATGTCGATTTACCCAGTTTTAATGTAAATCTCCCTTCCATAATTTCATGTAGAACAATCTGTAAGTGTTTCATGTGTGCCGCAAACGTGTGGGATGTAATTATAATGTCGTCTATGTAACAAAACCATCCGTGTCTCTCCCTAATATTTTACTCATGGCCCTAATTAACGCTGCGGTTGAAGTACGGGTCCCAAAAGGCACCCTGGCGAACTGATACAAGCAATTCTTGTACGCAAAAACAGTAAGTGGACGGTCCCTTTCTCTAAGTGGAATCTGCCAGAAAGATGACGAGAAATCAAAAGTAGAAAACCATTTTCTACCTTCAAAACGTTGAATAAGTGCCTCTACCGTCTGCGCCCTTTGCTGATCGGCTTCAATTCGCATATTCATTAATCTGGAATCAATGCAAAGTCGTACCGTGTTATCTTTCTTAGGTATAATTACAAGTGGATTCAAATTAGGACTACATGATGGTTCAATTATATTATAATCTAGCATAATATTAATCTGCTCTTCAACAGCGCTGGCGTATTTCAATGGAATGGGATATTTCGGATCCACAAAATTTGAGTTATCATGAATATTAAATTTGTGTTCGTAAAAATGTGTTCTACCAGGCCAGTCACTAAAAACATCACGATGTGATATCAACAATTCACACAATTCGTCCTTCTGACTTTCCGCTATATTACATTTCTCCACTGTCTCATACAATTCATCTATAGAATCTCTCTGTTTAGACACGTGGCAGACATCAATATTTTTACTCATATTAGGAATTTCATAAGATCCTTCCATACTAGGTCACACTTTATTCGCACTAATTTCTGACAAAACATCGTATGGTAACTTGACTTCGCTGCTACTCTTTCCCCAAATCAGACCCACATTACATAGATCAAAATTTAATTTGGGCTTTTGACACGTTAACCAGTCGGTACCTACAATAACAGCATAAACTAAATTAGGTACAACTAAGCACGGTTGGAAAATAAATTCTCCACTTATATTAATAAGGACAGCTATTTGTTTATTTAACCTTTGAGACTTGTTTCCAACGGCTGTTACAATGAACGTATTCCTCACTGGAATTTCCGTAACCTCATGTTTTTCTCTCAATACTTCCTCATACAGCTTCGAATTTACGCATGACTTCTCACTTCCAGAGTCCAACAAAATCTTAACTTTTCTGCCCCATATCATCAGTACTACCGTCGGTGTAACAGTAACACTACTTAAATTATCCTCATTACATAATATTAGATCACTTAACAAATCTTGCCTTATATCTAAATTTAAATTACACTTATAAAATTTATTTTCTATGATTAAGTCGTCACATAAAACATTTAAATTATTGCTACTTAGGTCACAATCACGTTCACTTACAACTATAGGCTTGTCGACATCAACTCACTTATCTACCTTATACGTGAACTCACCATTTCCGGACTGTCTCAGTGACCTGTTTATACAGTCCGTTGCGCGTTTAAATTACTTGGTTCGGTTACGACTTGTTGGTTACACATCTCAGTCGGCCTCCTCTGTTGTCGATTACCTCTAGCTTCATTATTATTATTATTGTGGCCTGTATTCTCCCGCCTCCCAGTTTCTGGTTGATTTCCATAATCACGCCCCCAGTCCTGAAATGTTCCGAACTATTTTGATAATTTCCCTCCCTGTGGAAATTATTATTAGGTCTCTCGTGATATTCTCTTCTGTAGTTACGATTATTCATAGGCCTGTCCTGATTATGAGATTGGTTACCCCTTCCTTCTACATTCCTATTTTGTGTCCTACTATTATTCAGGCTACTACCTAAAGCATCAAAACTTTCTAACAAAATTTCCATTCCCTTAATCGTATCCACTCGTTGCATACAAACAGCTTCTATTATTGTATCGGGATAGTGCTTAGCCATACGTCTAACTATATCAGCCTCAGGTCCGATACATTCTAAATTTCTCCACACCAAAACATGAGGCAAAAAAAATTCTGTCATTCTAACACCCTCATTAGAATTCTACCTGCCAAACAGTACTCTTTCTCTCTCTCTGCTCTGAACACCTTCACACCAAAATTTAGTTATGAATTTCTCCTTAAATTCAGTTAGATTACACGTCGAGCTTTTATATACCTGAAACCAAGACTTAGTCTCTCCTACGAAAGCATTAGATAAGATCTCCAATACAGTTTCCCAGATTATAACATTGTCCCTTAATTGAACAGCAAATTTCTTCTCTACTACTCTCATAAATTCTATTGGGTTAAATTCTTTCCCAGAAAACTTAGGTATATCATGATCCCTAGTGGTTAAACCGTTCGTTACAATTATCTCACGTACATTTCTACTACCATGCACTTCTTGTTGGAGTACTCTCTGGCAACTCAGAAATTTTTCTTCCACTGTTTCCTTAGCCTTAGCTTGAATCTTTCTTAATTATGCCAATTTTTCTCCCGATTCTCTCACCTTCTGTGATAATGATTCACTCCCTAGTTCACATACTTCTCCCAGTTTCCTTTCCACATATTGTACCCTAGTAATACATTTCTTTGTTTCTTGTCCCACTGTATTGGTTATCTTTTCAAACCTTTCTTCCACTAACTCATTGATTTCTCCCTTATTAGACCCGATCATGGCGCGTAATTCATCAATCTTATGCCCTTGTTTGATGCACGTCTCACTAACTTGCTCGATTTCCGTATGGAGATTGCTCCGACCCAATTCCATCTCAGCTCTGATATCACTAAACTCCCTGTTTACCTTACTTTCTAATTTATTAATTTCCTTACTTATATCTAACACATTATGATCTATCTTAACGCTAACATCATCCATCTTCTTATTAATACTATTAATGATGTATCTCTGACCTTCAATTTTCTCACTAATAGCATTGTTCTGAGATTCAATTTTCTCACTAATAATATTATTCTGAGATTCAATTTTCTCACTCATTATATTATTCTAAGATTCAGTTTTCTCACTAATGGCATTATTTTGCTCAGTCATTTTGGACATCAGCAAATTAAATATACCAAGATCTATCCCCCCTTTGCTTTGATCTTGCGTGACAGCGTTTTCCTCAGTATCTACTATTTTATGGCTTTCAGATCCCACCTCTGCACCAATTCCCTATTCATGTTAACACCTTGGATTTCCTTGGACCCAATAACATCAGCCTCATCACCTGACTGTATATTGCTATCCTTGTCCATCATTGGTTTCCTACTAACTTTCGCGATCTCAAAGCTATTTCCCCTTGCACTTCCTCTGACATTACCCCTAAAATACAAAATTCAACAAAATGATCTTCCTAACATTACTCGGTGAATTTAACATGTGCGTACTCATTAAAAGAACTGATCCATATATATTGCCATTCAGAATCACTTTTTCTGAACCTTTTGAGCTCCACGTTGAAGCGACACGTTGTGACTACTCCTACCACTACTCGTGCACATTAATCTCTTTCACACAATATACATTACATTTGTTTGAGCGCCAGTTGCTTATAAAAACAAGAAAATTCGGAGAACAAACCTCTTATCTCAATTATCTCAAGGCATGAGGTGATAAACTCACACATCTGGCAATATACAGGAATATGGATCAGGACAATTGTAGATTACGGTTGAATTCCACAATTGAGGATTGTACTTGGAAATAGAATCACTTGTTATTATTAAAATAAAACTGAGTTTATGGCTATAATTTAAGTCACAATGGATAAGCATTGCCGTATTTTAATTTGACAAAATAATATATATCCAGTGAGATTTGTTGTTACAACCGAAAACGAAAATTTAATCTAAACAAAGGAAGCTATTGGCATGAACTTGAAGTGAAATATGATGTTGCCGCTGATTACATTCTTCATGTTATTAATGCATAACATGTCTGATGCTGTAATTACCTGATTTCTGCACACACCGCTGTTGAACTTGAAATTCCTGGAAAAACCAATGAGCTGAAATTGGGAGCCGTCTGCTGTTATCTTCTTATGTAACCTGGAGTTGACCTACATTTCCTTCCCGAGTGTAGTGTCCTCCAATGCAGTTACGTGCACTCAGTAGATTGTAAGAAATTGGAAAATATTATTGAAACACATTATGAAGTCCATCCTCAAAAGTAGATGATGTTTCAACTATCAGCACAGTACCAGTCTCTACTCAGATCCAACCACCACTCGTAGACCTCTTCGACGATTCTCACCTCCACTCTTAGACGTCTGACCACCACTCTTCGAACACTTGGACCAATTCTTCGCTCACACCACCACTCTTAGACGGGACAACTATTCGTACTTCTACTTTTATCAACTCGTAATGACCACACATCTCCCTACTATCTCGTCATCCCCTCCACATACGCACACAGTCGCTAGCGAATACGGACACTCGGTCGAAATCACTTGCCCACGCACTGATGTCATCAGTCATGTGTCGTATTAGCTTGCCCACGCGGACTACCGATGACTATCCTGCATGTGTCAGTGGAAAACCTACTTGCTCAATACAGTCTTGGTTAAACATAGCCTCGATTGCAAAATGATTTGCCAGCTCATCTGGCCACAGTTACTAGTTACAGTATGACTATCTCAAACCAACAAATCTCACTTATTATTATACAGAATAATTACAAATAAAATTCACTTAACCTATAATTAAATGACATAATATGCGTGCTACCTAATTATATTACAGAATAAATGATGAAAAGCAGAATATAAAATGTAATGAATCGGGCCAATTAATGATGATAATAATAATAAATGATGAACGAAGTCTGTAACCCTGTTGTGCGGTTACAACACATGTTGGATATGGCGGGTATTGAAATTCAGCCTCATATTACACTACGTGTTTTAATATAATCTATCGGGTTTTGATACCAAATAAGAATTGCATTGAATTCCTCGGGGTTAAAACTGTAAACAAGTATTGAGTAAAGTCGGATAGCAAATTATTGTTATAAAAGAATTGAGTTTGTTATTACGTATGTCATTGTTGCGTCAGATATTTTCTAGAAAACTGTTTTACTATACGTAGGCTAGTGTATCCCTGTCTGGCCAGGTTATCCTGCTACGGTATGGAGTAGACCGTACAGCCAGAGCGACTCAACGCCGAGTGTTGGGCGGCGGGAATTAACCTGACACCCTAAAGGAGCCAACGGCTTACGGCGGAGGAGCTCCATTAGGAGGGTGATGGTCGCTTAGTGGAGGAAATGCCACTAGAATCCATCAGGTAGCGTCTGTACTTAATGTTAGGAGCGGCTACCAACAGCGTCTGTTCTCCATGTTAGGGGCGGCTGAGTCTACACCAGTGAAGGCAAGGGGAAACCACACTGGTATAAATTCCCAGGAAATCACTATGGCGAGGAATCAGAAAGAAACGGCCCCTAGTCCCGGGCATCCCTTAAATGGGCGAGGGGTGCTAAGAATCTCCTGGCTCAAATTAGTGAATTCCGCAATAAGAATGGGGACTTGGAACGTCAGAAGTCTCTATGCAGCTGGCAAGCTTGACAATCTTATCAAGGAAATGGTTAGATTAAGAACACCATTAATGGGAATTAGTGAAGTTCGCTGGCCGGGTGCAGGTAAATGTCATCGTGATGATGGTACATTCTATTACTCTGGTAGCGAAGATAATGATAAAGATCATAGAAATGGAGTCGGAATCTTTATAAATTCTGAACTTACGAAGTATGTCAGCAACTTTGTACCAGTCTCTGATCGAATCATGTTATTACAGCTTTCATGCTCACCTTTTAACCTAAACATCTTGCAGATATATGCACCACCAGCGGACAAAAAGTACGATGACGAAGTAGAAACATTCTATGAACAACTTGGAACTGTTCTTAAAGACTTGAAGAAGGATGAAATAACTGTCATAATGGGTGATTTCAACGCAAAAATTGGTCAAGGGCGTCGTTCCGACTTGGTAGGTGAATTTGGGCTTGGTAAATGCAATGACCGGGGAGAAAAGCTGTACGAATTTTGTGTAGAAGATCAAATGGTTCTCACCAATACATGGTTCAAACTTCCAAAACGTCGTTTATACACATGGAAAGCTCCTAAAGATGATCCTCAGAATCCTGACTCAACAAGGAACCAAATTGATTACATTCTGATAAATAAGCGTTTCAGAAATTCCATCAAAAGAGTCGCAGCATATCCAGGTGCAGACATTTCTTCTGATCATAATCCATTGATAGCTAACGTAAGAGTTTGTCCGAAAATCATGAAGAATAAGCCTAGAAGAAAGGTACTAAATACACCTAATCTGCAAAATTGTGAAGCTCGGCAGAAAATTGCTCAGGATTTGAATAGGCATTTAACAGAAATCAATACCAATAACTGTGAAACAGCAAATGATTTATGGAATCAGTTTGAAAGTCGGGTAGAGATACTTCTTCAAAACAAAGGTCAAAGGATACATCTAATGAAGAAAAAGAAATGGATGACAGATGATATTCTTGAACTAATGGAACAACGAAGATTAGTAAAAAATGATGCAGAGGAATACAAAAAATTACAACGCCACATAAGGAAAGAAATACGTGCTGCGAAAGAGAACTGGATGAAAGAACAATGTGTGGAAATGGAAATCTTTCAGTCTAAACATGATCTGTTCAATATACATCGAAAATTAAAGGAAATAGCTGGCATTTACAGAAAACGTAACCTTTCTGTACTGGTTGATGCTACAAACAGGCCTATTATTAATAAAGAAGAAGTTTTAAATACTTCGGAAAATTATCTGATAGAACTTTTCTGTGATCAGAGAGGTGAGGAAACTAACCAACGAGCTAATTGTGAAGGCCCTGACATTCTTAAATCAGAAGTGCTATATGCTGTGAAAGTTTCAAAAAGCAAGAAATCACCAGGTCCAGATAACATCCCCGTAGGACTTCTTAAAATGATTGACGAAGACAATATCCAATTCTTGGTAAAGTTGTTCAATACTATATATAATACTGGAGACATCCCATCTGACTGGCTGTTATCTACATTCATCACGTTGCCAAAGAAGCAAAAGGCATGCAAGTGTAATGATTATAGGCTAATAAGCCTCATGAACCACAGACTTAAAGTATTCCTTCGTGTAATACATAACAGAATCAAGACTAAGTGTGAACAAGACCTCGACGAAACACAGTTTGGGTTCAGAAATTTTGGTACAAGGGAAGCATTGTTTACGCTAAATATCCTAATTCAGAACAGTCTAGATCAACAGCAAGAAGTGTTTGCTTGTTTCATTGATTTTGAAAAGGCATTTGACAGAGTACAACATCCAAAACTTGTAGTACTCCTAAAGGATATGGGAGTTAACAGCAAAGATATCCGCATTATTGAAAACCTTTACTGGAGACAAAAGGCCGTTGTCCGAATCGGAAATCAAACTACAAACGAGATAGCCATCCAAAGAGGAGTTAGACAAGGTTGTGTTTTGTCTCCATTGTTATTCAACCTTTACTCGGATAAAATTTTCAAAACAGCTTTAGAAAATCAACAATATGGAATAAAAGTAAATGGCGGCATAATTAACAACATAAGATATGCGGATGATACAGTCATCCTGTGTGACAATTTTGAAGGTCTCCAGCTCCTGCTCAATAATATCAGTGCAGTAAGTGAGGACATGGGACTAAAAATAAATGTAAACAAGACCAAGTTCATGATCTTCAGCAGACGTGCCCATGCTGAGGCAAACTTACAACTAAACAACCGACAGATTGAGAGAGTAACCACTTTTAAATATTTGGGTGCCATTGTCACTGAACAACTTGATCCCGAGAAAGAAGTGAAACAGAGGATAGCAATAGCACGAAAAGTATTTACAAAAATGAAATCTTCCTTTTGCAATGGCTACTTAAATTTAAAACTTAGACAGAGGATGGTCGAGTGCTATATATGGTCAGCCTTGCTATATGGTGTGGAAACATGGACTCTCAAGAACATATCAGTGAAACGCTTGGAAGCCTTTGAAATGTGGTTCCACCGTAGGATGCTCAGGATTTCGTGGGTTGCACGACTAACGAACCAAGAAGTACTCAGAAAGGCAAGAGCAAGTCGGGAACTCGTTCAAACAATAAAACTCCGGAAGATCTCTTACCTTGGCCACATCCTTAGAAATGACCGTTACCTCATCTTACAGCGGATTGTACAAGGCAAAATACAGGGTCGAAGAGGTGTCGGGAGGAGGCGAACATCATGGTTTGGAATCATCAAAGAATGGACTGGAATTCACAGTGTTGAAAGACTTTTCCACCTAGCTAGAGATCGTTCTGCATTCGCCACAGTGATCGCCAACGTCAGGGGGACCTGATACGAAGAAGAAGGCTACTGTATATATTGCAGCGCCGAAACTATACTCTTGACCCGACGAAACGCTTTTAAGCTGAAAATCCCGCTAAGGGGAAAAAAGAAACATCAATGAAGGCTGCATTCTTTTAGTGAAGTTTGAAATACTCCGCCGTCACTTTGCCTACCACAGCCTCTTACGTCAATACATAAAAACTTTGCAGTTAGCATTAGCGACACCTTTAGCAATAATTGAAAGGAAACGTATTTATAGTTCTGGACGTCAGAAGCAAACTATAGGAAATGTAAAAACGACGATTTTGAAGTTTTTGTAGTACGTGGATTGTTTTAGTCGTGACTTCTTGCTGCTGAGCCATCTGTCCATAGACTGGTTTGATGCAATACTCCATGCCACCCTATTCTGTGCTTATCTTTTCATTTCAAAGTAACTACTACATCCTACATCTGCATCAATCTGCTTTTCATATTCGCACCTTGGTCTGCCTCTACAGTTCCTACCGCCTATACTTCCCTCAAAAACCAACTTACAAATCCTGGGTGTCTTAAGGTGTGTCCTAATATTCTATTTCTTCTCATCAAATTTCTCCAAAATGATATATTCTCACCAATTCTCTTCAATATCTACTCATTGTTGATTCGATCTACCCATCTCGCCTTCAGCATTCCTCTGTAATACTATATTTAAAAAGCCTCTATTCCCTTTTCTTTCTGAGCTAATTATCGTCCATTTTATCGTCCATGTTTCACTTTCAACTCCACGCTCCAGACGAAAGTCCTACAAAACACCATTCTAATTCCTAAATCAATGTTCAAGGCGTGTAATTTTTTGTTCTTAAGAAAGGCCTTCTTTGCTTGTATTAGTCTGCATTTTATGTTCTCCTTACTTCTGCCGTAGTTAGTTATTTTGCTACTCAAGTAACAATACTCATCTATTTCCTTTAAGACTTCATTCCTTATTCTAATGTTTCCTGCATCATCTGACTTCTTTCGACTTCAATCCGTTACTTTTGTTTTGGACTTATTTCTTGTCATCATGTACTCCTTCCCCAATACTCTGCCCATAATATTCAGCAATTTCTTTAGATCTTCTACAGATTCAGATAAAAGAACCATATAATCGCCAAATCTAAGGGTTTTGATTTCATCTCCTTGAGTTGTCATTCCCTTTCCGAATTACACTTTGATTTCCTTTACTGCGTGTTCCATATAAACAGTGAAAAGGAGAGCGGACAAACTGCAGCCTTGTCTCACTCCTATCTGGATTGCTGCTTCGTTCCTTCTGTGTCTTCTTATGGGTACACTATTGTATGTGAATGTTTCTAAGGACTCAAGAAAAGTTATGTGCAAGGAGAAACCAGCGATAAACAATGGTAAGTGTTCATACAACAGTTCAACCTTAAGCCGTCCGCCCCACTCCTTATTGTATTAGCTCTTACGATAGTTTATCTTTGTCATTGTCGATTAGATCTCCCGTAAAGGTAGCAAATTATGCACCTCAGTAGCTTCTTTCTGCTCTCTTTTAAGTTAGTGAAGTGTCACTTACAATAGTTTACCTCTGACACCCAGAGTTATAGTACAGTGAGGATGAGAATGGTGGACATACAATGCGACCATGTTACCCATCATTGCAACCTACATAATATGGCAAATCCCATCAATTAAAAACTATTTTACCACCAAATCCAAGGATTCTTTGGTGATAATGGGCATATGGCCCTCCAGAAAAATGGTTCAGATCAGAACCAGAAGTTCCAGAAAATTACTTTTTGACAAAAAGATGTCCCATGGGTGGGTGTCATCTGAAAATTTGTGTAACGTGACGTGACAAAATGTGTGACGGAAGTGTAACCATAGCAACTGTGCAGGCAGTGATGTAAGGTAAGACCAGGGGCTGGTTGCCACCTGAAATTAGCAGCCGTTGATTGATGACCATGACCGGGATACATATTTATGACCATTTGATTTTCTCTCTGAAGTCAGTTCCCCGATGTGCAACGCTGAAGGTGTATTCATTGAAGAACAGAGTTCTGCCCACGGTTATTCAACGTGGTTCTGCCAACATCAGTGATGTGGGAAGTGGAGGACTCTCTGTGTCAACATCTCCAACTTATCATGAGTGTTATGAAAATGCTCGATAAGGTACTGGACAATATTTTCAATATTTCAACTCTAATATTTAGTGGTTATCCAAAATGTCTTATTTCTTATATGCTGTTAATAACATCCTATAACTGTAAAACGTTATAAAATGCTATAATAGTTTGATTATTCTGTTGTAGTATTTTGAAAGTTTTTGAAAAGAATATGATGCGTCAGTATCATGGATAAGATATATTATTTAAATTCACTAAAACGAGATTTGTGATAAGTGCATTTTTACTACCTATGTATGTAAATTGCACAAGTTTCCTATACTTTCCACACTTATAGTTTATATGTTTCAAGTGTAGAATAATAATGTTGTTGGCTCTATGTCCAACTAACTACTTTAACGGTTTTCGGAGACGCCGAGGTGCTGAAATTTAGTTCGACAGGAGTTCTTTTACGTACCAGTAAATCCACCAACACGTGATGGATGGAGCTCAATTTGGGAAGCTATAGTGGACATCCTTAATCAACACTCAGGTTACTTACTAATATGCTATCTTTTAAGCTGGCTATGTATCGGAAGAAAATGTGCAACAAATCAGGGGACAACGTACGCTTGGAACTCTTAAAATTGAACACGCTGCCTAAAAGGTCAGTCCTATTGAATGATGATGCCCATCAAATGTAACCCAAACTCTACTTCCCAGAGAAAATTCACATGAACACCTAAAAGGTAATGCCTTTGTCTCTGGCCAGGAGATTCAGGTGGGTTAAAGCTGCAGTGAGGGTTTCAGGAGTTGGGTAAGGGATGTGTAGAAATTAGGAGACAAAAGGTGTCACTACAAATGTTTTTATTCCTCCCTTGATGAGGGAGGCGGACTTCTTAGACGGTGACGCCGTCTCTCAGGCCAGAAGATTTGTATTGGATAAGGAGATATTCGGAGAAGGTGAGAGGGTTGGCGGCCGTGGCTTATACTAGGAACTGCTCCGGCACTCGCCTTAGTGCAGGAGAATGGAAAACCACGGAAAATCATTCACAGGACAGCCGACGGTGGAGATCAACCCCTCACCTTCTTCCGAATACAGTGTCGTAGAGCTACGGCAGAGCCACGGCCACCCTTCCTCTGCTCGGTTAGCTGGCCGGAGTGCAGAGCTGTCGAACCACGGACCAGCCGTGGCCACTTATGGGCCGTGACCCACTCAGTTCTTTTAAGCCAGTTTTCATTCCACCCCTGAAGGGAAAGGCGGGCCACCTAGAAGGTAACGCCTTCTCTCTGGCCAGGATATTCAAGTGGGTTGACACTGAAGTGAGTAAGTAAGGACGCAAGTAAGTAATTCGTCTTTATTCGTGGCGAAGTTAGGGCTCAAGGCCCTCTCTTACACTTAAACACAACATTTTAAAAATTAACAGACTTATAATTTTTTAAATACAACGCATCGTTTTTAAATAATACAGTACTAATAGCAAATATATAATTATAGAATGTACAATATCACAATATAAATGAACATGATAATAAATAAACTCGGATATACACACTTACTTCAGTAGAAGTGAGTCGTTCTTCGCACATCAGGGCCAATAATAAGGAATAAAATAATACCCATTACTACAAAGAACTTTACCACTACGGCCCCGAGTTGGCTTTAAATTCTGAAACATTCAATATTAAATATTATCTACGGAATACATATAAATGATCCAACAAATCTTACATCAAGTGATATAAATTAAGTGTGCCATTCACAACAGTTGATCATTTAAGATTTCATAAAGAACAACTGTTATTTCCCAAGAATATTATGTAGAGTATAATGGACAATTCATCTGTTTTTATCGATCATATGACTTACAATTTTAACAACATTTCTAAGATCTTATTTTATATGTCGTAAGCAAACATCAATATTTTAATGTGTCTTTCCAATCATAATAATATGTATTTTGTATTCTGATATATTAATGTTAATTTACTATAGCTGATGATGTTCCTTAGGGGACGAAACATGTACTAAACATAATAAATTATATATTTTACTGAATAGGTTTAACAATGTTGCAGTATTAGAGAGAAAGGTATGAACTTGCAAACACTACGCATTATCGTTTAACTGAGTATATGTGTGGTATGCCTTTGCTGGCGGGACCTAGTGTTTACAGTGCACTACGTCTTCTGGTATGGGCTAGAGCAATCTTGTTACTTTCATTGACCTGTCTCAGCTTTATCCTTGGCCTTGACAAAATGAAAGTGACTGAGGTATGAGTGATGCTAGTAATGCCATTCCTTCTGCAGCCAGTCCCTGCTATGAATTGTGTGAAAATATTGCTCATAGGGTAGGTTGTTGCATGCACTTCCGTGGGCTTGGCAGACTGATATGTAATAGCAACTTCCGGCTCGGTGAGGAAAGCAACGGGAAACTACCTCACTCCTCATTTCCCTAGTACGCCTCTTCAGTGATGCCTAGGACATCTATGACAGCTGATGGCGGAGCTGTTGAGGATCCAACCAGCCTTCGGGCTGAGGACTAAACATACATACGCATGTGTGTGGTATGCGTCTCTAAACAAAACCTGTACTACAATCATGGAACACACGAGCGCCGATTAATTCAAACGTAATAAGATTATTGTTACAAGTACCTCACTGATTCTTTTTCTTCATACCTAATATTCTCTTGGCATGTATATATTATATTTCAATATCACCTAATGGCTTAGTTTCATTGTTGTCACCCCAAAGATACGAGAATATACGTGTCCTATGGAAAAAGAGATTAGGCAAATATGGGTCGACGACAACCTTCGTTTTTGTGTTCAAGTTTATAACTTTTGATGAAATAGTGAGTGCATAGGAGGAATATGGACGATTTTTTTTTAAACCTGAGATGTCTCATAAAGTGAAGATGAGAACTTTCTGAAACAATCACATCTCTTCCTCAAGTACAACTCTGGAATGGGAAAAGACGACAGGGGTAACCAGAATGTAAGCCTGTACAGAATTTGCTTTCGTGGAAAGAAATGGTATTTTCCACTTGTAGCTCAATGTATTGATGTATGTGAAAAAATGCCCGGCAGTTGCACAGACTGAATAAAGGAAAATTAGACCACCTGATCTTTGACAGACGGGTTGTAAATGTCCTTCTAGAAACAATCCAGCGGACTATTGCAAAGAAAATGTGTCGTCCTTGTAGTCTTGCGAAAGCAAATTCCAGGTATCACCAAACTAATCATATTATCACACCACAAGGCAAACAGATGTGGTGCAGAATTTGTCATAAGAAGGCATCCGTGAAATGTGAGAGAAGTGCAAGGTTGCATTGCATATCAAACGCTTTGCGCAATACCACATGGCAAAAACTAAGACGAATGATGCTGTCGTCTATCATTGAAGTGTGAGAAGTATTTGGTACACTAAAAATCACATGTTTTTGACAGTACTGCACTGAACGATGACTTTCATGAGAATAATTTTGAAAATCATTTCAAATATAAATAGGTGTTCTTTCCTTTTTATGCATATTTTTATGTGTGTGTGAAGACGATGATATTCACTAATACTATTTATTTCAATATTGTACACAATACCGTACACTTATGACAGCTGCAAATACAGGGTGACCCAAAAACAACGACAACGCTTAGTATGTCGTGATGGAAGGCAAACTGATCGGTTTTCGAGCAGGAACCCATAATCAGAAACGCACGGCTCGGATGCTGTAGCGAATCGAAGTGTGAGATGGGTGTGCGTTCCACATGTCGTCGATAAACCCAACATGAGTAGAACATCGAGTTCATTGCAAACGGGGTTCGAACTGTGTACCTCCCACTTCATTGCAGAGCGTACATTAGCTATGCTAAGCCTCACGCACACGACGCAATACGTGCGGTTGTCTTTGAAGAATTGCAATCGCTCCGTGGACTCGATTAATAAGGTTCTCCGCTGACGTTACAGGAGTGTCATACACCATACTCTTCATACTACCCATGTGGAACTGTCGGGCTTCTCTTAGTCGTCTCTCGATAGCCGCGAACGTGGAATGATGTGGGGGGTTCGTCTGTTTGGAAAACGTTCCGCATACACTCTACCACTGCAATCCGCTTTGCCGTATGCAAGCACCAAGTCAGTCATTTACTCAGCTTTGTACTGGTACATCTCGCACTGCTGTCAACAACATTACTGCACTAGCATACTACAGTAGACAAGAAACGCATCAAGGACTGTGTGGAGGAATGTAGCGCATGAGCAAGAATGTTATTAGGCTGCAGTCGTCCATCCTCACTACACAGATGACTAAAGGTTTGCATACCTTCCTTATTAAGACACCAAATCTGAACAAATTGTCACAACCGTTCTCAGACTTCGATGCCCTCTAGCGCCAAAACCGTGCATTTCCGAACAGGGGCTCTTTCTTGGAAAACGATCAGTCCGCCATCCCACACAACATACTAAGCCTTGTCGGTGTTTTTTGGGGACACCCTGTATGTTACCTTATTTGCCTTATGTATATGTGACCAATATACCCCTTATATGCCTACTTTCCCTTTAAAATGACACTATTTATGTGTAAATTAATACATTTTTATTCCAAATTGTGGTTTACCTGTGCTAAATCATGCATAACTTTAATTATATAACATAAAATCATGAACCCAATCAAACATACATGTTAAGCATATCTGGGTTATTAAAACCTCTATCAAACTAATCTACCTGCGAATGAATGAATAGAGAGACAGAGAAGTCTTGGCTTTATCCTAATTACTGATGGTTGGCCGGATGCCTTTCTTAACGCCAACCCCATCTGTAGGGACACATTGACTATTGAGTTTTTAAATATAGAAAATTGGGTAGTATTGTGTGCTGTGTGTTCATGAACATGTGCATGATGACAAACAAAAACACCAACTACCAGAGCTAAAATAACTATCTAAACGTGCCCGGCCAGGCTGGAAATCGACACTGGGGCGTTTTGAACCAACGGCCACTACGCTGAACCTTCAGCCAAGGTGAAGGAAAGAGAGCTTGATATTAATGTCGATAATTACCTGCCTGGTAGTGTGTTGCCGTAACTGGTTTCTCATCAAGATGGGTTCGATTCGAATCTCAGTTAAGGCTTGCAAGATATTTGAAATGAAAATTCATGTCCCTATGGAACGGATTCAGTGCAAAACTTCAGATTTATCTGTTATAACATCAGCGAAATTCACGTTACATTTGGATATCTGGTGTTGAGACTGAGTATTTCAGTCGACTTGTCAATGAACAGCATAATTAATTGGAAACGTCAACAACTTTCATATAGTTTTAAACAATTATAATCATTGTTCTCCCTCTTCGTCGTCTTGTTATGGATTAAGCGTTTCTCTATTTCACTACTATTCCTTCATGACTTAAATTCTGAATTAATTTGAAGTATACGGAAATAAGAAATTTTTTATCATAAACACAGATCTGAAACATTTTCACATCGTGGAATCAGTTTATTTTGAGAGGAGACAAGATTGTCTGTCAAGGGTCGAGATAAATTTCCATGTCGTGAAAAATTGACCCTTCCAGTCAAGTTACTAAGAGCATAATTAGCAGTCTCGTAATGAACTACTTTTTACATAAATGCTCAACACTTCGGAAGTCTTAATTTAAGTGGGTTAGGAAGGATTACAATATTATTGAAATTCTAATGAGACCCCTGACTGCAAAAATGTCAAGATAAACAGGTCGGTAATTATGTTAATGACATAATTAGAGCAGGTAAACAACCTCGTTGGCGACAATGACGCATAACTTAGCTCAAAAAGGATGTAGGGCAGCAGTGAACATCCGGTTGAACACTGTGTTGTTGTTGTTGTTGTTGTTGTTTGTAGATGTCTGGATTTCCACAAGCGACGTGGAGGAAACGAATCGTGAAACCCATTGATAATAATTACTTTGATGTCCGTTTGAAATGTTTCAGTCTATGATTTCCAGCATCTACTCTAAGAATAAGAACATTTACGTTTAATAGCAATCAATAAATGATTACTACTGCTCTACAGATAGCGCAGTAGGGCAATGTAAAAATGCGAAATACTCAAATGAGTTTTGCTTGTAAATTTCTGCAACAAATTTGGAATGTAAATGGCTATTTTAAACATGTTGATACCCCTGCCACTCCTCCTCAGATATCAGCAAACACCTGACTTCCAAAAGTGATATTTTACAATTTTTAAATACTCTTTTTTTCTGAAACCCCTAAAGTTAGAGGAGTAAAACTTACAATACGTCTTTAATTCCTTAAAATGCATAAGGAATCCTTGCAAGAAGGTATATTGACAGAAATATGTGTCATGGCTGGGAGTCTTCTGAAATTAGCAATACAAAATATGTGACACGATGTTACCTAGCAACCGTGCAGGCTGTGATGTGAAGTATTGATGGATGGCCATGACTGAGAGACACAAAGAAGGCCCTTTTATCAAAGAGGCCTCATCTCGTCATACTCTAAAATACTGATTAACACATCGTTGGCAGCCCTGAAGATGGTTTTCCGTGGTTTCCAATTTTGTCATCAGGAAAATGCTGGGGCTGTACCTAAATTAAGGCCGCGGCCGCTACCTTCCCAATCCTAACACTTTCCCACCCCCGTGTCGTCGAAAACCTTCAATGTGTTTTGGGGATGTTAAAACAACAGAAAGGAAAACGTTTACACCGATCTGTTTTCTGATCAATAAGTAACAGACAAGAAAGTAGTTAGAGTGATTGCTGGTACTAAAATCTGCAAGAGGGTATTCGGAATTAGGAAATAAAATGTAAGTTAGGATTGAATTTGATGGCTGAAGCGGTGGACGAGAAAACGGCTTACTCGGTCGTGCGGGGTAAGGGAAGTAGAGGGAGACCAAGACGACCATGGTTAGACTCGGTTTCTTATGATTTAAGGAGGTATGTTACTGAACGAGACCACATAAGTAGTTACCAATAGAGGGTTGTGGATTTCTTTACTACATTCACAGAGGCTTGCTAAATGAACGCTGAAAATGTATAATGAAGATGTATGTATTTTTAAATTTTATTTGGGTCTTCCGGAATGTACAGCCGATAGCGGAGTTAAGAAGTCTATGTGAAGATATATTGCAAGCTGATAAAGTTACGAAAATACTGGTTAAGATTAAGAAGGGTAGAAGGGAGGGAAATATTGAATTTAGCGTGTCAACACCAGATGAAACACTTAAGTGATGATTACTGGCTGATGAAAGTGGAATAAATGCTCAATAGAATAGGAATGGGGGACTACTGGGGTAAAGAAATTCAGAACTAAGTTAAGAAATTCAGCAAGAAAGTAACGATTAGAGTGAAGGATATTGAGAAACAGAAGATAAAGGCAGAATGTGAGACTAAAAGAACAATGTCGGAATTCTATAAAATAATCCAAGAATATATCAATAACCAAAGAAAGGATTTCAAACAGAGAAATAAGAGGTATGGTATGGTGGCTAATGCGATCATAAAAATAAGGTCAGAGATTGAGAGACATAACGAAAATCACTTTTTATTTTGTGAATAAACAATGGAGGAGGCTCATCTATTGAGAGTATGTAGGGGAGCTGAAGCACTTGGAGTTAAATATTTAGGCAGTGAATATGAAACAAAAATAGAAAGAGTTCTATACAATTGTCAAACTATTAAATAAAGGGTGAATGACACCAGGAAGAATAGCATTTTTTGAATTTTAAAATTATGTGGCAAAAGGAAATAAAAATAAGCACTGAATAAAAAAATAGAAAAATAAAATAAAATTCTGCACTCCAGCACGTAGAAAAGCTTCATGAAATAGCGGCAAGAAGAGGTCTGCAAATTTCATATGAAAACAAAAAGTATATGGAAGGTACAAAATCAGGTTTTAAAAACCATCCTCTAATCACTAGATATGGGAAATCCCCCAAGTAGATAAAGTCAAATACCTAGGCGAAATTATACAACCAAACGGGATAAATCAGCAAGCAAAGAATTACAGTTACAAAAAGCATACAAAATTGCCTGGAGCAGATACAACAAAAAATCTATATATGCGAAAACGCAAAATCACGATACTACAACACAGTTGTCAAACCGGAAGCCCTTTTTGCATCGGAAACTCTGATAACTGGTGGAAGATCAAAAAATAACCATCGGAAAACAAGAAAGGAGAATTCTCAGGAAAATTCTAGGACGTAAATGCGAAAAAGGTATTTGGATGAAATGAAAATCACAGGAAATCAATAAAGTAACAGAAAATATCACAGATACCTCGCAGTATCTAAAAAAAATCACAATCACTGGCGTACAGAAATAAACAAAGATGTTCAGCAAATTGCTATCAATGAAAAAATCTTGCAAGAGAGAAAAAATTCAGAAATCTCATCAACAAACACAAATTTGCTGATCAACCTAAAAGGCAAGAAACAGGATGGACGTAAGAACGCAGTAAGAAGCACAGCGAAAGGATGAGGAGATTTTGGGAAGACGAGAAGAAACATTCTGCTAAATAAGTTCAGACGCGCTCCTTAGTTGGGCATAACGAATAAAAAAAAATAATTGTAAGATACATGTTTGTCCTAGAATATGTCGCACTGAGTACAAAAATAAAGTTGAAAGAAAAGAAGTCCGCCTCTGTGGTGTAGTGGTTAGTGTGATTAGCTGCCACCCCCGGAGGCCCGGGTTCGATTTCCGGCTCTGCCACGAAATTTGAAAAGTGGTACGACGTCTGGAACTGGGTCCGCTCAGCCTCGGGAGGTCAAATGAGTAGAGGTGGGTTCGATTCCCACCTCAGCCATCCTGGAAGTGATTTTCCGTGGTTTTCCACTTCTCCTCCAGGCAAACGCTGGGGTAGTACCTAACTTCAGGCCACGGACGCTTCCTTCCCCCTTTGTTGTCTATCCCTTCCAATCTCCCCCCCCCCACAAGGCCCCTGTTCAGCATAGCTGGTGAGGCCGCCTGGGCGAGGTACTGGTCATCCTCCCCAGTTGTATCCCACGACCCAATGTCTCACGTTCCAGGACCCTGCACTTGAGGTGGTACAGGTGGGATCCCTCGCTTGAGTCCTAGGGAAAACCGACCCTGCAGGGTAAACAGATAAAGAAGAAGAATATGAAGAGTGAAATAATTGTAAGAATAATAATTTAATGCATGCATCGAATAAATGTACTGCAGTAAATTAATGACCTCCCCCAGTTTCAGACGATCCGAAACTAGGGTATGGGAGTATTCTATTGCATCCTATTCTATTCTATCCTTCAATTTTTGGTACCTAACCTGTTATAAATAATATTTTCATGCGGCTATTCTATCCGAGTTGAGCCCTTGTAAGGCAGGCCCTACGACGAGGGTTGCCGGCATCTGCCATGTGTAGGTAAATGCGTGTTGTTGTGGTGGAGGATAGTGTTATGTGTGGAGTGTGAGTTGCAGGGATCTTTGGGACAGCACGAACACCCAGTCCCCAGCCTACTGGAATTAACCAATGAAGGTTAAAACCACCGACCCGGCCGGGAATTGACCCCGGTACTCTCTGAATAGGAGGTCAGTACGCTGACCATTCAGCCAACGAATCGGACACCCGACATTATTATATTCTATTTTAAGAACCTATTACTTCACCTTCCAGGCCTAAAATTCCGGGGACAAGTTTTTCAGATATTACGTGTTCAAAAATCCCGATATTTTCAATCAAAATGTCCCAAGAGTAGAAAAAAAAACAACAATTCTAACCTTGTATTGTGAGAATAAACAAAAAATCGTGCCCCATGTCTTTTTGATACAGAATAAAACAGCATGAAAATATCATGCCGAGTATTCTGGGGGCGTGAGAACATCAATGGAAGATAGCAAACCTCTACAAGTTATTCACATAACTACCTGTATTTATTTATAATGCTTTGTTACACCTAACTGTGGACTATTACGCAACTTCGAGTCCCACATCAAAATATTCCACGCTTGAGAAGTGAGGTAACACAAATCTTTGCGGTGTTGAATGCTTGTAATGTGGCAGTATTACAACCCGCGGCAATGTAAGTATTTGCGTCCAGTTTTGTAGCTGATGTAGTTGGCATTTTCAGCAGTGATGATATAAGTTTAGGAGTTCCGAACAACAGCTTTATGACTGTACAATTGTAATACAATAAGTACTTCGTTTTATCACCTGACTGAATTAACGGCAATGATATATGGTATGTAATACGACATTCAATCTGTCCGACTCGTTGGCTGAATGGTCAGCGTACTGGCCTTCGGTTCAGAGGGTACCGGGTTCTATTCCCGCCCGGATCGTGGATTTTAATCGGTTCTGAGTAATTCTTCTGGCTCGGGGACTGAGTTTATGTGTCCGTCCCCACACTCTCCTAATCATATTCAGAAAACATACCACACTACCAACCACCACAGAAACACGCAATAGTGATTACATCCCTACATATATGGTTGGCGTCAGGAAGGGCATCCGGCCGTAAAACAGGGCCAAATCCACATGTGCGACGCAGTTCGCACCCGTAACCTCACAGGTGTGGGAAAAAGCGGTAGCAAAATAAGAAGAATACGACATTCAATCCCTGATACCAAGTTTGAAATATTACTGTAGGAACAAGGCTCTCAAATTATTCTAGTTACGTCGAACAGACTTTTGTAAACGTTGAACCTTTAATACTTAAGACTACTACGTTTCTGGATTCAGCTCCGTGGCGTAGGGGTAGTGCACCTGCTTCTTATCCCGAGGTCTCTGATTCGATTCCTAGCCATATCAGCGTTTTTTACACAGACTTGAGGGCTAGTTCCAGGTCCACTCAGCCTACGTGATTACAGTTGAGGAACTATCTGGTGGCCCTGATCTAGAAAGCCAAGAATTACAACCGAGAGAATTCATTGCACTTACCACGCGTCACTTCATAGTCTGCAGGTAATCAGGCTGAGCAGCGGTCGCTTGGTAGGCCAAGCCACTTCGGAGCCGATAGCGACAGCGGTTTGGGGGAGGGCCAATTTGCCCACGGTTTTGCACACATAGAAATTATTGCACAGATTAATTATCGCAAAACGGGAAAGATCTCAGGTACCATCCGGAAGAGGAGAGCCGTGTTCTTCGAACATATCTACAGAATGTACCCGGGAAGAGTGACCAGTCAAACCATAATAGTTTTTGAGACTACGGAGCGCTAGTATAAGGAGGTCAAGGAGGACCTGGAAGGAATGGGAATACAAGGAACGGAAATCAGCTACATGGATGCTTACAAGTCGAGGATCAAGGCCACCAACAGGGTTCCCAAGGAAAATTTAGATCCCGTGCCCAAGCGCCATGTAGAGAAGAAATGAGGATGTCTCACTTTCACACCATGCTGTACCTTAATTAAGGCCACGGCCGCTTCCTTCCAACTCCTAGACCTTTAGTATCCCATCTTCGCCGTAAGACCTTTCTGTGTGGGTGCGACGTAAACCCACTGGGAAAAACTGAGCTGTCAAAACAACAAGTGTGGAGTTAAATTGGGTAGTCCGGCTTTGGATTCCACGCGGCGAGCTACAGTTGAAAATGAGAATGCCTAAACATTAACATGGAAGCTGCTACTGGCTCTTTTTTTTTTTTTTTTTTTTTTTTTTGCTAGTTGATTTACGTCGCTCCGACACAGATAGGTCTTATGGCGGCGATGGGATAGGAAAGGCCTAGGAGTTGGAAGGATGCGGCCGTGGCCTTAATTAAGGTACAGCCCCAGCATTTGCCTGGTGTGAAAATGGGAAACCACGGAAAACCATCTTCAGGGCTGCTGACAGTGGGGCTCGAACCCACGATCTCCCGGATGCAAGCTCACAGCCGCGCGCCTTTACGCGCACGGCCATCTCGCCCGGTGTGACGTAAATCAACTAGGAAAAAAATCACTTTTGTATAATTTACATACATTATATGTAATTCTTGGCCGATAAATGGTACAAGTTGACGGTATCTTGTGAAGAGCTTGTATCCTAACTCCAAGTCTCTGATCGACTTTTGGGTCCATGATATCCCCCAATACCCTACAATTTCTAGAAAGAAAATACTACGTTTAATGCTTTTCGTAACAAAATGCCTGAGTGAGTGTACCATTCTGCTCTCACACAAATGAAAACGAAGTACAGAAACGAAATTAATGTTCAGGCTAATCTTCGGTTTGGGTGACTACACTTTTAAAACGCTTTAAAAAACAGCACCAACTGTCCCATTGATCCAGCAATAGTAAGAAACGAATTTTCTCAAATAAGTTTCCAGATCCAGGCTGTTAAGATTATTAGCCAAGTGTCAGAATATTTTATAATTTCTATGCATATAGAAAGTATCTTGATGTAGATGAAGTTACATTTAAATGTAAAGGAAAGTAAATATTAGTGGAACATTACAAAATATCGCATTTTGTTCACTGAATTCAGTATTATGTTATGTGGCTAGGGAGTCCTTAGACATGAATGCAGTATGATTAGGGGCCTGAGACAAAAGAAATGTTCGGGAAATCCTGATGTAAGCTATGGATGGATGGTCAGACAATGTTACCCAGCAACCGTGCTGGCAGTAATATAAGGTATGGATGGATGTTCAGACAATGTTACCCAGCAACCATGCAGGCTACGTCTTATGGCCGGTTGCCATCTGAAAGTAACAGTCGTTGATGGATGGCCATGACCGGGAGACATATTTATGATCATTTGATTTTCGCAAAGGGAAAAGTGGTTTCTTTTTCGTACCTATGGGCAAAACGAATTGAAATTTAAAGGTCTCAGTGAAGCAACTGTCAGAAAAGACAAAATCTCGCATGTGGAGGATTTTAAAGAATATCTATCTATGGCTTTGTGTTCTATAGGCTATAGCTAACAAAAGGCAGGAAGTACCAAACACAACCGCTATGATTTAAAAAAAAACCAGCAGTGGGCCTAGGCGTAGTATTCGTAACCCGCGAGAGAAGTCACTAATACCACTGGTCTCTTCACTCCGACTGAATGGTGGTGCTGGTGGTGGTGATTATTGTTTTAAGAAGAAGTACAACTAGAAAACCATGCTCTATATAATACTAATCAGAGAGAAAAATAGAAGGGATTAAACACTTCGAAAATGAAGGTATCGGCCAAAGAAAGAGAAAGGCCACGAAGGACGAAAAAATAAAAGACACCCTAGGCATCGTTTGCTGTAATACCGTCTAGATTGGAAAAGAGCAAGAGTTGACCAAGGGAGGTTGGACATGATAGATGGAAATGAGAAGCATAACACAAGTAAGTGGAAGCAATACCACGACTCAGCTAAGGGCCCCATGGTTGCTAACCCACGCTCCAAATTTCAGAGCACTTGGAGCCTCTTTTAGTCGCCTCTTACGACAGGCAGGGGATACCGTGGGTGTTATTCTACCGCCCCCACCCACAGGGGATTTTGACTAAGAGGCGGCATTCCAGGGGTTGTAAGGAAATTCTGGATGAACATACTTCAGTATTACGTAACAGGAACATAATTTTAAATTATTTCATCAACTTGTTTTATTGATATACGATTCATTGACTTAATGGTCTGCGTTGAAGCGTTTGATTCGGAGATCCCAGGTTCGATTCCCGATCCGGTCGGGGATTTTAATCTCTTGTGATTAACTCCTCTGGGTCGGGTAATGTGTGTTTGTGTTTGTCCCAACACATTCCTCCTCATGTTCAGACAAAACACCACACTACCAACCAGCAAAGAAGCAGTCAATAGTGATTACATCGTTCCACACGGTGTTGGCGTCGGGAAGGGCATCTGGCCGTAAAACGGGGCCAATCCACATGTGTAACACAGTCTCACCCGTGACCCCACATTGTGTGGGGTAAGTGGCAGAAGAAGATTAAGAAGAATAAAAATATGATGTATTATTAACAAGAGATAATCGATGTACAGGCAAAGGGAATAGTTGCGATGGAGAAAGTTAGAATAAAATGAGTTTAAAAAACACACAGGAAAAACCAGATAGTGGTCTGTATCATCGAAAAATCCGCGAACAACTATACATACATACATTATAATTATAGACTGTTATGCCTTTCAGCGTTCAGTCTGCAAGCCTCTGTGAATTTACTAAACGTCGTCACAATCCTCGATTTGCAACTAGTGTTGTGGCCTCATTTAGTTCGATACCTCTTATCTTTAAATCGTTAGAAACCGAGTCTAACCATCGTCGTCTTGGTCTACCTCTACTTCTCTTACCCTCCATAGCAGAGTCCATTATTTTCCTAGGTAACCTGTCCCCCTCCATTCGCGTCACATGACCCCACCACCGAGCCCGGTTTTTACGTACAGCTTCATCCATCGAGTTCATTCTTAAATTAGCCTTTATCTCTTCATTCCGAGTTCACTCCTGCCATTGTTCCCACCTGCTTGTACAGCAATCATTCTTGCTACTACCATGTTATTTTAACTTATGAATAAGATATACTGAGTCCATCCAGCTTTCGCTCCCGTAAAGCAAAGTTGGTCTGAAAACAGACCAATGTAAAGATAGTTTCGTCTGCGAGCTGACTTCCTTCTTACAGAATACTGTTGATAGCAACTGCGAGCTCACTGCATTAGCTTTACGACACATTTATTCAATCTCACTTACAATATTACCATCCTGGGAGAACACACAACCTAACTACTTGAAATTATCGACCTGTTCTAGCTTTGTATCACCAATCTGACATTCAATTCTGTTGAATTTCTTACCGACTGACATCAATTTAGTCTTCGAGAGGCTAATTTTCATTCCATACTCATTGCACCTATTTTCAAGTTCCAAGATATTAGACTGTAGGCTTTCGGCACAATCTGCCATTAAGACCAAGTCGTCAGCATAGGCCAGACTGCTTATTACATTTCCACATAACTGAATCCCTCCCTGCCATTTTATACCTTTCAGCAGATGATCCATGTAAACTACCAACAGCAAAGGTGAAAGATCACAGCCCTGTCTAACCCCTGTAAGTACCCTGAACCAAAAACTCATTCTACCATCAATTCTCACTGTAGCCCAATTGTCAACATAAATACTTTTGATTGATTTTAATAATCTACCTTTAATTCCATAGTCCCCTAGGATGGCGAACATCTTTTCCTTGGCACCCTGTCATGTGCTTTCTCTAGATCTACGAAACATAAACACAATTGCCTATTCCTCTCGTAGCATTTTTCAATTACCTGGTGCATACTGAAAATCTGATCCTGACAGCCTCTCTGTGGTCTGAAACCACACTGGTTTTCATCCAACTTCGTCTCAACGACTGATCGCACCCTCCCTTCCAAGATGCCAGTGAATACTTTGCCTGGTATACTAATCAATGAGATACCTCGATAGTTGTTGCAATCCTTCCTGTTCCCTTGCTTATAGATAGGTGCAATTACTGCTTTTGTCCAATCTGAAGGTACCTTACCAACATTCCATGCTAATTTTACTACTCTATGAAGCCATTTCATCCCGGCCTTCCCACTATACTTAACCATTTCAGGTCTAATTTCATCTATTCCTGCTGCTTTATGACAACGGAATTTATTTGCCATCATTTCCACTGCCTCAAGCATAATTTCACCAACATCGTTTTCCTCCTCCCCATGAGCTTGGCTGTTCGCAACACCACCAGGGTGATTTCCTTTTACATTGAGAACATGTTTAAAATATTCCCTCCACCTCTCCAGTGATTCCCTGGGATCTATTATCAGTTCACCTGAATTACTCAAAACACTGTTCATTTCCTTTTCCCTCCCTTCCTAAGATTCTTTATTACTGTCCAGAAAGGTTTCCCTGCTGCCTGACCTAGCCTTTCCAAGTTATTACCAAAATCTTCCCATGACTTCTTTTTGGATCCAACAATTATTTGTTTCGCTCTGTTTCTTTCAGTTACGTACAATTCCCTGTCTGCCTCGGCCCTTGTTTGGAGCCCTTTCTGCCGTTTCTGATAAGGCTTATTTTTAGGTTTACAAGCTGCTCTCACTTCATCATTCCACGAAGATGTCGCCTTTTCCCATCTTTACAAACAGTTGTTCCTAGGCATTCCCTTGCTGTTTCTACTACAGCATCCCTGTATGCCACCCATTCGCTTTCTATATCCTGAACCTGCTTACTGTCTACTGTTTGAAACTTCTCACTAATCATATCCATGTACTTGTGTCTAATTTCCTCGTCCTGTTGATTTTCTACCCTTATTCGTTCGCAGACAGATTTCGCATTCTCTACCATAGGCCTAGAGATACTTAGTTCACTACAGATCAGATAGTGGTCTGTATCATCGAAAAATCCGTGAACAACTCGTACATTCTTAACAGATATCCTGAATTCGAAGTCTGTTAAGATATAGTCTATTATGGATCTGGTACCCCTAGCCTCCCATGTGTAGTGGTGAATAGCTTTATGCTTGAAGAATATATTCGTAACAGCTAAACCCATACTAGCACAGAAGTCCAGCAAACGATTCCCATTCCCATTAGTTTCCATATCATTCCCACATTTACCAATCACCCTTTCGTATCCTTCAGTTCTATTCCCAACTCTCGCATTGAAATCGCCCATTAGCACTATTCTATCCTTGCTGTTGACCCTGACCACGATGTCACTCAATGCTTCATAAAACTTGTCAACCTCATCCTCATCTGCACCCTCACATGGTGAATACACGGACACAATTCTAGTCCTAATTCCTCCAACTGACAAATTTACCCACATCATTCGCTCATTTACGTGCCTAACAAAAACAATGTTGCGTGCAATGGTATTCCTGATAAAGAGCCCTACCCTAGACTCTGCCGTTCCCTTTCTAACACCCGTCAAGTACACGTTATAAACTCCTCTCTCTTCCTTGTTATCTCCCCTTACCTGAATATCACTTAATCATAGCACATCCAAATGTATCCTCTTTGCTGACTCATCCAGTTCTACTTTCTTTCTTCCATAAGCCCCATTAATATTGATAGCTCCCCATCGAATTCCATTTAGTTCGCCAAGTTGTTTCCAAGGAGTCCCTCGCCTGTCAAATGGGAGTGGGACTCCGTTACTGCCATAAGTCCGAGGCTTGCTTAAAATGTTCTGAGCTCGGTAAATTCATGAAGCAGGATGCTACCCTACTTGCACATAGTCCAAGTGAGGATCTCTCCTCTAACGGGTTATGGACCACCGGTGAATTGTATAGTCCTAGCCGCCTGAGCACAAGGAGGGCCATGACTCAGAATATGTCCGAGATGCCCACTCCCATTCCATAGCAACTGGTATTCCGACTCTCAGGACCACTTACTAGGTCACTCAGCCGTTGCCCATGGTTCACGAACTAGGACGTGACTACAGTAACCCACAAACACGAGCCATAGAAGTAAATTATAAAAAAATTCAGAGTCCTAAAGGACAAGTAGAAACTGTTTCCAAGTCATTTCACATATAATTACAAAATAATCACAAAGTGGTTCACATGTTTTGCTATTATTAACTAACCATAAAAATGTCGTGATCGCATAGACTGTTTCTTTCCATTTCAGCTAAATCTGAAGTGAAAATCATTTAGTTTACGTATATACAGGTGGTCGGAAACAACGTGAACGGAGTATATGAGCGTAAGAGTGTTGGTGATACTGAGAGGTAATTTGAAAAAATTACGTCGAGATCTCGCGCCGCCCTTTTTTTATCAGCTGATGAAGTTAGCCAATCAGATCGTTTCACGGGCGAATTAAAACGGGCTTTGCAAGGCGGTGTTGCTAAATCTGCACCTGGCTTGGTCGGGCTTGAGAGCCATGCCGAAGAATGAGCATAAAACTCTAACACACCGTGTACTTCAGCCAGTGTCACCGTATCGTGCTTGATGTGGGTCGAGTCTATCATCAGGGAGGTTCTTGTTCATGTCCCACCCCTGGAGAAGTTTATTCCTTCTATTGGCGCTCTCAAGCCAGGTGCAGATTTAGCAACACCGCCTTGCAAAGCCCATCTGAACCTGCCCGCGAAGCGGTCTCATTGGCTACGAATAAATTCAGCGGCAGATAAAATAATAACGGCGCAAGATATTGGATTATTATTTTCAAAATATTTATCAGTATGACCAACTCTCTAACGCTCATATACCCTGTTTACTTTGTTTCCAACTACGCTGTATATTGTGTACATTTTAAAATCGGTGTAATTTACGTAAGTATACCGCATACATTTTCACTTCAAATTTAGTTGGAGTGCAGCGAGACCGGTTACGAGATCTCTGGGCAGACCATTGGTGTCACACGCATGAGCTATTCCATCTCCGGAGTCGTGCAGGCACTGGGATTTCCACACCCCACCGTGTCAAGAGTGTTCCACGAGTGCGTAGGTTCGGAGAAGGTCACAACCACCAGAGACATCTGTCGTGGCGTACAACGTCTTGATGACGAAGGTCACTGTTAGCTAGCACGGATGGCATGATCGGCCTAGAATACAGTAGATAACTAGGAAATTCATAGTCCGACAACAATAAAGTGTGAGAAGCTATGCCATCCAAAACCATCTCCTTGCAATGGGATACAGAAGCCCTCTCCTACCGGCTTATAGTTCTCTCAGTTTTCATGCTAACGACCGGCCACTCGAACGTTCATTTTAGCCCTACCACCGGATAGGGTCTTGGGTGCTATTTCAGAAACTGTTAGGCTTTACTGCATTTATGTTGGAGGATGAGGACCTGTTGAACAGACTGGTCAGGATATGACCTGGACCCTGTTAGTGGTGACTAACTTAGAACGACATTGAGTCACTTTTAGCACAGTCCCAACGAAAAGATCAGGTTGTTGAGTTTCAAGTTTAGACCTGCATAGAATTTCCGCATCGTCTTCTTGATTCTGATTCTAATGCCTTTTATCTTGAAGAATTCATGGATGTCGTGATTCCATCCATACCATTGTGCTTCTGGGATGAGACGCAGGGCAAAATTATGGACGCGCTGCATCTTATCCAGGTACTCCTTGGTTGCCATTCAGCAGACCAGACTGGCATACTCGAGGATTGATCTCAGAGAGGACTCATCAGGGCCAGCAAAGTTCCCAATCTAGAATACAGGCTGACGTTGTATGAGTGTAATAATTTCTGACCATCGCCTATGCACTTTGGCCGAAATGGAGCTGATATGATCCCTTATGGTTAGTCCTTTGTCTAGGGCAACTCCCAGTTATTTTATTTCATTGGTCGGACGAATCACTTCTCCGAAGAACGGTCCTCGTACGTTTAGAAAAGGAAGTAGACACCCCTACCCGACAGTAACCAGGCATGACTGTCTACAGTCGCCTACGCTGTGACCAATAACACATGGCTGTTGACTAATAGCATGCTTGCTTTGTCGTCCACGTGGAGTACTTCAAAAGAGTGCCGGTCCTGGAGCCGGCTCGCTTGTCACGTCTCCAGTGCTCCACAGCTGCACGCAGCTCTGTCCAGTCTTGCTGCTCGCTCTCAGTACTATGTAGTTAAACAGGTGGGTTGACAGCGGTGTGCCTCCAGTTGGGAAAATCCTGGCACTTCGCTGACAGGGAATGTAAACATAGCCGGCCAGCTAGGCTTTAAAAGCGTACCGGTCGTTAACGAGGAAATTGCAAGAACTGTAAAAATTTCTCACCGCGCATCAGAAGGCACAACGACTGACATGGGCAACTTTCGAAATATAGGAAAAGGTCGACTGGACAGGTGAATCGAGGTACCAGTTGGTACACGACGATGGCGGGGTACGACTGCGTCACTCAGCGCATGAGGCAGTAGGTCTCACTTGCCAGTAGATTACTCTTCAGCCGGTACAGGTATGAGGACTGTTTACTTGGGATGACATGGGACTCCTGGTATGTACCGGAAAACGTTAGAGGAACCTGCTGTCAGATCATGTCCACCTATTTTTTCACCTCTGACAGCCTACAGGAAACCATTTCCGGTAGCAAGACAATGAACCGCAGTATTGCTCCGAACTTTTAGCAGATTGGTTTAATGAACATTTCGTAGACATGAGTACACTTGCTAATCCCGGATATCACTCATCCTCAGACCTATTGAAAATTTCTCAGATGTCATCGAGAGGGATCTGCGAGCCCTGCACTCTACGTCGAAAATTCTCCTTTCAATATGGGTGGCTGTCATGAATCAGTGTGGTTCTCAAGCGCTCTCGATGTCTTGCGGAGTCGCTGCCATCATCACGCTATTAGCCAGGTAATTCAGTATTGTTCCTCGTTGTATTTCCCATCCGTTCTGAAAATGCTTAAATAGTTCCGAATGTACACTTACTGAGTTGGTCCAGAGATACCAATTATCTCCTAACACCACAAGGTCATGGCCTTGAAATGAATAATAAACGGGCTAAAGCATTCAGACTTATCATGATGCGATATGACATCACTGGGATGAAAAGGGTTTAAACTGCACTTTTTGCATTATCATCCTAATAATGAGGTAGTTATCACACTTCTTCATTTTGTACAGGGATAACAATATCCTTTTTGAAACCTGATGACACTTCTTCTACCTCATTCGTCTTACATACTCAATGGAACAGGGTTTTTGATGACTAATTTTGCCAAGGTGATAGGTTTTCCTGGGGTTATTTCGGCAATTGCAGAGAGCCTGTTCCTACATATTTTCCTCAATATCTTCAGTACATTTTCTAGTTGTTTCTGCCAGTACAGATGCAGTAAAATGGTTATGCATGCGAATTATACTACCTGGAAAGTGAACAATATAATAATTTTTATTCTAAGATTTGTTGGTCAGCACTGAAATTACCTTTGTAGTACAACACAAGAGCTGCATACAGTGAGTTATCCTAATCATGACCTGTCTTCACAAAAGCCTTGATCATGGTGTGATTACAGGCGGTTAAGACCAATGACAATTCTGTGGACGAACATAATCACTGTTGTTTGCTAAATCATGACTCAAGTTTCTCATGAAATCACGCCATCTTAGCCTTTATACAGCCAGATAATATATGCTATATTACACTGAGTGACTTGACTATCCAGTACGAGTCTGTAGGTCCTGGAGGAGGTGGGCTGGAATCTTATCATTGCATTCCTAAATGTAGATGCCCGTGTTTTCCTATTTTCGTACCGCTCAAATGACAGAGCTCTACCTCACCACGGCCGCAACTTTTCCAGACCTAGATATTTCTTTTTCTGCGTTGCCGAAAACCCTGGACGTTAAAAAACTCGACATTTAACTCCTGGAAAAACCTGGTACTGTGCTATATGAATGGCGGTGACGTCGAGTGAGGCTGATGAAGGTTGTCTGGCCGGAAATTGGACTCAGTCATGAAGGGTAAGATAAGCAGAGACAGATGAAGGCCACGACTCACTTTATAATTATTTACGGATAAGAGGTGTGGAAGTATAGGCCTACATGATCACGGGAAAAGTTCGAATCAAATTATTAAATTTACAAGCCAAACCAAACCAAACCTCATGGTGCAACAAACCCGATGGGCCATGGCCTACCCAGAGTTCGCTGCTAAGCGCGAAGGCCAGTAGATTATGAGGTGTCGTATGGTCGGCACGACGTATCCGCTCGCCCGTCATTCTTGAGTTTTTAAACCGGGGCGCCTATCTCACAGTCGGATTGCTCCTCAATTGTAATCAACATTCAGATCCAGGTGAAAAGTCCTCACCTGGCCGTGATCGAACCCGGAACTACCGGATAAGGGGCAGGCACGCTATCCCTACATTGTTGGGCCAGCTTATTAAATTCACAGAGTCTTACAGTATAATGTGAATAGTCTTCTGAAGGTCATAACAGTCTATAAAGGATGGATGGATGGATGGATGGATGGATGGATGGATGGATGGATGGATGGATGGATGGATGGATGGATGGATGGATGGATGGATGGATGGATGGATGGATGGAAGGACGGACGGACGGACGGACGCTGTGTAGGCGGCCAGAGGAAGCGATTTAAAGATGTAATCAATGCTTACGTGAAGAGATGTAACATTGATGTTGATAATTGGAAGAATTTAGCCCTTGACCGTTCATCCTGGAGATCACTAGTCGACCATGGCACACTATCGTTTGAAGAAAACCGCCGACGTACAGCGAATGACAAGGGGCAATGTAGGAAAGAAAGAGAGGTGCTGAGGATAAATAGAAACAATATGACTGCTCCACCTGGGACTACCTGTCATCACTGTGACAAATTTTGTAACTCCCACATCGAACTATATAGTCACCTTCGAACGCATAGATGAAGAAGTGTCCTGTTTGGTAGACAAACCTACTCGATTACAAGTGTTTGTTATCATCATCATCAGCTGGGAGGAGCGCCACGTTCGACTGTATCTCGAACAGGCAACTGAGAGAAATTTGAAGAAGTCCGAACCTTGAGGTACAGTAAAACCTCGCTTATCCAGACTAAGTGGGACCAAGGGCAATCCGGACAATCGAGAATAAGGATCATGCGGGTTATATGGGTAATAATCAAAATGATTATAAAAATCATGTTTTCTAACAAAATTATGTTCATAGTATTGTTTACAAGACATTAACAAACATACAATTCTTAATCACATAAGGTCACATCATTTTTAACAAAGATTTAGTCCACTGTTTTCCGTACCAAACACTTATGGTATTTAAATGAAGAACGGTCACGCAGATGCAGATGCTTCAGCTGACGCTCCAAGTACGCCATGCTGTTTGTCGACTGGTGCACAAAATCTGCATGTGTCGTCCGCTTTTGCGGCATGACCGCTCCCTCCTCGTCCACGTCATCTTCTTTCTCACTGTCTGCTGTTTATGTGCATGCCGCTACAATTTCTCTTCTGGAACTGTACTTTGAATCAAACTATAAAGCGAATATTTGGCGTACCTCCTTGCCATCATAGTTAAAAAATATCATCCAATGTGAATATTAATTGTTCGTTAAGGTAAGACCGAATGCCCTATCTCGCCAATGTTAATTTTATATAATTTATGTTCCTTTATCTCAGAAACTGGTAAAGATAAATGCATGAAATTTTTACAGTATATTACTCAACTCTTACTAGTTGCTGGGATCTACAATCGGAACTGTGGTTTAATAAATGTGGGAGTAATGATTTTTTGTTTGAAATGATATATTCTAATAACAAATATCATGAACAATGAGGCATAACTCTCAAGGTGTTAGTCGCAATGATCTGATTGTAGGTCCCCAGCTGTATTGTATACACATTAAATACATGTCAAAATTTCATGGTTATACATTTTATAGTTTTGAAGAAAAAGGAACATTTATTGAGATTTTTTTTAGAGAAAAGGAACATTTATTGAGATTTTTTTAGTTTCATGAAAATCAACTCCAAAGTTGAAGAGTGAAGAAAGTATCTTAAAAGTTACTCCATACGTTTTCCTAGACAAATTAGAAGCATCCAGCACCATAATCTGACTAGTCACTGGCTAACCTGCTCCTTTTTTCTTCTTTCTTGCTTCTTTTGTTGCCATATTTGCCGCAAATTCTGCTTTTTGCACCCTTAACCATTCAAGCACTTTCAATCCAGATGCTGTATGCTTTCTTACTCCCAGTTCTTCGAGAAGCATAAGCCTGCCTGAATTCCCATGATTTAAGGTTATTACAGCATCTGAGACCCTTAACTTTAATTTATTATATCCCACAAATCCTAATCCAGATGATATCATTAAAAAAACTGAAGGAAATGTGAAACCACAACAAGGATTCAATAAACATATAACTTTATCGCCAATTATTTGTTTGTAAACAACAGTAGGCAGATATCTTAGAGCGCAACAGTATAGCAAACTTCCGGAGCTTTAAAATGAGCCAAGCCACAGCCTTCTAGGTCAACAAGTTCCTGATATATCAATGACTATACCAATCGGTGCAAGATGAAACGAAAATCCATGCAGTGTAGATGTAAATTTAAAAAATAATTAAAAATACTTCTAGGACGAATTTGCATATAAATGATACACAAAAATGTTCGTTAAATTCCAAGTTGTAACATAAGTCAATAAACGAAAAATGTCATTTTTTTCAGATTTTGGCGTTCGGTCTTACCTTAAATGTACAAATCTGATCCTGATTATCCGGAGATCCAGATCAGCGTCGTTCCACTGTATTTGCCTCCTTTGCCGTCCAAGTAGGAGATGTGAACTTGCCTTCTCTTCTCGCCTCCTTAGCCGCAACCAAGGTCATTTATTCCAAAGCCGATTGTATAATTAATAATCTTCGTTAATCGATTGAGTACAGAGCTTCTAGTCCGCTAAATATTATGCAGTATTCCTGAAACATGTACCCTTGTAACATAACCTCCCATATTTGAAACTATGAATAAGTTTCATTAGACCTGGAATTAGTTCATCAAACCTTTTTCTCTGAAAACTGTTTGACACTATTTACATCTCTGCAAAACAGAACTTACCTCACGGTTGTGATTAATTTCAGTAGTGAATGATACGTGTGTAGCTGTTTTCTTAAGTCATATTCGTTTCTTACAATTGTTAACTGTAAACTTCCATAACACTTCTCCTTGGGTTTCTAATTATTTCCATAATTAAAACCAATTAACACAATGAAATTCTGACCTATCTCGCTTCATGTATGTTATAACGGACCATTAGTACCTATTCTGGACCAGCTTCACACGAGGGGTGGTGATCATTAAAACAATCTATCTATCTATCTATCTAGACAACTTTTTATTCCGTTTCTGAAGGGGAGGCGGATCTCCTGGACGGTAACGCCGTCTCTCTGGCCAAAAGATTCGTTACGGTGAAGGAGATGCTCGGAGAAGGTGAGGGAGTTGGCGGCCGTGGCCTGTACTAGGAACTGTCCCGGCATTCACTTGAGTTTACGATAATGGAAAACCATGGGAAACAGATCTCATTATTTCCGACGATGGGGACCACCCCTCTCCGTCTAACGAATGCAGAGGTGTAGAACCAAGGTAGAGCTGTGGCCACACCTCTTCTGGTTGGTTGGTCGGACCATGGACTACCCTTGGCGACCAGCCGGCCGAAACCTATTCTGCAATCGCCGACGATTTAAAACAACTCAATCGTTTTTATTTAGTCAGGAAAAAGTGACAAGCGTGTGAGTGTGAGTACCTAGTACAGTTGCCAACACTTCGTATGATCATGAGCCAGGTAACAAGCAAGTAATACTGTCTATGCGATGCTCAAAGAATCAAACTTTGACACCCCAAAACAGGTGCTAAATATACGACTGGACATCTAATTTTGATATATTTGGATAAAAGAGTAATTATACCAAATCTCAATCAGATCGGAGACTTAGAGATGAAGGGTTTCCTTGTGAGAGAGAAATGTGTAAGTAACAAATGTGATTTAGCTCTTACCCGAAGGCGCAGTGCACTCTGCAATCTGTATCTCACCATTGATAATATAGTGGAACCTCCATATCTCCAATCACCTCGAGAGCTAAATATTATTTCGATTTATCGAAATTTCAAGATATAGAGAATACCGTTCTTGAACATGTACAGCACTTAAATGAATCATATGTATCTACTGGCTGATACTGACTACATCGTTTTTAACAGTATTTAAAGATATACAAATAAACTATATTTTACGGCATCACTTTAATTATAACCCTCATAATAGTAACAATTTAGTTGCCAGGAAACAGTAGGTACAGTAGTGAAACAAGTAACATACTTCCGTTAACACCTTTGGAAAGAATCTGTTAGTCTCTTCTGTGTGTTACTGTTAAATATTCCTCCATTCACGTTGATACTTCTCGTCAATACCACGCAGCCGATATTCGTAAATGGAGCTTGTCATCCGTGACTTCGGGGATTGCTTTCGTACATGACCGGTAATTTATTCACACTTGAGAAACAGCGAGGCTTCGCCGATTTTCCGAACACTAGAAATTTTACTTTTACGGTTCCCGTCACATTAGCTCTCAGCATCATTTTGCAGTTAATGTTGCACGAAATTCGAGTTACAGGGTATTTTTTGCTTCAAGGGAGGAAATGTTTCGCTTCGAGAAATCGAGATATTCGTGTAACTGAATTTCGAGAAAACGGACGGGAAATTTCAGTTACTTCGAGGTACTGAATATTTGAGTAATGCAGGTTCGAGATATCGGGGTTCTACTCTACTAGGAAAGGTTGGATTATAATTAGCAGTTACGTTCTTGTCAGCTATGCTGCTGGTAACGAAGTTGGATCTCAGTGCAATAGTAGTCCCTCAGTCTTTCTCATGACGTATACTGGTAGACACAAATCATTAAGATATATTTATTTTAAGAAAGTGAGTAGAACGGGTTTGTTTTTCATGGATCTTTCAATTACCTGGGCTTGGCACTTACGTGGAAAATAGATGGAATGCTTGACTGGAATGAGCAAGTTATAACCATATGCAAAAAATAACTCAAGCAATAAATTGGAGTGCTTTACAGACCATATTTTTTAAAAATGAATTTATCATGCTCTCATTGAAAGTCGCCTGTTTTACATGATTCGTGCTTGGGAATGTTTCAATAAGGAACTCTTTGAAAAAGTTGTCATTTTACAAAAGAGAGAGAACTAAAATTATAATTTACCGCCCCCCTATTTTTTTATTATTATTTTTTTTTTGCAAGTTGCTTTAGTCGCACCGACACAGACAGGTCTTATGGCGGCGATGGGGCAGGAAAGGGCCGGATGTGGGAAGGAAGCGGCCGTGGAATTATTTAAGGTGTGAAAATGGGAAACCACGGAAAACCATCTTCAAGGCTGCCGACAGTGCGGCTCGAACATCTTCCGAATACAGGATACTGGCGACACTTAAGAGACTGCAGCTATCGAGCTCGGTACTTTACCGCCCTTAATGCCTATGGATTATTTATATAAGAAATGGAGACTTCTGCCATTCCATATGTTACGTGATAGAGCCTCACCTACGATGGTGTATAAAATCCCTATATATATAAAATAACTTGTTCTGACTGACTGATTCATCATTGCCGAGTCAAAACTACTGGATATAAAGAAATGAAATGAAATTTTGGAGGTATATTCATATTAACACGTAGGTGCTCGTTAAGGGGGGTGAATTTTCAAAATGAGGTTATCTATATCTCAAAAACTTAAACATTTACAGACGTAAAGATTGTTATTTGGAATCTCCTTTAAAAATAAAGAAACACGTATTTTTTGTTTTCGGAAAATCCCAAAGAGGGGTTAAAAAAGGGGGAAAAGTAGTTAAACACCTTTTATGAGGAGACTTATATATCAAAAACTGAAGATGTTACAGACATGACAATTGAAATTATGAATCTTCTTTGAAAATAAAGAAAAGCGTATTTTTTAGTTTTTGGATAATCCGATGAATAGGGGGTAAACAGGAGTGACAAACGGGGTGAATTCTTTTAAAGAACTATATAAGCTAATTATCTCAGACACGTAACATATTACAGATTTTAAAAGTGGTATTTGGAATTTCCTGTAAATGTAAAGAAATATAAATATTTTTTCGGAAAATCCACTTAAGGGGAACTGAAAAAGGGGGCGAATTTTTAAAATTAGCGTGTCTACAGTATATCTCAAAAACTCACCACGTTACAGACGTGAAAATTGGTTCTTGGAATCTCTTTTAAAAATAAGGAAACATGTATTCTTTGGCCTCCGGAGAAAACCTTTAATGATGGGTGGAGGGGTGAAAGAATTGAAAAATTAGTTGAATTATTTGTATGAGAATGTATATATATATATATATACCAACAAATCTAAAGATGTTACAAACGTGAAAACTGGTATTTGGAATCTCCTTTAAAAATAAAGAAACGCGCATGTGGTGGGGGAATAAACTCGGTACGGGAGGGGGGGTGTTGAAAACGGAGATGAATTCCCTTTACGAGGATACATGTATCTCAAAAACTGAAGATGTTACAGTCGTGATAATTGGTTTTTGGAAGTTCTTTTAAAGAAACGGGTACTGTTTGTTTTTGGAAAATTCACTTCAGTGGGGAGTGTGAAAGGATGTAAAAAAAAATTGAATTCTTTTTCTGGAGAAACTTATATCTCAAAACTGAAGGTTACAGACGTGAGAAATTTGTATTTGGAATCTCCTTTAAAAATAAAGAATCACGCATTTTTAGTGGGGGGGGGGGGAAACCAACTTAACGGGCGGGGGTGGAGTGAAAAAGGAGTTGAATTATTTTCATGAGGATACTTATATCTCAAAAATTGAAGATGTTACAGGCATGAAAATTTGTATCTGGAATTTGCTTTCAAAGTAAAGAAACATGTAATCTTTGGTCTGTGAAAAATCCACTTAAGGGGGTGAATTAATTGAAAAATTCAGTTGAACACTTTGTATGAGGATACTTATATCTCAAAAATTAAGGTTGTTACAGACGTGAAAATTAGTATTTGGAGTCTCCTTTAAAAATAAAGAAACACGCATTTTGGGCGGGGAGGAATCGACTGGGGGGCGGGGGCGGTGAAAAAGGAGTTTAATTCCTTTGTATGAGGATACATATATCTCAAAACTGAAGATGTTACAGTCGTGATAACTGGCATTTGGAAGCTCATTTATAAAAAAGAAACAAGTTTTTTTCGGAAAGTTCACTTAAGGGGAGGGGGTGAAAGGAAGTGAAAAAAATTTATTATTTTTATGGAGAAACTTATATCTCAGAAACTTAAGGTTACACACTTGAAAATTTGTATTTCGAATCACCTTAAGAAAATAAAGTAACACGCATTTCGGGAGGGGGGGGGCATCAACTTAACGGACTGGGGTGAAAAGGGAGTTGAATTCTTTTTATGAGGATACTTATATCTCAAAAACTGAAGATGTTAGAGGCATAAACATTTGTAGTTGGAATCTTCTTTCAAAGTAAAGAAACACGTGTTCTTTTGTCTTCGGAAAATCCACTAAACGGGGGGTGAATGAATAAAAAAATTAGTTGAATTCTATGTATGAGGATAGTTATATCTCAAAAACTAAAGATGTTAAAGGTGTGAAAATTGGAATTTGGAATCTCCTTTAAAAATAAAGAAACACGCAGTTTTCGGGAGGGGGAATCAACTTAACGAATAGGAAGGGTGGGGGTGAAAATGGATTTGAATTACTTTCACGATAATACTTATATCTCAAAACTGAAGATATTATAGACGTGAAAGTTAGTATTTGGAATCTCCTTTAAAAAATTAACACGCATTTTTTTTACGAAAATCGACGTAATGGGTGTGGGGTTGAAAATAAATAAATAAGGAGTTGAAATATGTTTATAAGGATACTTTATCTTAAAAACTGAAGCCTTTACAGACGTGAAAGTTGGTATTTTGAATTTCCTTTCTAAATAAAGAAATACGTATTTTTGTTTTCGTAAAATCCACTTACGGCAGGAGAGGGGTGGAAAGAAGTAAAAAGAAGAAGGTGAACTATTTTTATGAGTATACATATATATGTCAAAACTGAAGGTGTTACAGACGTACAGACATGAAAACTAGTATTTGGGATCTCCTTAATTGCAATGAAACACGTATTTTTGGTTTTCGGAAAATTCAGTTAAGGGGCTGGAAAGTATTTGAAAAGCGGGTGAATTTTTAAAATGAGTACCGGTATATCCACATTATATGTTAAAACTTAACATGTTAGAGACAAGAAGCTTGTTATTTGGAAAGTCCTTTAAAAATACAGGAACATGTACCGTTTTGTTTTCGGAGGAGGCACTTAACGGGGGGTGAAGATAAATGAAAAATAGTTTAATTATTTTTATGATGACCCTTATATCTTAAAAACTGAAGATGTTACAGTCGTGAAAATTGGTATTTTGAATCTCCTTTAAAAACATGTATTTTTATTTTCGGAAAACACACTTAGATAGGGGTGGGGTGGGGGAAGAACTGATCAAGTGGTTGAATTTTTTATGGCGATAGTTATGTAGGCTTATATATCTAAAACTGAAGATGTTACAGATGTGGGAATAGGTATTTGGAATCTCCTTTAAAAATAAAGAAACATGTATTTATTTTTTCGACTTAAGAGAAGACTGTTTTTCACATTTACAGTTCTATGTCACCTGGACGTCTTAGCCCCAAAAGGTAATAACACAAACATGGTTTAAAAAGGATTTATTGGGTAAATGAAACTCAATTTTCAGACATTGTCTTAGTACAATGCCGAGGAACGATTACTTTGATCAAATTACGAAATCCACGCGAGCGAAGCCGCGGGTAATTGCTAGTTAAGCATAATTTGGTTCATACAAAACCTATGTGTATCATAAATTCTATCAAACACTCGTATAACACCCCACGAGCTGAGAGAGTCCATACAGATTTTGTAAAAAATGGTAATTATGGGTTTAACTACTCTGTGAAGGTGTACATTGTTCTCCCAAAACATGTACAACAGTCAGCAACTATTTCAAAAATTTAACAATAAGTAAATATTCAATGGATAAAATAAAATGAGCAGTAAATTTTACATACCAAGTAATTTAAAGTGGTCTTATATTTTTAACGGTTTCCTCTCCTCTCAGACTGTACAGTATTCAGAAATAAGGTATTATTGTATTGTTCATATTTCGTAAACTCTTCCAATACTTTATCCTAGTAATGCACCGTTAAGAGCCTCGTCTCAGGTGTCTAAAGGCCAGTTTTATGACTGGATGCTCTTCCTGACTCTTAACTCCTTGTGGAGAGATGTATTCACTATTTCGTGTTTCTATGGTGGCTGGTAGTGAGCATTTTAAGAAATGTATTAACACTCAGCTCCGAGCAAGTGGTATGCCGAGCGACGTGACCGTGCGGTTAAGGTCGCACGGCTTGCATTCGAGAGATGGTGGGTCAATCGCCACTGTCGGCACTCCTAAAACTGGTTTTACGTGGTTTCCCATTTTCACACAAGACAAATAGTGGGTCTGTGTCTTAATTAAGGCCACTGTCGCTTCCTTCCCACTCCTAGCCTTTTCCAATTCCATGCCATGTCGATGTGACGTGAAGCAAATCTTAAACAAGATAAGGAATTAACCAAACGTGGCTGAATCTCCGGCCTGCCAGGGATCGAACACGAGACACTCTTAACCAGAAACACTATGCTAACCTTTCAATCCGGGAGCTGGACTAGTGGAAAGATAGTAAATAGTTTATTGCGTGTTTCTCTTTTTTTTTTTTAAGACTGTATTCCCTCTTGTAGTCCAAGAACCGCAACTACTGTACTGTTTGCCTTTCCTCCGTGTAAAATTAAAACGCTATCAAACTTTGTCAAATCTTTTCAAATCTTGTCAAACTTTCAGCAATGTTGAACAATCTTTGACAAGGTTTGACAACGTTTCTTGTGAAGTATTGAACTAAAAGAAACAATACCGGGCGAGTTGGCCATACGGTTGGGGGCGTGCAGCTGTAAGCTTGCATCCGGGAGATAGTGTCGGAAGACCTGAAGATTTTTTTCTGTGGTTTCCCATTTCACACCTGGCAAATTCTGGGGATGTATCTTAATTAAGGCCACGCCCGCTTCCTTCGCACTCCTAGCCCTTTTCTATCCCATCGTCGCCATAAGACCTATCTGTGTCGGTGCGACGTAAAGCAATTAGCAAAAAAACTAACACAGAAACAACAGTCATTACATGCCCTTCGTGGATCTTCTCTCCCATTTCCCGTTACCGAAGGAATGGACCTCTTTCATTTTTCATCTGATTAGTGTTGAGGGACGATGGTTGTTCAGTTTTACTTCCTAGTAAAACTACAATAATCACAACTTCACCAACCAGGCATTCATAAAAGACGACTGATCGAAACGTGGCATACTGATCTACACAGAATACTGTGTGCCAGACAGGAGACATCTCACCTTACTAGATGACCATCGCACGTACAACCGTGCTAACAGTATTGTCATCATTACAGCTATTTTACTCGTGCTGTCATGCAACCGTACTAACAGCGTGCTATTACGGAGTAACCATCTGCGTACAGGTACAGTAGATGAGAGAAATTGAAAACTATTTGTAGCTTTAACATCATCATTACATAAGCTCTTGAGAGTTGTTTGTACACGTTACGCTGAAAGCTTATGCCGTCAGTCTCTTCTGAAAAACAAGTGGCCAAGGGATCTGCCACTTAATCTTAAAATTAGACCCACTGTCAGTTGGATATACTATTCGGCTCACGTAGCTATGAACTTGTATTCGGAAGATTGTGGGTTCGAACCCCGCCGTCAACAGCCCTGAAGAGAGTTGTATACGGTTTTCAATTCTTATACACGACAAATCTGTACTTTAATTACGGTCACGACCAATCCATTCTCAATTCTAACCTCCCTCCGATCCTTAAGTCGCCGAAGACCTTCTATGTGTTATCATCATCATTATAATCAGTCGTTATATTCATTACTGTGTGTCACGATCTCATGTGGTTACACGTTTTCGTAAATGCTGTCATCCTTTACGGTTTTCTGTTTCTCTGGTGAATCTTAGCAGAAGTATGCCAGTGATCTCCTTCGTCTGGCCTATCTAACAACTGGCTATCGTTCCACGTTGTCTTCCACCATCAACCTTTCCGTCCATCACCGATTTATGCAGATTTCCACCATCTCCTTGAACAATTTGGCCGAAAAACTGAAGGATTCTTTGCTTGACGCTGGAGGCAAGGCGTTTGGTGATATAGGGTGTCCACAATTAAACAGACGGTCTTTAGTGGGGCACGGCACAGGCTGTAATGGTCGTAGGAGTCTTTTTCCACCACTGAATCCCGGGCCGATGTGTTTCAGTATTGTGGTAAGGCGGAGTGTTGCATAAGACTAGATCGTAGGAGGTGGGCGAAGCACCCGATATGTGTGTGTATTAACTGGGTAATCCTGAGCTTAATTAGATCGGTAAACAGACTGTTATATTCGTAACTATACATGACATTCCTCGACAAGTCAATGGTACTGAATCGGAGGTCACGGTTAACCTTAAGGTTTTAATATCAGAAGCACGGATGTAGCAATGTCGAATATGATTTCGACTTCTACGTTCAGGTTACATTCTAGCCATAGCCAGCATTCTACCTACTTAAAGTAGGTTTCCAAAGGTATTCTATTGGTGATTTTCTGCTAGCTGATTATCACTAATTTTGCTTTCTGAATGTATATTTTAAAGTCAAACTCCGTGATACGTTCGTTCTGTCAACAATTCGACGACCCTCTGTAGTTTATTTAGTAGTGCTGGGAGTCGTAACCACGTTTTCGGGGTTCAATCAGTCAATCAGTCATCATTCCTCTAGACTCACGGTTGTCGCTCAGGTGCCAGATTCGCTATCGGTGCTTTCTTAAATGATTTCAAGGAAGTTAGAAATTTACCAAACATCTCACTTGACAAATTATCATTCCGATCATTAATTCTTCTTTCTATAAACGAGTATTTGTATCGATTTGTCTTCCTGAATTCGAATTTTCTCTTCATTTTATGCCGTTTCCTTCCTTGCAAAGCTCCACTCAAACTGTATGCCAACTAATGTCATTCTAAGGTATATATTCATTGACAGTTCAAATATTCCACTTAGTCGAGCTTTTCATCTGGTTACTGCCAAGTCTTCCCAGCCCAAATTACACAATTTCGTAACACTGATCTTTTATTGGAAACAAATCGTATAGCTTTAATTTGAGCCTTTGCCAGATCTTGTATCATATAATCACGATGCGGGTCCCATATGGGGTCTTACCAGAGAATTAGACGCCCTCTGCTTCACAGCCTTACTACAACCCCTAAACATCCCCTCTCCCCCAAATCACGATGGCGGCACAATCTGCCAGGCCTGCTGGAAAATTGAAATTTGGCGAAATTACAGTCTGTAACCGACGGAAAAGGTCCAAGATGTTTAAATTTTTAACTTCTGACCCCGAAAAACTTCGAAATATGGAGGCAATTTTAATGACGGTGCAGACCTTCCTTTCGAGTCATTTGGTAGCTAAACGGTAATTTATATCGACAAACGGATTGCACTTTGTTTCTTAAAATGCGGTCCATTTCTACCTTAGATTGAGCTTCGTTTCCCACTTTTTGTCAATTTTCTTTATCCTCCATATATTATTTTACTGCTTCATACTTCTACAAGATAGATAGAAGCACGAAATTCAGTAGGCTCCTTGAAACAACCATTGGCCATATGTAAACCAAATTTCGTTACTCTAGCAGCCATACATGTATGAGAAAACGAAAAGAATTTGCAGAAACAGTACTGCAATTTCAGTCTAATCTAAGTTTCCAAAGCAATTTAAGTAGCACCCGATGGAGATACGACAAAACGTAAAAAGAACCAAAATTGTAGGTCGTTTCATCTCTGATACGCCTGTCAAGTTTCGTTACTATAGCTATCTGCTAAGTTGGCAAAATAATTTTTCAACTTGTGAAAAGCGTACGAAATTTGACGTGGATCGAAATATTCACCTCCATCTACGGTATAAATAGCCGAGATATGACGAAATGTCCTAGGAACGAAACTTTATACTGTTAAAAGTGTCGTCTGCTTTTGCACTCCGTTTTTCTACAATACGCTATAAATTTCCAAATGAAGGTCTGCACTGTTTAGCGTGTACATTCCCTGGCTTTATCTATTTATGTAGTATATATAAAATCAAGTCGGTTTGGAGCGATCTATATATAAAGGTATGAATGAGGCACTTCCAGGCTTCTCAGAAACTACTTGGTACCAGAGAAACTGATGACCTCAGAATCCCTATAAAAATCTACAATTCTCAAATTTCCCTTAGGGGTACGCCGGGGGGCTTCACATTTTTTGCTCAGCATAATAATGCAGCGTATTTATCCAAAATTATAACCTATAGGATCCGTGGGATTAAACATTTTCAGGAAATTCCTAATTTTTACGCATCTCGCCCCAAAATCAAGATGGCGCCACAATCTGCCAGACGAGGTAGAAAATTAAATTTGGTTAAATTATAGCTTTTAGCCTGTAACCGATGGAAACATTCCAAGATGTTTACATTTTTTACTTTTGACCCCCGATAAACATCGAAATATGGGGGCAATTTTAATGAATGTGCAGGCCTTCCTTTCGAGGTATTTGGTGGCTGAACAGTAAGTAGTATCATGAAACGGATGGCACACTCTTTGTTCAATTTGGAGTGATGTACAACTTTGGTCCTATCACCTTTTGTCGATTCTCTCTCCCTTATACATTTTATTTGGCTGTATTCTCGGCTGTTCGTAAATTTTGTGATTTGTACTCATATATTTCATAATTTCAAAAACTTATAGGAAGGATAGAGTCATCGAATTTGACACGCACATTGACACGGCCGATGGCCGTATTCAAGTCAAATGTCGTGATTCTCACTTCCACGTAAGTATTCAAAAATTAATATAGAGTGTTAAAAATGTACCGAATTGTCACCCCATTCAAACTTTCTAACTCAATCTAACCAATAAATAGAAGAGATAGAAGACAATGTCATAAGATCTACCATGCACGCCGCTAAAAGGGGCGTCTGATTTTGCAATCCGTTCGTCGATAAGACTTTCCGTTCAGCAGCTATTAATGTCTGCTGTATTTTAAACGTGCATATAGCTTCGTATATAGATCTATATTCATTGGAGTCGATTTTTAGCGAACTAGAAAGGATGTGTCTGTCATTATTATTAATACCTTACAAATTGACAGTGACATTCAGCAGGAGGGCGTCTCTTGTTGTAATCGATTCTTCCCACATCTACTTTGACTGGCAGTAGGAATAGGGCCCTTTTCCAACTTCTGTGTAACTGGAATTGGTAAGGAGGACCTTCCATTTTCATGAATAATTTCCTTCTCGGTTTGGCTAGCAGAAGGCAAGGGAGCATGTAATTTTGCTCAAATCTCCCCTACCTGATTGTGCCTGGCAATAAGCAAGGGTGCGCGCCATTATAAACAAATTTACCCATTTAAAACGTGACTGGCATTAGGCAAAGTGGCCTGGTATTATAAATGAAACTTACCAACTCGAGTGTGACTGGCAGTGAGCTGACTGGCATTAGGAAGAGGGGCCTATAATTATAATGATAACAGCATAACTCAAGTTTGACTGGCAGTAGGGAAGATGTCTGCTGTTATTATGAAAGCTCCTCACCTCGAATGTGTCCGGAAGCAGAAAATGGGGCCTGCCTTTGTAACGAAAACTCCCCGAATCGATTGTGACAGGCAGTAGGCAAGGGGGCCTATCATTAAAAGGAAACTTCCCAACTCGATGGTGAATAGCAGTAGGCAAGTGAGCCTGACGTTATCATCACAACTCTACAACGAGGAAAGAACGTATGGGGTCCTCCTCGTGGTGTTTCTTCGATAACGCTAACATATATGCTTTTTAATAAAATATTACTCACAGTAATTTACGTGGAAATCCGTATACAACGTAGAATACCATAGCGAAGCACGGGTACATTTGCTAGTACAGTATAAGAAAACAAAGAGGTTCAAAAACAGTGCCTTGTGGGACGCCCCTCTTAGAAAGAGAAACGCTACCGTTTCACAGCGGAGTTGTCGTAGAGATAGAGTGCCCATTTAAGGAAAGCCCTGAACATGATTTTTATATTTAATCTATGTTTCAAGAAGCCATCGTAAAATACCGCGTTCACCTCACCAAGTCAACGGCGGTGAGGCGGGACTCTGCAGTGTGTTGTAAGATATATGGTGACGGCTAAGCCACACCTTGTTCCGGTTCCACACCGAAATATCGTCTGCACTAGAATATTCTACTCCTCAGTGTTACCACCTGAGCGTACAGTATATTAAGTGCAGGATTATGTATATAGGAAGAACCCAGCCCTAGTCTTGCACCCAAACCGCAATGCAAGCATATCAGTGGAAGTGCTGCAGCCTTATATTACATCACAGCTCAACCAGGAAGTTACCTGGTACGTGCTTGAAGCCGCGTTTCTCGGAAAATAAGCACTTTAGATCCCAGTTATACTGGAGGTCGCCAGGGATTTCATATTAAAAATGCTGACAGTAATCACAACAGCATAGAGAGCCATCATTAAAGGAAGATAATAAGAAAATTAAATAGCTCAAGCTTCCACAGTACCGAAACTCTATGCCAGCATGCCAGTCTTCTCATACTTGTGTAGCAAATGAAAGTCATCTCAGCACTAGGAGGGGCTTCCACTATCCATAACCATGGCACTCGGTCAGGTAGAGTGGTTAGCTCTACGCCCGGCCGCCTTTACCCCCAGGAATTAACATGGTACTTATTTTTGGTGTAGGCTGAGTGAACGTCAGGGCTATGTGCACCTCCGGAAGCGGAAATCTCCTTTCTTAAATTTCTTGACTTCCTGACGGGGAATTAAACCCTCGTCCTTCCGTGTGAAGTGAGCACGCCGTTACCGCTCGGCTAGACAGCCCCTTTCATACTTGTGTATCACTTCGAAACCGACTTCCGCAAACTACCTCACTTGCTTTTAAAAAAGTAACTGCATTTTCCTACTAATACTTGTGTTCAGTGCCTATCTTACAATTGTCCCCAGGGGCTCTTAACTTGGCGAACACGAGACCCTTAGCTGAGTCCCAGTATTGCTTGCACTTGCTAGTGCAATGCTCCTCATTTTCATCCTATCTGACCTGCCTTTGGTGAACTCTTTTCCTTTTTCCGTCCTCGAGAGTATTGGAGCATTCGAGGGCTGGGGAGTATTTCATTTTCACACCCTTCATGGCCCTTGCCTTCCTTTGGCCGATACCTTCATTTTTCGAAGTGTCAGACCCCTTTCATTTTTCCCCTCTAATTAGTGTTAATAGAGATAAAGTTGCGTAGTTTTATTTCCTCTTAAAACAATAATCACCACCACCACCACCACCTATCTTACAATCTGTCTGTTAAGTCAGTCCCGAGGCTTCCTGTATCCACAAAATATCACCACTATAAGTTATGTCTTTAGGAAAACCGAAAAAAATAATGACTTTCCGTGTTTTCCCATTTCTTCACCAGGCATTTTCTAGGGCTGTTCCTTAGTTAAGTCCATGGTCGCTTCCTTCCCACTCGCAGTCCTTTTCTATCACATCTTCGCCATAAGATCTGTCCATGCGGGAGCGACAAGTAGGAAAATATATCAGTGGAACATATGATGGTGCTATAATAATGAGTACTAGGAGTGATGAAGAATAAAGTAATTTGTCATTACTTCCCTCACTGCGTCAGAAAGTGCTATTACACAACGGTTGGCCATCAGATTAGAACCTTTCATGACATTCAGATTGACTACTCGTGCTCTGAATGTCATTACTGAACACCACCCATACCTCAACGCCTTCCGTTCTGTCACAGACAAAAATTAGACTGGAACTTTCGTGCAAACCACATTTTGCTCAGATCTGTGTCGAGAGGCGGATGAATGACACTGCATCCTTCAAGAGATAGCAACAAGAGGATATATTAACGTAAAATAGTATGAAAGAAGTTTGGATCGTGCATGGCTTTTAATGCCGGGAGTGTACGGCTCCTCACGTGCAGGTCTTTTGATTTGACATCCGTAGGAAACTTGCGCACCGTGCTGACGATGAAATGATGATGAATATGATACACACATCCAACCCCGTTCCAGTAGAATCAACCAATGATGCTTAAAATTCCATACCCTGGCGGGAATCGAACTCGGGACCCCTGTAATCAAAGGCCAGCACGCTAACCGTTTAGCCATGCAGCCCGACAGGAATGAATTAATGAGTTGGGTAAGAAAAATTACAACACTGAAAGGATAATTCACAGATGTATGCCCGGTTGCAGAAGTGTCAGTGAAAACTTGACCGGAGTTTGATTGACAATCATTCCATTTGTGTTGCAGAAACAACAAATTCATGTCGATCAAGCCCTGATTGTCCGATTAGTGCCTGCAGTCTTTATATTCGAAGGTTATAATCTTTGATTAACTAAATCTGATTAAACGTTTGATGATAATAAATTGACGTTCATGTAGAAGGTGCGATTTGAATGACGTAATATTTTGTTTTCCGCAGATATTAATCTCACATATGAATGGATGAAAACCATAACGGTATAAGTAGCATTTTGGTCATTCAGAGAAAAAGGCATTTAAACATCTTCAACACTCATATAAAGCATGCTATCTGTAGTTATACCACCCATCACTAGAGCGCAGAATATTACCGCTGTCACTTGTATCTCTATGCTGGTGAAAGGATACATCCTCCCGGAGTTACATTCTGCACTTAACTCATTTTTCAAAAAATGTCACTTATACCGTTATGGTTTTCATCCATTCATATAACTTCAATCTTATACCAGTTTTGAACAAAGAACAAGTTAATTTCTATCAACAAAATTACTCCGAATTTTTAGAAAACTAAACTGTAGAATAAATATGCCAAGATGACAAAACTTGAACCTCTCTGCAGTAGGTTTATTTACTCTTTTGTATTTTTCTACCGTACTCCGATCATTGCATGCAGTGTATTCTGGCCCATTCGCCAGTCTGATAAATAAAAACAGATAGACTATATCTAGTAATTTCTGAACATGGAATCTTCTGATAAAGAAATGATATTAAGGAGAACCATTTTTCATAATAGATATTAACTTTTATTCTTACGTGTAACGAAAGTGAGTTTCACAAAAATTTCGTTTAAATAAGGACTCGTGTGGGTTGTTTTTGTTTCGTGAATTGTTCTCAGCTGGCTTCACTGATGTCGCAAGTGAACTCTTTCCATGTTGCCTCTTTCTATCTTGCCCAAACAGCAGGCGTTGTGTTTTATTTCCAATAATATGAATGCATGCCTATACGAGGCCTATATTTGGTAAGAGGGCTCTATCATTCAATGAAAAAACCGGCCCTGTCACTTTCTTAGTGGGTTCATCCCACTCTGATGAGTTTATTGCCAGGCCTAAAACGAAACGCTGGTTTATAGACTAAGGCCTGTAAAGCCTTACATCTAATGCATATGACTTGGCGATATTGAAGTATTTTGTCACTTACCGATCGAGATGGCTAAGCGATTTGAGTCACGTAGTTGTTAGCTCGCATTCGGGAGATAGTAAAATCCTCAGTCATCAATGATCTGCATTTAGGGATGTCGCCCAAGTGGCAGATTCCCTATCAGTTGTTCACCTAACATTTTCACAAGCATTTTCAAAGAACTTGGAAATCTTTAATCTTTAATATTCCTCTTGAACGAAGAAGGAACTTTCCTTTGAAATATTACATAAAACTTAATATCCAAGGTTGACGAAGGCCATGCAAGTAGTTTCGACCTCCACTAGTGGTTGCTCTGAAGATGGTTTTCTATTTTCATATCAGGCAAATTCTGGGGCTGTTCTTTAATTAAGGCGACGGTCGCTTCCTTCCCAGTACTTTCCTTGTTCTAGAGCCGGTGCGAATTAAAATAAATCTGTTTCCTTATTTTACAAATCCTTATCTCCAATCCCCTAGCAGTGAGAATATGGCGATGCTGATAAATTCCCATCTGTAGATGGGGCTCCTTCAAGACAAGGAAGCTTTCCTCTCGTGTATTTAGCTTACCGTTAACGGATAATCATAGAGTTTACTCAATGCTTCCTGAATGCAGAAAAGATATATATCTTCATGATATTAAAAACCCACCTGGATGGCCTCGCTGAGTCTTGGATATTACATGCAATATTTCAAAGGAAAGTTTCTACTTCACTGAAGAGAAAAATAGTAAATATGGGTTTTATTCAGTGGTTTACTAGATTTAAGTAATAAAAACTGTTAAAATTATAAGACAGTGAACAGTTAATAAGAAGTCATGAAGAGCTACCAAACCAAAACCAACCATCTGATGGAACTTACGAAGCTACAGCTGTTCAGGCCAAAATTTAACGTGTTGACGTGTGGTTAGCGCTAAGAAACCTTCCTGACAATCTAAACCAAAACCGCTTCCTCACTGTTAGATAATTCTTCAACTGTTCTCACCTAGGGTGAGTGGATGTCGGATCAGCCTTCCATAGAGAGTCCCGAACCAGGGTAATAGGTAAAAGGCCAGGAATAATAATAGCCTATAGTTTCTCCCTGTCATAAAAGAGGGGCTGCCCTGGTCGGTTCACTCGGATGGACGTGGGTTCGATTCTCCGTAAGTAAGTTGAAAAATTTACCAAACGAAATTTCCACTTCTGGAAGTACACATGGACATGAGATTCACTCAACCTACACCAAAAGAGTACCAGGTTAATTCCCGGGGGCAAAGACGGCCAGGTGTAGAGCTAACCACTCTACCCCACCAAGTAGGGAAGCCTTTACCTTCCAACCCTCGCAGGGACTTCATGGCCTGTACGGAGATGACTTTGCTTTTCTTCCTGTCATAAAAGGCACCTAAAAGGGGTAACCTCCAGGTACTCCGAACTTGGTAGTTTGAGTTGACGACTATAACTGTGCCTGGCTGTTTGACACAAATATGTCTTGATAACTGGTTGTCATCTAAATAATGGAATCGTAACCTAGCAACCGTGCAGGCTGTGATGTAAAGTGCGGATGGATGGCCAGGTAATGTTATCTAGCATCCATGCAGGCTATGTCTGATGGCTTGCAGCTGTCTGAAATTAGCGGTGCTACCTAGCAAGTCTTCATTGATGGCAATGACCGAGATATATCTATAGAAATAAAGTACGCTTCCATTACACATTCTGTGACGGTAATTATTCAGATGACCGCCAGTTATCAAGACATATTTGTGGCAAACCTAGCTGTCTATAATTTCGTTTGTTTTGAAAATTTTTCAGATGTCCGACTTAGGTCAACTCTAGTCCGTATCAGTGGCTTTTAGCTTTCCTGTCTGTTTGTCCGTCTGTTCCACCATCACGGCGAAACGGCTGAATAAATCTCAACCAAACTTCATATATAGGGTATACTCATCCAGTGAAAGGTTTAGGTATGCATGTGATTTAAAACTCACTGAATAAAAGGGGTGTTTATAGGGAAACTACAACAGTTTTTTTTCATTTTGTGATTTTCTTTAAAATCCGTAGACTGTATGTAAAACATCCGTTTATTTGAACAATATTTGTTATGAGCATAATTCGGCTTACCAAAGACGCATGTTGGGGACAAGAAGGACAATAGGGCCCAAGTAGATTGTCTAGCCTTTGCGGACGACATAGCTATAGTAAGTGAGACAGAAGAATATGGAAAGACACAACTCAACAACTTAAGCAATATAGCCGGAAGGGTAGGACTGAGGATCGCCTACAACAAGACAAAGACATTGAATACCACTGAGGATTGGACAACACCGGAAGGCATCGTGCAAAAGGTGGACAAATTCAAGTACCTAGGAGAATTTATAAAAGGAAGGAATAGGAGCAATGAGGGAATAACAGAGAGGATAAAGAAGATGCGATCAGCCTTCTGTATGACCAGAGATATATACAATAAAAAGAATATATCTACAGACGCAAAGATCAGACATTACAAGGCAACGGTGAGAAATGCTGTATTATATGCTGCTGAGACAATAGCACTAGGAAGAAATGGTACGGAAAAACTAGAGAAAGAAGAGAGAAAAATATTGAGGAAAATACTAGGCCCTAAGAGAGGAGGTGAGAGATGGATGAGGAGACCCAGGGAAGAACTATACCGGAACATGAGGACAATCTCAGAAGAAATCAGACTGAAAAGAGGAAGGTTTGCGGGACATGTAATCAGGATGAATATGGATAGAATGACGAAAAGAGTATGGGAAACAACAGCGAGGACACGAGGAAAGACAGGAACCAAGTGGGTAGTTGAACTCCGGAAAGATTGGTCGGAATTGGAGATCAAGGTGGAAGAAAAGGAAAATTGGAGAAGCAAGTACATACCGACTAATATGCCAGAGATCAATGATAGGGATGGATACAGGAAAAGGATTGAGAGTCACCAGTCGAGTATACAAGAGAAGATGATACTGAATATCTCGGAAGAAGAGCGGGAGAGAAGAAGAGAAAGGATGAAGAGGTTCTGGGAGGAGAAGAAGAAAATGCAATCCATGAAGGAGGTGTCCGTGGTCCTACAGAGACCGTAACGCAAGAGGAAGAAGAAGAAGAAGAAGAAGAAGATGGTCGACAGACCGACAACGAACCTACCGATTACCATGGCAATGTTTTTGGCTGCTTACCAGCAATGAAGTAACATAGTCTAATGTCATTATCTTCAAAATTCCTATAAACTCGTGGTTTTTCCTTTCTTAGAAGGCGAGAGAGACGTAATGCTGCCATTCTGAGGGATATTTGCGGAATACCGTTGGAGGTTACAATCGTCTTTGAATAGCTCTAAGGGGACTTTCAACTTAAAAACAGTACCGCGGAGTGTAGTCGATAATTTTACACCGTAAAGTGATTTCTGGCATTTGCTATACGTTTTACTGCATTTCTCTTCTACTTCTGTTTTCCGCTTTCATTTCTTTCGTCTGTCTTGCCTCTTTAGGCTTAAGTAAAATTATCACAAGTCATCTTCTTATCTGTTTACCTAAGAAAACCTGCGCCTAAATTTCTTCTCTGTTGCTGCTTCTTATATCCGTAACTCATATCATCGCAATTTCGTGAGGAACATTTCATTTTACAATACATCCACTTGGTATTTACACATTATTTTGTCCTATCCGGTTATCCGCAATCATAATCCTATTTTCTATTAATTTCAACTTTCTTAACTGTAATACTTTCTTCCTTAATTACTCCTTATGTATGCGATTGTTAATCCAGAAACCTAGACACTCTTTCCTTTGAAAAATAATTCCAAGCTGTTCAAATGTATAACATTTTGACCCCGGAAGACATCGAAATATGGAAGCAATTTCAATAACGGTGCAGACCTTTGTTTCGGGGGTAATTGGTGGCTAAGCGGTAAGTCGTATCACAAAACATAAAGCACAATATCCTTTCAATTTGGAGAGATCTACAACTTTGTGTCTATGACTTATTGTCGTATCTCGATTCTTTAGATAGCTCAGCATTTCTCGATTATTATCAAATCTCTCCATCTCGATTGTGACTGGCATTAAGGAAGGTGGCCTGCTATTATAATAAAAATTTCCGAAAAGTGCATCTTACATCAGAAACAATATTTGGGGTATATTGCTAGTATGACATATTTATGTCATTTGATGTTCCTAATTTTGACACAATTTTTACACTTGTGCCAGAATCCTGATTTGCATCTTTTCCACCCGACATTCCTTGGTTTGGTCTTATTCTCTTTCGGCCCTGACGCTTTATGTCCCTGTGGCTTCGGAAGTCTTAATGTTCATGTTTGTCCTGGGTTTGAATGGACTGGCTTCATTCTTGGCTTCTCCTCATCCTTCAAATATTTTTTTTTTGAAAGGTCGTACAGCATCAATACTTTTCGTTAGAGTTTTAAAATAATCATCACCTTCTGCCTCTCATAGAAGGCTACTAAAATGTATAACTTCAGAAGCTCTCAACTTAGTCCTTACTTCTAACTTGTACGGCTGGGTGGACCCAAGGGGTCCTGAGTTGATTTTCCGTCCGGGTTGGTTATTTTAAGTACTTATTCCTTTTCCCGGCCTGTACTCAGTATTTTGTGGTCGTCAATTTGTGTAGATCCGGCCCAGTTTTACGGTGGAATGTATTTACTGAAGCCAACCCTATGCGTAGGAATGTAATCACTATTGTGTTATTTGCTAGTGTGTTAACAATGCCCTATTTATGGTTCGCTGTAGCTTGTAAACCCAGTTCCCGAACTAGACAAGTACGGCTAAAATCCCCGAGCCGGCCGGGAACAGAAGGTCACGTCAGTAATCAAAGAGTCAGGGAGCGTCCCTGACATGTAAATATTCTTTAGTCTGTTGGTGTTTGCTATCTTGATAAGGGGCGTAGCCAAGATGGGGTTACTGGGTATTAGAACACCCCCCACCTCCCAGTGGAATTTTTACAAAATAACATAAACCGAAAACGACAATAAAGAAGCGATAGTCGACTCAATGGGTCAGCTGTTTTAAACATTCAGAGAGACATAATTGTTGAACCAACAGATATCTTGAATCTATTTTCTAAGAAGTCTTCAAAGTTGGATTTAAATTGTAATATAAAGATTCCATTGCCGTAAAACCGTTGACATTGATCATATGGTTCTTGTTATGTACCGGTACTGCAATTTGAATATCAACATAATTCACTGGTCTCAGTGACTTTATAATCCCATGCATGCGCGCACACACGCGCAAGCACATTCATTATGTTCTATAATCATTTTGACCGGGCAAGTTCCGTGGTTTCCCATTTTCAAACCAGGCAAATGCTGTACCTTAATTAAAGCCGCGGTCGCTTCCTTCCCACTCCTACGCCTTTCCTAAATCAAATTAAATAAATCATCAATTTGTAACTGAAAACTTCCCCATCAGTCGATCCTGGCTAGGCTACTGGTCTTGATTTGTTTCATAAAGTTCTAAACTGCACGGTCATCACCCTCTAAAAATCGGGGTCAACAGGAATTGTATTTAATAAGTTTCACCTGTTAAACCTATGATGGTAAGATGTTAAAAAAATCCGTCAGCGACGTTTAGTGCGGCTAGTTTAATATGAATCTGATCCCATGGACATTCTCACCTGTCATGAGAGTCACGAGACTTGAAGTTCAAGAGGACGGTCACTCAAAGAAATTGTACCAAGTCGGTTTGCTTATTTTCAACCGGGCGAGTTGACCGTGCGGTTAGGGGCCCGCAGCTATGAGATCGCATCCGGGAGATAGTGGGATCGAATCCCAATGTCGGGAGCCCTGAAGATGATTTTCCGTGGTTTCCCATTTTCACACCGGGCAAATGCTGGGGCTGTACCTTAATTAAGGCCACGGCCGCTTCCTTCCCAGTCCTAGGCCTTTCCTATCCCATTGTCGCCATAAGACCTATCTGCGTCAGTGCGACGTAAATCAAAATAGCAATAAAATGCTTATCTTCATATACAAACACGAAACAGAGTGCGGTATGACTTGCCCCAGCTGATGCCAGCAGGAGGAGGAGCTAGTTCTGGTTGTTGTGTCTGGATATAGACGGCCTTGCCCCAGGGAAGCAAATATCCTACGACGCCGGACCAATTCCCGACCTTCAGCACCTCCCAGACGAGGAAGGAGGAAACACGTGAGAAACGTTCAGCACGTAATACCCCAAGTCGACAGGAGGACAGAAGTACATACAATGATTCCAATCAGATTGGCTTCGTCACTGGCTTCACATAAAAGCGAAGGTGATTTGAATCATGTGCAGAATATTCGAATTAAAAGAAATAATATTAATATCATACAAAACACATCAAGAGAGCTAAAAATGCGAAGTACCTCGGAGAGTGGGTATCGGAGGACCTAAGTGAAACGATGGCTCTTGAACAAAGGAGAATCAAATTAGACAAGGCCTACCATGCCTGCAGAAAACTGTATGCCTCAAAGCATTTATCAAATAATGTAAAACTGAGACACTATAATTCAGTAGTCAGACCATCGGTCCTCTATGCAGCAGAATGCCTATCCCTAACTAAAAAATCCCCACTGAGAGCCCTGGAAGTGCAAGAACGGAAATTCCTGAGAAAAATAATAGGGCCAAGGATCCTACCAGATGGAAGGCGATGGTACAAACCCAACAATGAGCTCTACCAGCATCAAGAAAACCTCATAGATGCCATCAGGAGAAAACGTCTGACTTTCTATGGACACCTATACAGAATGGATCCTAATAGATTATCCCATAAGATCTTCAAGGTTGCTAACAAAGGCAAAGCTACTGGATTCCCCTGGACCAAACAAGTGGACAAAGATCTTGCAGAGCTTAATATTAATCAAGCCGCCATTACTGACAGAAATGCATACCGTTTAATGGTCAAAACTAAACCTTTCCTAACATCCCTTACATCAGCTAGCCTCAAAGGAGCCGGGAATTGGTCAGAGGGGCGCAGGAAAGAATTCAGCGATAAAATGAAGGAAAACTGGGCCAACAGGAAGGCTCAAGAGGCCACTAAGAACACAATCCAGTATGTTAAAAGGGGCAGACGAAGACAAAAACACAGCTAGAACACAAGCACCGTGATCCACAGATGGCCTAAACGCAAAGAAAAAAAATATTAATATCCTCTCCGACATGGAAAACATAACCATTTTCTTTTAAAATTGAGATTTATTTTAAATTATCGTCACCTTCGAGATACTGAAATACTGTATTAACATGATTTAGGAATTTTGGAATCTGAAAGTAAAAATGAAGTTGACTGTTTTGTAAACGATTTGAACTGTTCATGAAAGACACTGAGGTAACACGCAATCGATGTGTGCACCTCAAGCTGTTATGGATTATCTATCGACTGCAACACTTCAGACACTTCGTCTACTGAAACACTATTATTTAGGTATACTTCACTCACATTTTTACTCTCGTTAATAAGCGTGTATTGCTATGTCTTTCTTTTATCATGGAATATACTCCTATTATTCTTGAAGAGCCCCCCGTAAGCAGGATGTGAGCATAATGCTGGCGGATCCTTCTTCTCAATTATTCCAACTGGTGCTCTAAAACTACAAAATGGCCGGAAAAATTGAAATATGCCTAAACCAGGATTTCCCAATTTTTTGTGCCTGAAGTCCCCTCTGCATATCGCATGCACGTCCACGGAACCCCTAGCCAGATAACATAAAACTTAACTCCTTAAACGAAAGACAGAGTTCTGTAATTTTAGCACGTTTAACGTTGTTCGTATAACATAGGCCTAATTGTTACTTCTTTTTAAATCTTAATTAGTTTCATTTGCGTAAACATACTTCCAAATGTATAAAAATTATACAACAATGTGGAACTTGCCTAAGATCTAGAAACATACACGAGAAAATTCACTTCGTTCAGTTGTTGGTTCACTAGGATGGTTGTGGTACTGTTTTCCAGAGACCAAGCGTTTTAGGTCAGGTTCAAGCGTAGTTACTCGAAGCCGAAGATCAGCTACATTAACCCGGTTTCAGTACTTCGTTTTCATTTGTGTGAAAGTAGGAAAGGTATGCTCACACAGGTTGTGAAAGGCATTAAAGGCAGAATTGTCTTTCTATAAATTGCAGGGAGTAAGGGAGGTGCATGAGTCTTGAAATCAATGAGAGGCGTGGAGTTGTGATACAGGGTCTTCAAAAAAGAGCGACAAGATACTTCGGCTAGTTGGACTTCCCCAAGAGGGGGAAGTTGATGTTCAGTTTCCAAGAAGGGGTTTCTGAACCACGAGATTTTCTCAACTAGAGGCGGAAAATATTGTCTGAGTGTAGATTCTAGCAATTCCAGTTGTTTCACCATTACATCACTTACACTCTCTGGTAGTATTTGATCATTTGCAGGAAATCATGAAATGTTGGAAAATAAACAAATTCGCGCTTGCTAATTTGGCGTCCACATATATTCAGTTTCTTTATTATTCCACCTATTTTGTATTAGACTGAAAAAAGCATGATTTGCGTTACTTGTAGATTTGAATTCAACTCCTTCAAGTGACTAAATATATCTGCTAAATAAGGTCTCGCAAGCCACGGGACATCATTGAAGAAGCCTTTGAAGTTGCATATTCTATCGAGAAGAAATACCCTAATTTCATCTCTCAGTTCAAACAAGCAGATCAAAGTGTTGTCTCCTGACAACCACTTAGTGAAAATGAAAACCTACAACTTGTTTGCCAGTCATTGATCGGGTCAGGGATGTAATGAACGAACCAGATATACTCTACTAGTACGATGGGGTCGCCTTTCCCAAAGTGATTTAGTAATGACTGATAAATGCTATGAAAGATGACAGGGAAAACCGGAGTACCAATAGAAAAACCTGTACCGCATTCGCTTTGTCGAGCACAAATCTCACATGGAGTGACCGGGATTTGAACCACGGTATCCAGCGGCGAGAGGCAGACGCGCTACCGTCTGAGCCACGGAGGCTCCCACAACCACTTAGCACGCAATAGTAAATATTATCTCCCATGTTAGAAATTACCATGAAATGCGAGGGATATTATTCGATCATATAACCTGTGCAATAAAATTTCTCTCTTTAATTCCGTATAACTTTCATTATTGTTGCGGACCCCTTGTATAATCACAGCCCCCCCCCCCCATAGACCCCTCGGGGTAATGGATGGTCTAAACAATTATTTTACTCATTTATCTCGTTTTGTAAGTATACTTCTGTTGGCAGCTCCAATAAAATAACATTGTGGATAAGGGCCCAATTGGTTCTTCCCCTTGACTGAATGATCAGCGCCACGGCCTTCGGTTCACATAATCCCTGTTTCGATTCCCGACCGGACTGGGAATTTTAACCCCATTTGGTTAATTCCTCTTGCTCGGGCTCTGTTATTAATACAACACAGTGCCAATCAAAAAGAAAACAGTCATTCACATTGGGTTCGGGCGTAGAACTGGGCCATGACTGCATGTGTGGCATAGTTCGCAACCCGCGAACCCACCAAAGTATGGCGAAAGCGCCAGAAAAGAAATACGGAGACAGCTGGCTATGATGTATGCGAAAGATTATATTCAGGAAACGGAGGGCGCGGATTTACTGTCGACAGCCTTGAAGATGAAGATCATTTTCCATGATTTTCCATTTTCACACTCGCTAAATGCTACTGTCTAAATCCTGTATTTTAAAAAAAATTGCTTACTACGACATCGCTTATTACGACATATCGTATAATGCGACGTATTTTTATACCATTTTCTGAGAAATCTATCGACTATAACGTCCAGTTTTGATTATTGTTTGTTACGCATTTGGGGAGTTTTGACAACAATGTAAAACTTATTTTCAAATACTTGTTTTCAGTAGATTTCAAATCTGTTTCTTAAATAGTCGACTCAAGCATCGCTGTGAAGGCGTCTCGAAAGAAAGGTAAATTGTTTAATATTGAAGAAAAGACACACATAATATGGCGGTTATAAAATGGGAAAACTAACGTCATCATTACGAAGGAATTGAGTGTGTTCTGCCACACTCAACAATTTGTACAATGTGGAAGGACAGAAGGATAATCTCATTTATTAGCCAAGAACGTGTGCGACATTGTTGATCAATTTACATTTTTGATACTTCTTTTCTCACTTATTATTTTATATTGTTCTGTCAGTACGTAGGGGCTGCCTGGCCGAGGCGGTAAAGGCGTGCTCGATTCGCCCGGAAGGACGTGGGTTCGAATCCGCGTCAGGAAGTCGTAATATTTAAGAAACGAGATTTCCACTTCCGGAGGTGCATATGGTCCCGAGGTTCACTCAGCCTACACCAAAAATGAGTACCAGGTTAATTCCTGGGCGCAAACGTGGCCGGGCGTAGAGCTAACCACTCTACCCCATCACGTACCGCGGTTAACAATGGTGGAAGCCTTTACCGTCCACTCCTCCAAAGGCCTTCATGGCCTGTACGGAGGTGTCTTTGTCTTTTGTCTGTCAGTACGTACCACGCGTGGTGGGTCTGCCCTGTTGGCCGGGCTAACACCATCTAAAACGAAATATCAACGAATAAGACTACATGATATTCCGGCATACGAATTGTTTATTTAATACCGGATAATGTAACAACAATAAGCCTAAATCTCTTAGGCCGCGTTCACACTAAATAAGGCGATATAAGTGATATATCGTAAGCGGTATACGATACGCGACACGCACAGACTTGACGCACTTGAAATCTAAAGGGAGGCGATAAAAAAGGTTCACAGCTGCGCGATTGTACAACATATCGCAAGTGACATATCTCTCGAAGTGCCGCTTGCTATTCTCTTCAGCGATTAGTATCGTACGATATTTCGAGCTGTGAACATGACGGGAAGAAGAGAAGACAATTCTGTAATACCTTTCATTAATTTAGTGGATCTGATTGGTACAATTTGTTAAAAAATATGTAAAAAATTATAAAATAAAAACTGCTAAATTTTATTAATACTGATTTTTATATTTACTTACCTTATAGTAATAAGAAGTTTTTATCTGAATAAATGGCCTTCCTGAAGCGTTTATCTTTATTTTCAAGGGTTCGTGACACTAGACTTTTCAGAAAATGAAAATTTTCAGGATTCATCCGATAAAACTCCTTGAATTTTGATTCATGTTGAGACAGCGTTCGAGAAACAACAGCCGAGCTATGGTGCAGGTTGGTAAGATTGTAGGGATGTACCCAGTATTTCCTTTTTCTTCTCATCTTACGCCTGGACCAGTAAGCCACTATAACGTCTTCTTCACATGAACTGATGTTTGTAACTGCTGTAGTGAGAATTGTGTTCCCACCAAATTTTTATCGCCCAAATCGCGCCGATTTATCGCCCAGTGTCATGAACCTTCCTGGCAATATATCGTCGCAATATATTCCTTACTATATATCACTTATCTTATATCGCCTTAGTGTGAACGGCGCCTTACGCATAAATATCACGTTAAGTGATGAAACCCTCACATCCGCGCTTGAATTCAGTCGGGGCATGCTTGCGCAAACGATCCACACGAAACACCGCACATAGCTGACCATGCTGGCTACTAGAGTCAGGTGTTTGCCCTAGTCGAGAGGCTAACATAATAGTAATCACTTGCAATGTTCGGTGGTGATAGTTAAGAGCGTCGCTTCTGCTTGCAACGGCTTTGTTATTGACAAAGGTTATTATTTAGCTAGTTGCTTTACGTCGCACCGACACAGATAGGTCTTATGGCGACGACGAGACAGGAAAGTGCTAGGAGTGGGAAGGAAGCGGCCGTGGCCTTAATTAAGGTACAGCCCCAGCATTTGCCTGACGTGAAAATGGGAAACCACGGAAAACCATTTTCAAGGCTGCCGACAGTGGGGTTCGAACCTAATATCTCCCGAATATTGACAAAGGGATGAAGGACGACTGCTGCTGTGTTATTGAGGACTTATTAAAATATTCATTCTCTAACCGAAGTATTGCTGCTAATTCACAAATCAAAGACAACGGGAGACCTACTCCTATATATCAGTTATAATAACAGAAATAATAGGCAATGTGCGTCATTTTAATTATTCCTGGTACACAAATGATACATGACTGTGTGCCTGAAGGAAATCGTGTTCCCTGTATTGCTGGATACCGTGGTTCAAATCTCGGTCATTCCATGTGAGATTTGTGCTGGACAGGTTTTTCTCCGTGTACTCCGGTTTTCCCTGTCATCTTTCATTCCAGGAACACTCTCCATTCTCATTTCGTAGCATCTGTCATTCATTAATAAATCACTTTGGGAGTGGCGACCCCATCGTAATAGTAGCCTATATATGATTCATTCATTACATCCCTGACCCGGTCACAGGTTGTAGGTTTTCATTTCTCAAGAATGATTGGGCAACAAAGGGAGCTTATGATTTCAACAGACCATGCAGACCATATATATTCCAAAATAGCTTTAAGCATTAGAATAGAGGAATACCTAAATATTGCCTTCAAAATTGTTCGGGACATTTAAAAAAAAATTAGCAGATGGGTATACAGTTTGGTTTCTAATAGATGCTGTTTGTTTCCTGGTAAAGCAACAGCTGCATTTTAGGGGCCAAGTAAAAATCTAATTCAGCATTTTGCAAACTAACATTAATGACATAAGATATTGCGCTCTCTGGGTCGATGAATCAAAAAGACTTCTGAATGACAAAGTGATAAATTTTATTTGATTTGGAAGCAGTATACCGACAAACATTCATAAGTTGTATCAAATGAAAATGAAGCTAAAATGTAAAATTCAGCCCATTGGTTAAGTGGAAATCGTATAAATAAAGTTGTAGGGGGTCCGCTGTATATAATTTCCTTTGTTTTGCCAATTTTTCAGATATTTATCCGTTTTAGGTCAACTCAAGACCGAATTGGTAGTTTTTACTTTTCGTGTCTGTCTGTTTGTTTGTTTGTTTGTTCCACCATCACGGCAAAACGGCTGGATAGATTTCAACCAAACTTCATATTTGGAGTATATTCACCCCGAGAAAGGTTTCTATATGGATTTCATTTTAAAATCTTTGATTAGACGGGGGTTTATAGGAAACCCAGAACGGTTTTCCTCCATTTTCTCTTATACTACTGATTTCCTGTAAACTCCGTGGACCGTATGTGAAACGTCTCTTCATTATAAACAACTTTGGTTATGTTCATAAGTTACCTTACTATTCAAATGACGGAGACATTTACTATTTTATGTGGGTATCATTGTCTGCGTGTGTGACCGACAGACCGACAACGAACCTACAGGTTACCATGGCAACGTCTCTGACTGCTTGCCAGCAGGGAAGTAACGTATTGCCATTTTCCTCATCATACCTTTAAATTCATGGTTGTTCCTTGGGTAGGAGGCAAGAGAGGGCGTCAATCGGCCATTCTGCGGGATATTGGCGGAATATAGTTAGAGTTTATAACCGTCCTCGAATAGCTTAAGTAATAATACCATTGGCCATCTTATCTGTTGACCTAAGAATGCCTGCGCCTAACTTTATCCTCTGTTACCTCTTTCTTATATACATAACTCACACCAGCATAATTTATCGAGGGGCATTTGATTTTCCAATACATTCACTTGGTATTTACATATTTGTCGTCATCCGGCTGTCCTCAGTTTTAATCCATTTTCTATTAATTTCAACTTTCTTTACTGAATTATTTTCTTCCTTAATTACACCGTATGTATGCGAGTGCTAATCCCGAAAGCTTGACACTGTTTCCTTTGAGGAAATATTCTAAGCTATGCAAATGTATAACTTTCGGCCCCCGAAAATATCGAAATATGGATGCAATTATAATGACGGTCCACACCTTCGTTTCGGGATAATTGGTGGCTAATCTGTAAGTCTTATCACAAATCAGAAAGCACAATCGCCTTTCATTTTGGAGAGATCTACAACTTTGGTCCTATGACTTTTTATCGTATTTATATTCCTTATACGTTAAATAGAGCTGTATTTCTCGATTTCAAGTTAATTTTGTACTTTCAGACGTATATGTTAACATTAATTTGGCACACTTATAGAAATGATAGAATCTTGACATTCGGCACGCACATTGGCATGACCAGTGGCAATGTGATAGCCAAATTTTTTGATTCTATCTGTCACATGAGTATCACAAATATAAAGTAGTATGCGAAAACTGTACAAACTTTCACACCCAATGATTCTAACTCAATCCAAACCATAAATATAGGAGATACGAGAAGATGTCATGGGACCAGCTATGTAGAACACTGAAAGAGGCGTCTGATGGTGAGGTCCGTTTGCAGATATGTCGCAGAGTTTCAAAGCAGTAACTCTCAAAATAAAGGTCTGCACTTCTAGAGTGTGTCTGTACATTGACTATGTTGGCGACATTTCTGTACAGTTATCCCTTTTCAGGTGTAATAATGACATCTGCATATTTTTAGCTTTGGTGTCTGTTTTCCTGTTTGTCTGTCTATCTGTTTGTCTATAACTTGGAAACTGCTGGATATATTTCCACCAAACTTGATATTTATAATCCACCTGTCCTTGGGTAGGTTTTAGGGCAAATATTGTTTCTAAATCCATGAAATGACTGGGGGGTTTATACGAAACCGAAACCGTGATTTTGCACTCCCACAAAATATACATAACCAAACTTAATAGAAATCTACCTGCCTTAATGGAAATTAATTTTTAAACCTTTTTTCTCATGTGCATGATTTCGGTAAGAGGATTTATAAGGGAGATATCATTAACCGGACTTAAGAACGGGTGCGTGTTGAGCGTATTTCTTACAACTTGAAAACTATCGAAGATATTTGAACCAAACTTTATATTTAGCATCCACCTTTCCAAAGGTAGATTTTAAAGGTCAATTCACCGAAATGGTGAATTTACTCTTCCACAATATATACAGTACATGACCAACCTGACTGGAAATCGACCAAATTTGTTGCAAATCCATTTCTAAAACTTTTTTCATGTGTATTTTTTCGACAGAAAGGTTAATAAGGGAGATATCATGAATGGTCGGTTTTGCAGGGTAAGTCCAGCAGACTGTTGTACGTGGAGCAGATTCCTTATCTATATAAGTAAAATACTAACGACTGTGTGTCTGTACATTGACTATTTTGGTGAAATGTTCGCACAGATACGCGTTTAAGGGGTAATAATAACAACCATCTGCATCATTTTTTGATTTAGTTTCCTGAAATTCCTAATTTTAACCCTCCTCGCCCAAAATCCACATTGCGGCATAATCTGCCAGACGAACAAGAAAACAGAAATTTGACAAAAGTATACGTTTTAGCCTGTAACGGGCAGAACATTTCCGAGAGCTTTAAATTTTTCACTTTTTCCCCGAAGAATATCGAAATATGGAGGCAATTTTAATGATGGTGCAGATCTTCGCGAAGTCCTATCACATAAGGGAATGCGCAATCTCCGTTCAGTTTGGAGTGATCTACAACCTTGGTCTTGTGACTTTTTGTTGTATCTGTATCCCTTTTACGTTTGATTTTTGTCTATTTCTCGACGTTAAGTAAATTTGGACTTTTCACATGCATAATCCATACTTTCAATCATTTATAACAAAGATAGAAGCATCAAACCCTACACGAAAATTGGCCCATCCAGTAGTCATATGTGAGCCTAATGTTATGTATGTAGCTGTCACATAATTATCTGAAAAGTAATGCAATGTGAGATGATTTTACAAAACTTTTACTCTATTCAACGTTTCTAACTCAATCGGACCCATGAATAGATCAGATATCATACGACCAGCCATTTACGCCGCTAAATTTGACGTCTTATGGTACAATCCTTTGTCGATATGACGTCCGTTTTGCAGCAGTCAATCTGTAAATGAAGGTCTGCAATATTTTAAGCATGCATATACTTTCGTATGTCGATCTATAAATATTCACTGATGTCGTCTTGTAGCGATCGAGAAAGGGTGTGTCTGCTATTGTAATCAGTACTCCCCACACCGACTTTGACTGGTAGTAGGAATGGGGTCCTTCTCCAATTCCTGTGTAACTGGTATTAATAAGGCAGGCCTACCATTGTAATGAATAATTCACTTCTCGATTTGACTTGCAGAAGGCAAGGGAGCATGTAGTTTTGTTCAAAACTCCCCTTACCCGATTGTGTTTGGCTGTAGGCAAGCGTTCCCGCAGTTATAAACAGATGTACCCATCTAAAATGTGACTGGCATTAGGCATACTGGCCTGCTACTTTGATGGAAACTCAACAACTTGGTGTGACTGGCAGTAAGCTGGCTGGCAGTTGGAAAAGGGGCCTGTCATTATAATGATAACTGCACAACTCAATTTTGACTGGTTGTAGGGAAGTTTCCTGCCATTGTAATAAAAACTCCTCAATTTGTAATATGTGTGGAAGTAGGAAAGGGGGCTGCCACTGTAACGGAAACTCCCCAAATCGATTGTGACCGCGCAGTAGGCAATGGGGCCTGCAATTATAATGTAAACTTCCCAACTCGATTGCGAATGGCAATAGGCAAGTGAGCCTGTCGTTATCATCACAAATCCGTAACAAGCACTTTACATTGGAAACAACGTATGGGGACCTCTCCATGCTGTTTCTCGGATAACGCTAAGAGACATGCTATTTTAAAACAATCTTATTTACTGCATGTACAGTATTTACTTCAATATTCGTATACAATGCAGAATACCGTAGCGAAGCAAGGATACATTTGCTAGTTAACATATAAAAATCATACTGATACTGTATTGTGGAGTACTGTACTTGATACAATGGTTCGACTAATAACCTCCTGTTTTTCACAAACTGAATAAGTTGGATTTTAACTTGTTTAGAACATACATTGATTCCTTCCCTGCTCGGACATTGGACTCTCCAATTAAATCATATGGTAGCTACTTCATCGTCCTGGTACTCAAAACCGAGTTGTTGACCATCTACGCATCAACAAATTTTAATAATATTTAACACTTTCAGGATTATATGTGGCATTATCTAAAGTAACCGACCTCTGTTCTTTAATTTTGAATATTACTGCTACTAGCCCTCTTAGAACAATATTTCTCGGAATGAAACGGATAAAAGTTACTTCAGAAGTACGCAAACACAAGAAAAATCATCAAAACTGTCATTAATTGAGAAGAACCTCCTGAAAAGCTGTACGAACAATCACAGTTTCCATTACTCTGTTATAGACATTTTTGCTGCCAAACGTTGCCGGATGGAATTGTTACAAGAAGTAATATATGCAGATGTACAGAGAGGATTGATTTATGTCAGTTAAAAAATGTACGCGTCTATTTAAGCTTTAATACCTATACATTGTTTCTCTCTACGTTTCTACAAACCAGTGTGATAAGGGTCACGCGCCGCCACTGGTATGTACTGTGTAAACATTAGAACAAAAATTCCTCTCCGTCTCACCCCACAAATACTGTATTGCAAGTACAGTCCCTACTAGTACTTATTTCATTTTTTTAAGTTTTAACTTTATTCTATTCATTAACCATGTAGCGTAACTGTGCAGCCTGAATCTATGAGATATGACATTTTTCATTTCTATCAACAAAAAATAGACCGGTTTGCGCTACTAGTCGCCAACAACGACTGTTGATTGGCGGTAGCTACGGAATCGTTATAACCGGTTTCGACTGCATTTTCAATCTGAATTGCATCAAGAAGTACCTCAATTGAAAATCCCGCCCAGCTTTGCCCCCAGGAATTAACCTGGTACTCATTTTTGGTGTAGGGTGAGTGAACCTCAGGGCCATGTTCACTTCCGGAAGTGGAAATCTCGTTTCTTCAATTTTACGACTTTCTGATGGGGATACGAACCCACGGTCTTCCGGACGAGCCGAGCACGCCTTTACCACCTCGGCCAGGCATCCCCTATTTATAAAATGTACCAAATCTAAAACATTCTAAATTGAAACTATGGTGAAAAACACACGTTGGTTACGAAGGTCCATGAAAACGGTGTCGTATTTCCGTTTGGAGTAAATCGGACGATCATAAATATGTCTTTCAAAAATGAAACTCAAACTGATAACGATTGCTGTATTTGTATCTAACGATTCGTTTTCGAGAGACTTCCGTATGGAATTTGGAGTCGACAAGTGTAGAATTCAGTGCATCGAAATGGGTAAACTGACTCAGGGCCTACGAAACAGCCACGAATGAAATAATGCTTTTTACTATTCCTATTACGTCGCACCGACGTCTTATGACGATGATGGTAAACCACGGAAAACAATCTTCAGCGCTGCCGACAGTGGAGTTCCAACCACTATCCCCCGAATGAAAGCTCACAGCTGCGGGCTCCTAACCTCAAGGCTAACTCGCTCGGCATAATCAGTTACCTAGAGTATGGTGAGATAGGTCAAATTGATAAATGATCCTTCTATACGTACCTCAGTCATGCCCATCCATCAGTACTTCACTTAACAACCTGCACGGGTTCTAAGTGACATCGTGTCACTCGTGAAGCAAATTTTCATTCCTCTTTTCACCGCTCCCCCTCCCCCCTCTTTCCCTGCAACCATAAGGCATATTTATGCCAAAATACCTCAAATAGTAGAAGACCTGGGAAGCTGCAAGTCTACATGCAGGTAGCCCATAATTCGAAACGGTGCAGGAATATTTGGTGACCGAAATTCAGCACAGGAGTTCCAAATAGAGGGCATGCGAACTCCCTAAAGAATTCTTGCAAAGTATCGGAACCAGCGCTTTATCATCGACGCCAGTTACTAGAAGATAGGTTCTTTTTCTTTTCTTTTCTTTTCTTTTTTTTTTTTTTTTTTTTTTTTTTTTGCTATTTGCTTTACGTCGCACCGATATAGACAGGTCTTATGGCGACGATGGGATAGGAAAGGCCTAGGAGTGGGAAGGAAGCGGCCGTGGCCTTAATTAAGGTACAGCCCCAGCATTTGCCTGGTGTGAAAATGGGAAACCACGGAAAACCATCTTCAGGACTGCCGACAGTGGGGCTCGACCCCACTATCTCCCGATTACTGGATACTGGCCGCACTTAAGCGACTGCAGCTATCGAGCTCGGTGATAAGTTCTTACCCATCGGATTACTCCTAGAATCTTCACCCGTACTTCGTCATCTACAAACACTAGTAGAGCTCACCCAGCATCACACTTCACTAAAATGGCCAGGAAAATGTCTTTGTTGTACAGATTTACATTTCTAATAACGATTTTCTATTGATTCTGTATCGTAGAACGTAGCAAATATAGTACATTTTCTCCTATTCGCATCTAATCTGCTCAATGCCTATTCCGAATACCAACAATCATAAACTCCAGGATTGCCATACAATTTCATTTCAACGATTTCACTCAAATACAACGACCAAACGCTCTTCAGATATTCACCGATGGATCCAATACAGCGTCTGTCATATAAACTAAGACTGAACGCACGGTGTTTGTACATCGCACTGCGGCAGCTGCCTCAGCCGTGCTTTGTCGTGCGCGGCCGCCCTGCTTACAATCTTATATGAAATGCTATCTTATAAAGGATGCTGGAAGGATCGTCCTCCCTGTATTATACAGGCATTGTATCTGGTAACCACATTCTGGCTGACACGAGTGAGTTCTGACACTGTAGTATTTCTGATTTCATTCGTAATATTTTCTTTTAAATCCTAAAATGTGTGAGAATTTGTTCGATAGATTTTTTCTTTCAATTTACCTCACAGTTAAAAATCACACACTGTTATATCTATATAAAGGGGGGAAAATAGATCAGCACTGATCACTCTGTCTGCAAACACTTCCGAGATTGTAAGAAGGGAATCCTGTGCTGTCTGATAAGGGGCTGAATCTTGTTAAAACCACCCACGCGATTTTTTGTTTTCCGGAAGAACGGCATCAAAATACCATCTTGGTAACTCTCTGCATTTGCTTTCGTCTTGAACAACATAGGCTCAATTATTCGTCTCGCACTAACAGCACACCAAAAACTAATATTCAATGATGGTTTTTATAAACTTCATTAGGATTTTCTGCACACCAATAGAGAGAGTTATAACTGGACATACGACCATTAATATGAAACAAGAACTTTTACATACGAAAATATGGTGTTGCAAATGTTAACAACTCGGATTCAGACTGGCGACTCATGCTTGCCAGGCCGAACACGAGCAGGCTGCTTGCAAGGTCAAGAACTATGCCGGCGCTTCCCATACTGCAGCTTACGGATCGGAGAGCAAAAACGCCGCTTGGACGACCTTAGTTTACATGAAAGACCGTGTATTTCCACCGAAGCTTTATACTGCTGCACACTTCACTCTCCAGCAGCATTTGAAATTCAACAATTAAAATTTCCTCCTCACATTTTGATCCTTATATCAGAAGCAGTTGCTATAAATATCATACATTCCCCTATGAAAACCTTCATCGTTCAGACATTTTAATAATTTCTGACTGTGTTCCTTGAGGGTTACAGACGTCTTGTGGATATACAGTAAGTCTCTGAGCATCCCGTAGATTAACATCATCGAAAAAAAATTCGACCTCAAACGTTATGGAACCACACTTCACTTTTTATGGATGCTATCACATGTTGGCATCAAACATAACGAACATATTGTTGATTACACTTGGCCGTCCCCATACATCCTCCTAATTATGTCCCAACGATTAATCAACGGGTACGACAGAGCTGGAACGCGATCTGGATGAGCACAATCAAGCACAGAGGACATCAGTACGCTGTCAACCGGCCACACATTCCAGGAACACGATGGTTTCCCAAAACGAACAGACGATTCATCACTTCACTCATACGTATGAAAATCAATCACGGATATTTCAGGAGCTATCTATTCAAGATTGGTGTCACGAACTCTTCCTATTGCCCTTGCGAAGGTCAATATATCGGTGATATGATTCATATGTTCTTCGTTTGTTCATTCCCTAAATATCAACAAACCAAATCCGTGAAAGGTCTTCAGCAGCTAAACTTACAATTTTCGTTGAAAATTCAGGGCCTTGTAGCCTCAAGACCAACGGCCGTAGCCGTGTTGAAACACCGGATCCCGTGAGGTCTCCGAAGTTAAGCAACATTGGGCGTGGTCAGGAGTTGGATGGGTTGCCACGCGCTGTTGTGGGGGGTAAGGGAATGGAGGAGCGGAAAGGAACTGGCCACCCTACCGCACGTAAACTCCGGCTCAGGAACATCTCTGCGGAGGTTCGGACCTGCCTTCGGGCAGAATAACCCTTACCTTGTAGCCTCAAGAGAGAAAACATATCGTCGCTTATTATTATTATTATTATTATTATTATTATTATTATTATTATTATTATTATTATTATACCGGAAGGTACACTCGTCCCGTTTATTCAAATGAAGCGCCTTGAAAAATGTCATGTTAAATCTAAGACTTGCAACAACTAATAGAAGACGTTTGGACATTTTCCTACAGATTTCTCTTATGTTATGCCCTCTGGTGTGAAGATTGACTATTAAAATTTTAAAGTAATTCGGTATTTTAAGGTTTACTAAACTGAATTGATTAATCTTTGCTCTTGGTGTGTTCAAGTTCACAACACTTCTATCTCTTCCTGCCAACTTGAGATGTTGGCCAATAGAAAATGTTGTGTACCGGTATTTATTTTTCATCCAATCAAACTGTGCCTGGTTTTTATTTAATTACCCAATCAAAAGTGTTAGGGGTGGGTGTCGGACGTTAGCCCAGAGTTTTCTGGAACCATCTTCTCGGGTATAAAAGCTGGCACATTTTCGGACCGGGTTGTCTTATTGATCGTTCCAGTCTACAGAGTGTTTGTTAATAAAGGAGGCGGAGGTGCCTCGTCCATCGTCGGGAAGTCCATCAGCTCAAGGTAATGGCAGTCCTGGTTTAACTAAGTGATAGTCTCTGAAGGCTAGCTCGAGGAGAATGTTTCCAATCTTTAATAATAAAGCAAAGTCACCTCCGTACAGGCCATGAAGGCCCTTGGAGGAGTGGAAGGTAAAGGCTTCCACCATTGTTAACCTCAGCACGTGATGGAGTAGAGTGGTTAGCTCTACGCCCGGCCGCCTTTGCCCCCAGGAATTAACCTGGTACTCATTTTTGGTGTAGGCTGAGTGAACCTTAGGGCCATATGCACCTCCGGAAGTGGAAATCTCTTTACTTAAATTTTACGACTTCCTGACGGGGATTCGAACACACGTCCTTCCGGGCGAATCAAGCACGCCTTTACCGCCTCGCCCAGGCAGCCCCAATCTTTGATAATGTAACATTAAATTTCTAAATTGTAAATTTCAACTTTAAATGTAAATTTCTAACTTCTAATGTCAGTTTCAAACAAGTCAAAGGAACTTAATCGAAATCAGAGAATAGAGAGTGTGCTACACTCTCGTGTTCCCTGTCTACTTGATTTTGAGGTGACTAAGATTTCGTAACATTTTTCAGTTTGTAATCTTTGCAACTTAAATATTTTCTCCATCTTGTCACCTCAGTTTTTTTTTTTTTTTTTTTTTTTTTTTGCTATTTGCTTTACGTCGCACCGACACAGATATGTCTTATGGCGGCGATGGGATAGGAAATGCCTAGGAGATGGAAGGAAGCGGCCGTGGCCTTAATTAAGGTACAGCCCCGGCATTTGCCTGGTGTGAAAATGGGAAACCACGGACAACCATCTTCAGGGCTGCCGACAGTGGGACTCGAACCCACTATCTCCCGATTACTGGATACTGGCCGTACTTAAGCGACTGCAGCTATCGAGCTCGTTGTCACCTCAGTATTATAGGCTTAGCCTCTGTAACTTCGGGCCATAAGCCCTCACCATTTTGATTTTTGGTCCAGTAATTAGCCTGCTGTTTTTCACAAAGGTCTGGTAGAATGTATACGCGATACCCCTGTTAAACTTTATTTCATTCCTTTTATGTAAATATATTAGACTGTTGAAAATATAACACAGTGAATACTGCTTGAATTTGTAAAATGTATGTTGTGCCTTTGATAGGCCTGGGCGTTTGTTTTAAATAGGTTCCTAAGTGTAAATTTTATAGAACATAGATTCTCTTTCTAGTAATGTAGAGGTGTTAATGTAAAGGTTGAATGGTGCCTTTGGAGGGCTGGAAAGGTGTAATATTTGGATAGTAGTCCACTAGATAATTCTCCTAGAGCAAAGTGTTCTCGTCATTTATTGTATTACTTCTATATCTCATTATTGTACCCGAAATCTTGATTTCGCTTAGCGAATTGTTTGTTAAAATTTAACATATGAAAATAAATATAGCTCTAATTTTAAAGTTTTAAATTAATCCTCTGACTGTCTTATATCGAACCCTTCATGCCCGCACCTTCTTTCACCTCTGTCCACCACGGAAACACGGTAAGATTTATTATTATTGTTCCGAGGTATCTGTGGAACAGCAGAGGTGAAAGAAGGTGCGGGCTGGAATGGGTCTAACTACAAGTCCGAAAGATGAATAAAAATTTCAACAAAGGTTATATTTTAATTTCAAAATCAACCAATAACAAAGTATAACAGGTACCAAGTAGCAGATCAACAAATTAAGAAATTACAAATTACAGTTCGTTACAAGGTCTGGGCTTCGAGCCCCACAATCACAATCCTTGAGCTATTAGCCCAACTTTACCAAGGTACAAAAATCGAACAAAGGGGCAGAAAACCTCATCATGCCAAGGAGCACTTGCTCCAAATTACAATGTTAAGTCTCCTAGAGGCACACAGAAATCAAATTTAGGAAAGAGCAGACCCGCTCTCAAAGTTCAAGCCTATCAAAGGCCACAACGAATTTCACTTCTATCTGCCCTCAAGGCACACAAAGAAACAGGGGTATTTAATACCCAACCTACAGGGCCTTCGCAATGAAAATAAAACATCAGGTTAAGTTACTGGCCCAAAGTACAGAGAGGACTGGAGGCGTGAACTTGCACTCCAAATACACTTTTTAAAACCTAAATGGCTCTAGGCCGATACACAGGGGCTAATCCCAAGCTAGGGAGGTGACCGTATGAGAAAACTTTAATACATTAAGGAAGAGAAGAAACAGTTATGAAAACGTAGTCACCCCAATTTCAAAATGAAGGGGAGCTCGAGAGGGAAAAGCACTCTCTACCCCGCTTTACAGTTAAAGAAATTTGTAGTTTTTACAAAGACAGAAGAGGAATTTACATTTTAAAAGTGGTAGGTTACATATTAAAGGTTTCGAACCTTCCCCAAGAGTTAAACTGCTGAGCTAGCAAGAAATAAAGATGTTAAAAGGCCATTACCTTGTTGAAGATCTGCTGACTGAAGAACGAGGCGCTTCCCGCCCCCTGCTACATATTCACACACTGAGTTAGACATTATACTAGTGGCCCCGGGACAAGAAAATCAGCAGTTTTATACCCTCGTGGAAAATTCAAGACCTTTAAAGAATGAGTAGACACACCCCCTCAACTTTATTGGATAGCTTAAGCTACATATCCATATCGCAGAAGACATACATGATTGACTGAGAATTAATTAAAGAAATTCGGGATTGGCTAAATTCAAAACAGGCGGATAGAAAGGATTAATATTGCCAACCCAAAGATAACAGAACAAAATATAGTAAAGACAAACCTTATGAATAAAAAAATTTCTCCAGGAAAGTTCATTCCTTCGCACCAGAGTGCATAATCGTAGTTCTTATGTAGAGACATCTGGTAGAGAACGTCCATACTTCTTGATCAATCACAAACAGAAACACTTCAAAATTCACATAGAGCCATCTTCTGAGAAACTGTTGAGTTAATACAGTTTTTTAAAGTTCAGGCTTTCTCCTGTAGAGGAGTTTCGATTGGCGCAATATTTGAACTAGCGGCGTGGAGGTGTACCGCCCGGTACAATTATTATTATTATTATTATTATTATTATTATTATTATTATTATTATTATTATTATTATTATTATTATTATTATTATTATTTCTTTTCGGTCAGCTATGGACCGCGCTATTTCAACTGTTTTCTGTCATGAGCTTTAACACTCGCCCGGTACTCCCGAATCCTTCTTCGGTGTGCTTCGTTCCGTTCTTCGGTCTACGTCTTGACTGTCTTCATTTTAGGCTTTATTCAAAAATAGACTTTCAAATTTCTTCTTTAAAGGGTCACGTTGCAAGATGTCATCACGTAAGATCCCCAATTCTTGTTTTTTTTTTTTCCACCTGGGTGGACCAGTCCCCTTTATTTCTCTCATTCAGAAAGTAGGCCATGGTTCGAGTGGACAGTCTTTCTGGTCTCGTTCGTGTTCAGTGACCATACAAAAAAATCCACCTTTTCCTAATCGTGTCTGTTATCTTCTCCATATGCATATATAATTCATGATTGTGCCTTCTCTTATATTCTCCATTTTTCTTCACTGGTCCCGAGATCTTCCATAGAATCTTCCTTTCTTTGGCTTCTAGTTGTTCTTCCTGACTTTTCTTACTCATTGAGAATCGCTCCGCTCATACAGAGTTTCAAATTGAATTACTGTAAATTAATTTCTAAGCTTGGATTTGAAAGATATTGACCGATTTTTATAGATATCTTTGGTGTGGTGGTAGGCCATTTCTATCTTCTTGATCTTTTTAAATGCCTCTTTCTCATAAATGTGAGGTTTTATCCACTCACCTAGGTATTTGAATTCGTTTGCCTTTTTATTTTCCCTGACTGACCTGTAGATTTCTGGGAGCTGTCTCGACATTATTATTATTATTATTATTATTATTATTATTATTATTATTATTATTATTATTATTATTATTATTACTATTATTATTATTATTATTATTATTATTATTATTATTATTATTATTTTAAACGCATAAAATAATTATTGCCGCTATTGTTATTTTTGTATGGATTTTGGATTTCAAATCATCGCGAAAAACGACGAATCCCTTTTAGTAATAACGCTTCATCTTGCTAACGAGTTTAAGGAACATAGTATTCACGTTTCCCTCGGTGGGTTTATTAATGTATCCGGTAATATGCTAGGAATGAGATACAGTGCCCCAGCAAGGTGGCTCTACGTTGTGAGAGGGATCCCTGTGGTGTTATTTGATACATTGATGCGTTATTTTGTCAACACATGCCAATAAGAATGACAGCCAAACTACGTCTGCAAATTATATTATATTGCAATTTATTACTTACTCCTGAGCCGTACATGCCCGGTTGGATTCCAGCGGAACATTTCGTGCGTATGTTTCTTGTTGTTTCTTTTTCAGTTGAACAAGATAGCCAAACCAAACCCAACCAAACCCAGCCCAACCCAATTTAGTTCATGGTGAGAGGTCAAATGACGCGTGAAGGAGGTTTTAGTCTTGACCGCTAGTAATTTATTGGCAGGTTTGTGATAGGGGTGTGTAAATTTCTCTAGCAACAACATTTAATGGCCTTTTAATAGTTTCTTTCTATGTCTCTCTCTATATCTAAAGGTACAATCGGGACGTTAACTGTTGTAAGGTGGAACAACAGATCGTGTTCGTAAGGTTTAAGGTACAATAATCAGGATTCTAGGGCTCTCAAACTCACTCAATATAGATAACGATCTAAAATTCTGTTTGAAAATTCAAAATATTCTGCTATTATTTACATTTTGCTTACAATTTGCATTACGTCGCACCGTCACACATAGGTCGTATGGCGACAGTGGGACAGGAAAGAGCTAGGAGAGTGAAAAACGCGACAGTGGCCTTGATTAAGGTACAGGCCCAGTATTTTCCTCGTATGAAAATGGGAAACCGTGAAGAACATGCCAACAGTGCGATTCGAACTCACACTCCCGAATGAAAGCTGACAGCTACTGTACGTAACCCAAACCGCATGGCCATTCTGTCATTCTTAAGTTCCTGAATTAATAAATGATAATATTCGATGGTCTGAAACGTTAAACAATAAACGGACTAAATATTTTATTTTAAAATCTCCATTTATATAATAATAATAATAATAATAATAATAATAATAATAATAATAATAATAATAATAATAATAATACCTGGTTTGCTTGGGCAAATGGTCAGCGTTCTGGCCCTTCTGTTCAGAGGTTCCATTTTCAATTTCCGGCCTAGTCGGAGATTTTAACAGCTCGGCGACATGATGTTTGTGTTCGTATGAATAAACTTCTCTTCAACTTCAAACAACACACTTCGCTACGAGCTACGACAGAAATACGTAAATGTGAATACATCCCTGGAAATAATATTGGCATCAGCAAGAGAGAGAATCTGGCCGTAAATTCGGGCCAAATCTCCCGTCGAGTGACCACCAGTGATTTGGGGAATAGTTCAGGAATAATAATAATAATAATAATAATAATAATAATAATAATAATAATAATAATAATAATAATAATAATGTCCGACTCGTTGGCTGAATGGTCAGCTTACTGGCCTTCGGTTCAGAGGGTCCCGGGTTCGATTCCCGGCCGGGTCGGGGATTTTAACCTTCATTGGTTAATTCCAATGGCCCGGGGGCTGGATGTTTGTGCTGTCCCCAACATCCCTGCAACTCACACACCACACATAACACTATCCTCCACCACAATAACACGCAGTCACTTACACATGGCAGATGCCGCCACCCTCATCGGAGGGTCTGCCTTACAAGGGCTGCACTCGGCTAGAAATAGCCACACGAAATAATAATAATAATAATAATAATAATAATAATAATAATAATAATAATAATAATAAAAATAATAATAATAATAATAATAATAATGCGATATCCTCCTAGGCTACTAACTACTATCACTACGGTTTCTAGAAACCGCGAGCTCTAGAATTTTGCTCTACAGGAGTTCCTTTACGCGCGAGAAAGCCAGCGCTTTGCTGTCTAAGTCAGTCAGCCAAGCTCACAAACAGAATAACTCTTCCACAAGGTGGTAGCGCAGAAACTGAAAATAAAATTGTATAAATTACTTGAATTGAAAAAGGAAATTATTATTTTGTTTGTGCACTTGACATGTTTGTGTCATGTTTCTGTTTAATTTGTGTTTGTAAGATTTTAGTTTGTACCGAACTCGATAGCTGCAGTCGCTTAAGTGCGGCCAGTATCCAGTATTCGGGAGATACTAGGTTCGAACCCCAATGTCGGCAGCCCTGAAAATGGTTTTCCGTGGTTTCCCATTTTCACACCAGGCAAATGCTGGGGCTGTACCTTAATTAAGGCCACGGCCGCTTCCTTCCCACTCCTAGCCCTTTCCTGTCCCATCGTCGCCGTAAGACCTATCTGTGTCGGTGCGACGTAAAACAACTAGCAAAAAAAAATGTTTTTAGTTTGTTAGTTTGTTTGTGTGTTGTGGTGACATCGCACGAAAATGGCTTAACATATTTCTCGAAACTTCACACTTAAGTTCAGTAAGGGTGTGCACTGTTCGGCTCCTTGGCTGAATGGTAACGTACAGCCTTGGGCTCAGAGGAACCTGGGTTCGATTTCCGATCGGTTCGGTGACATGAACAGCGTATGGTTAATACTGGAAGCTCATTAACACTGGACCAGGCACCTAGAAAGATCTGGAGTTAGAAACTACTACTGTGCAATCTCTTTGGGCCGATATAAAGAGTTCAAATTAAGTACGTCAGTCTGGAGTCAGTCTCCAATGAGTGTGTCAATGACAAGTGGACGTAAGCAAGCGGTCGCGAATCCGTGACGAGTAATACATTGGGAGTGAATCCGTCAGTTCAAGGAGGCTGGCTAGCTGTGATCTGTTCTGGAACGAGACAGCTCTTTAAATTGCCTTGTGGAGAATAGGAGTTTGCTGCACTAATGTTCGAGTGTGTGTTACTGTTTGATACCGTGTAGAGCGGAATGCGATTGAACTTGCGATTCAATAACTTTAGTAGATATTAAAACACGCTACCACTTAGTGTAAAAATGTTGGTTTAAAGCAACTCGATATCCCGCCCTAATATGTACAGGGTGGTCAGGAATAACGTGAACCTGTTATATAAGCGTTAGAGGGTTGGCCATACTGGTAAATAATTGGAAAAAATAGATATCTTCGCCGTTGTCATTTTTTCAACTGCTGAAGTTAGCGAATCATATCGCTTAACGGACGACTTCGAATGGGCTTTGAGAGGCGGTGTCACTTAATCTGCACATGGCTTAAGAGCGGGTCCAGTACGCCGATAGAACTACTACTAAATGTTTTAATTCCTCCTCTGAATGGGGACGGCGGGGCTCCTCGACGGCGACGCCGTCTCTCCGGTCAGGAGATTTGTATAGGAGAAAGAGATGCTCGGAGAAAGCGAGATGGTTGGCGGCCGTGGCCTATACTAGGAACTGTCCCGGCATTCCCCTTAGTGCAGCAGAATGGAAAACCACGGAAAAAGATTCTCAAGACATCCGACGATGGGGACCAGTCCCTCTCCGTCTCTCGAATACTGAAGTGTAGACCTACGGTAGAACCGCGACCACCCGTCCTCTGCTCGACTAGTCGGTCGGAGTGCAGAGCTGCCGGACCATGGAGCAGCCGTGGTCATTGGTAAACCGAAGCCTACTCTGAAACAGCCGACGCCCTCTTCTCACGGAAGGTTGGCGACAATCCCCCTTGTTTTTTTTTTTTTTTTTTTTTTTTTTTTTTTTTTTTTTTTTTTTTTTTTTTTTTTTTTGCTCCCCATATCAGAGTGAATGGAAAACCACAGAAAACAATTCCCAGGAGCTGTGATGGTGGGGACCAGCCCCTGTCCGTGTCCCGAATACAGAGAAGTAGAGGCAGGATATAGCCACCCTTCGTCAACAGAAGAAGTAAACTTCTCCATTGGAGGGATTTGAACACGGATCTCAGTGCCGATAGTATCACCCCATAACAAATACACTACGGTGACATCGACTGAAACCCATGGTGTGTTTGATGCTGGTTCCTCGGCATGGCTCTCAAGTCGGTCAAAGCCACGCGCAGATTTAGCAACACCGCCACGTACAGCGCACTAGAATTGGCTCGCGAAGCGATGTGATTGGCTAACTTCATCAGCTGATAAAATGACGACGACGCGAGGTATCGAATAATTTATTTATTTATTTATTTTTTGCTAGGGGCTTTACGTCGCACCGACACAGATAGGTCTTATGGCGACGATGGGATGGGAAAGGCCTAGGAGTTGGAAGGAAGCGGCCGTGGCCTTAATTAAGGTACAGCCCCAGCATTTGCCTGGTGTGAAAATGGGAAACCACGGAAAACCATATTCAGTGCTGCCGATAGTGGGATTCGAACCTACTATCTCCCGGATGCAAGCTCACAGCCGCGCGCCTCTACGCGCACGGCCAACTCGCCCGGTAATAATTTATTAGAGTGACCAACCCTGTAACACTCATATACACGGTTCACATTGTTTCCGACCTACTGTATGTTACTTCATATATCATGTCATACGTACTTTATTTTATTTTAAAAATCTGTAGATTTGTTCTGAGTTAAGAAATACACTGTCAACAATAAAATTTCCAACCCTTAATGAATGAATGCTTTATTTCGACAATACCCATCACTTGGTGCATATTCTTCGTCAAACCTTGTCCCGTTCGATATCTTTTATTCAGAAAAAAGACGTGCGAAGAACTGGTACGTTCATCTAGTAATTAATACAGTACCATGTGATGCAAAACAATCGACACTAAAATGTTATTTAATTGGGTTCGTATTCAAAATGTTTGTCACCACCTGTCACTCAGTGCTCATAATTAAGGGCCAGATATTGATGACGTAAAGAATATTAAAAATCCACACTTCAGGCAAGCAACTCAATGTTGAAAATATCCTAGGGATATGAGCTACGAATTTTAGGCAAATAAAATGTAATAAAATGCTAGAATATATTCTTTATTTAATACTAAAAATTACGATCCTTTTCTTATCCGGTAGTTTAGATTAGCAGTTTGTCTTTTTCTCTCATTACGAGCGCTAGTGTGAGTCAATGCAGAGTTTCACTTAAGCCCTTATAACTTCATTTGGTGTGGACATTTTTAAAGTCAAAAAATCCATGAAGGGTTGAACCAAGGAACGCAGAATGAATTATGTAAATACGTTGATTTATCTAGTGTCTGAATGAAAAAGGAAACGACTAAAGAAAGAAGCAATTTTAGGCCTTTTTTCAGAACTGCATTTAGGCCGCCAGTGAATTTCGAAATTTGCTTTATTAGCTTGATAGATCTATCCAAGACTCATAATTTGAAACTATTTCCTGCCCTTTAGCTCTTCAACCTTCGGTACAATCTAGAAAATTGCTTAATTTTACGGTTTTCGTTGTAAGGGGTACCCTAATTTATCTGCTGACAAATATTTTCAACGTTAAAAATGTACTTGAAACGTTAAAATGACTTTATTAAATGACCCCAAAATTACGAAAATGCATTATCAAATGTAAAAAATGATGTTAAAAAATTAATGTTTACATTTAAAAATCCTTCAGAAAATAATGGGTTAGACACTCACAAAATACGTTATGTTTGCCTTTTATTCGGAGGCCGCTCGAAGACAAAAATTACAAAGTACAATGAATATTGGTTGTAAAACAAACAGAAATAAAAAGAACTCGAAATAATAAAAGATGATTTGTGAAATTAAAGTCTACAAAGACACCATTCAGGATTATAAGAACAACTTGAGGAATGAATTTCTACAAAAACTATAGTATAGTTATGATTGAGAAACAAAGACTCTAAAGAACAAGAATAAGACTACTTAATTCATATTACAATGTTTTATTTCAATATTTGTGTAACTACTAGTTAAGTCTTTCTGAAGTAATTTCATCAAATAGTAACATGAAAAAGGGACAAAATGGCCTAAATAGACAAAAGTCTCCAAGATATGTTCTTAAAATTCTCCAAAATCAAAGAAAATGCTCTTAAAATATAAAACACCAAAAAGTACAAAAAAGGCAAATGGCGCAAAATAAAAATAATAGATTTTTAATCGAGGTGCCATGAACAGAGTTTGTATATATTGGAGCATTGCACCTGACTAGTCAATGAAACGATGACTTGTCATCAACATCTCGACTCTGCTCATAAAGTTTCTTAAGATCATTGAACATTTTGCATTATCCTGTCGCGTAATTCAGGAATTCAGTGCCTCTCTTGTACACCCAGACCGAACGGACGGTGTTTGTACTCCTGGCTACGGCAGCTGCCTTGCCTTATAAAAGATACTGAAAGTGTCCATCCTGGGTTATGCAGGTAATGTAACTTGATATCACATTTTGAGTGGCGCGAGTGAGTTCTGCCACTGTAATGTTTCTGATTTCATTCGTAATGTTTTTTTTTTCAGTTCCTCCAATGTGTGAGGATTTGTTCGATACACTTTTTCTTTCATTTTACCCCACAAGTGAAAATCACACACTGTTAGATCTGGAGAACGAGGTTCAGGAGGGGGGGAGGTGTTATACCAGCAGTGATCACTCTGTCTGTAAACAATTCTGAGACTCTAAGATGGGAATTTGCTGTATGAGCAGGGGCTGAATCTCGTTGAAACCACCCACGCGATTTTTCTTCTTCCGTTAACCGATGGAAGAACGGTGTCAAAATATCATATTGGTACCTCTCGAAAATGATAGGCCCAATTATTGGTCTTGCACTGACAGCACAACAAACACCAATATTCCTACCATAATGAGGGACTTTATAAACACCATTAGGATTTTCTGCACTCCAGTAGTGAAAATTATGACTGTTCACACGACAATAAAGACGCAACTAGAACTTTTACATACGAAAATACGGTGTTGCAACGATAACTCTCTCACCATGTTAACAGCATATATTCAGACTGGCGACTGATGCTTGCCAGGTCGAACACGTGCAGTCTGCCTGCAACTATGTACGCGTCTGACATACTGCAGCTGCCGTAGCCCAGAGTACAAACACCGTGCGTTCGGTCTGAGTTTATAAGCAAGACCCTACATATGTAGTTGGGTCATCTGTCTCGAAAACTGATTCTTTCAACATGCCAAGTATACGGATCTGGTGCCGTCAGTTCCGGGGTGCAGAAAGGTAAGTGACTTCGCCGCGGTGGGTATTGTAACACTTGTTGGAGAAGTCGTCATTAATTCTCGTTTGTGGTGACGGTTCCTGGGCGACCTGTTGTCCCCTTTCGTTGACATAAGACTGATCCCATATGAAGGAACTTGTGAACGACAGTTAATGTTGTTCTATTATTTGGTTCCTCCTTATGAAATAATCACTTCTCGTAATGTTCGAAGCAAACTCGGCCCATTCTAAGGCCTCACTCCGAATGGCTGGAAAACTTCCACACTTCAGGCAAGCAAATCAACGTTGAAAATATCCTAGGGATATGAGCTACGAATTTTAGTATAAGAATATATTCTTTATTTATTCCTAAAAATTACATTCCACTCCTTACTCATTCTTATCCAGTCGATTAGATTAGGAGTTTACCTTTTTTACTACTACGAGCGCTAATGTGAGTCAATGCAATGTTTCATTTAAGCACTACTACGAGCGCTAATGTGAGTCAATGCAAAGTTTCGTTTAATCCCCTATACCTACACACGGTTTAGACATTTTTCAAAAAATCAAAAAGCGCCTGAGAGTATTGAACCAACGAACACATTACAGAAAGAATTGTGTAAATCAGTTAATTTGGCTAGGATTTGAATGAAAAAGAAAGCTAGTAAATAAACAAGCGATTTTAGGCTGTTTTTGGGAACTGAATTTAGGCCAAAAGTGATTTTAGAAATTTGTTATTTTAATTTGATAGAGCTATCCAAGACTCATAATTTTAAACCTTCTCGGGCGCTTTAGCCCTTCAACTTTCGGTACAATTGAGGAAATTACTTAATTTTACGATTTTCCTAGTACGGGAAACCTTAATTTGACTGCTAAAAAATGTTTTCAACGCTAAAAGATGTTCTAAGATATACATCTTCTCCTCTGCGGTGAGAAACATAATTGCACAAATAAGCTCAACACTGCATTCACCACATATTAGACTAATAAATGAAATAAATACTTCGTTTCTATAGTCGTAATATTGAAAGAAGTGCTCTGACAGTTTTTAGAGGGAGATCCCTTTACTGCCTCCCTGGGTGAGGATAAGGGAGTATGGTTGCTGTGCAAAGGTGGGCGCGCCCACTGCGGTTGCCATGGAGATAAGCCTGCTGGCCGACTCGAGTTCCTTGAAGTTCCAAAATCTCTCACTTCTGAGTTATGTACAACAAAACACAGCAGTCTGAACGAACGGAAAAGTGGGTCGGAAGGAAGGGAAATGAGGAAAGACTGCAGGAATGTGTGTCAACAGCGTGCAATAGGGAACATGCATGATCCGGGGTTTTAATTAAAAATATGCTAATCTGATTCAAAATTGCATGCAGAATTCAAAAATGTGATCAGAATGTACAAATAATAACTCCAAACATGATAAAAATCTACGAAAATGTCACGTCACGCAAGTACGCGATCTCATTGGCCTGACGTCATCGTACAGGTTGGCTGAATTAGCAGACGAAATAACACATAGTGTGCTGTGAGAAGCAGGATACACTTCGCGTATTTCTACTTTACGTTAGTGTCTAGTATGGTTAAATTCGAGGTCTATACATTGGATAATAATCTGAGTGGTATATTTTAGACTTAAAATGAATCCTGCGCAGACAGTGAGGCAGAAAACTTATAAATGGTGTAGAGTTCCGATGTGCAATAGCACATCGCATACCATAAACAAATTGTTTATAAACGTTCCAAAGACGCTAAAACTAGAGAGAAATGGATTTTGGCGAGCTGGAGAAATGCTGGTGATATATCGGAAAAGTCTACAGTTTATTTTTTGAAGATTTTAAAGTAAGATGAATTTGTTGAATTTTCTATGTCAGCTGTTCTAGTGGTAAAACTTTAAATTTTAATGTATGATGCTTTATTTAAATGCTTCAATTACATCTTGGAATATGAAAGTAACAAACAGTGCATTAAATAATGCTGATTATTAAAGTATTCTCCAAACCTAACCTATGTTTTGGGTGATCCATATCAAGATAATAAATCAAAGGGGTTATGAACCATTTGACAGCTCTAATTCTACCAATATATCTTGGCATGGGACAGTTGTGTATGTCTTTATTGAAGAGCTTAATTGGTAAAGAAATTTAGGCTATATCTAAATACTCCATAATGTAACAAAGAATAGGCGTGTACATCATGAAAGGAAACAACGTGAATTTAACAAATGTATAACTACACAAAACCAATGCTTGTCTGTTGGGGCCTTATAAGTTAACAATGCTCAATTATAATAATTATCATAATATTAATGAAATAAATAATATAATTGCACACAGGTGAAAATAGTGATGTAGGTGTTTAAAATATTATCCAACTTAGCCTAAGTTTTAGGTTATACAAGCCAAGTCATAAACCGAAGGGTAAAAATACCACGCGAGTTGGCCGTGCGGTTAGGAGCGCGCAGCTGTGAGCTCGCATCCGGGAGAGAGTGGATTTTGAACCCCACTGCCGGCAGCCCTGAAGATGGTTTTCCGTGGTTTCCCATTTTCACACCAGGCAAATGCTGAGGCTGTACCTAAGGCCACGGCCGCTTTGTTCCCATTCCTAGGCCTTTCCTGTCCCATCGTCGCCATAAGACCTATATGTGACGGTGTGACGTAAAGCAAAAAAAAAAAAAAAAAAAAAAAAGTAAAAGTCACAGCACCCAAAGACATTCCTGTATTGAGCGACTAAAATGTCACCAGGACACTTTTCTTTCCTGATATGCTCAGCTTGTTAAAAGCCAAATGTAATTAATGTTATTGGCTTCACGCCCCGCTAACTACTTGTACGATTTTCGGAGACGCCGATGTGCAGGAATTTAGTCCTGCAGGAGTTATTTTACGTGCCAGTAAATCTACCGACACGAGGCTGACGTATTTGAGCACCTTCAACTACCACCGTACTGAACCAGGATCGAACCTGCCAAGTTGGGGTCAGAAGGCCAGCACCTCAACAGTCTGAACCACTCAACCCGACTTGTGAAAACTAGATGAAGTCATATTTATCTTTATCATGTTTAACTTTTTCCCTCCACAAAGATATTTCTCCTTCATGGGCCCTGGAAGACGGTAGGCCAGTTGTCCCAACCATAAATATATATATTTTTTGGGAATGATAGATTATAGCCCTATAGTACTATGATCTTTCTTTCTTTCCTTCTTTCTTTCTTTCTTAATCAGTTTATCCTTCAGGGTTGGTTTTCTCTCGGACTCAGCGAGGGATTTCACCTCTACCACTTCAAGGGCAGTGTCCTGGAACGTGAGACTTTGAGTATGGTGATGAAACTGGTGAGGAGGGCCATTACCTCGCCCAGGCGGCCTCACCTGTTATGCTTAACAGGGGCCTTGTTGGAGGATGGGAGGATCGGAAGGGATAGACAAGGAAGAGGGAAGGAAACGGCCGTGGCCTTAGGTGCCTGGAGGAGAAGTAGGAAAATACGAAAAACCACTTCGAGGATGGCTGAGGTGGGATTCGAAACCCTTCTACTCAGTTGACCTCCCGAGGCTGAATAGACCCCGTTCCAGCCCTCGTACTATTTGTTTTCAACTTTCATGGCAGAGCCGGGAATCGAAACCGGGCCTCCGGGAGTGGCACACATTAACCACTACACCACAGAAGCGGACTAGTACTATAATACAACCTATATGTTTATGTTAGTGCTGAAATCCGATTTCTTACTTTACTAATGCTGAAAGCCCGAAAATGTAATGTTATTTTTTAATAAGGGAATCAGTCTAGAAGGAAATGTTGAAACTGATGTGATACCTATCCAGGTTCGTTGTTATCCTAATACTATGGGTTACAGTACATTGCACGTGTATAAAAGACGCCACTTACAAACTTGCTTGTTATCCGCGAATTTCTGCGGCCACAAAAGTCACTATTTTTCAAGATAGATTGTCTGATTGTGCTGTTTTGAACCTTTCTTCTGTCATTTTGAAGTTATTCGCGATCATGAATAATAAACAATCGGCTTTTAGCAACGGCTGATGCACAACGACTGGTAGAGCTCCATGCGGTACTGGATCGTGACGTCACAGCGCGCCGCTTACGTCAGAGGCCGTTTCACTCGCCTTGCGGAAAGGCACTATTAAATATTTTTTTAATGGTAGAAAACAAGGCAACATACCACAATGTAATACGTTTACGTACTATTTCATTGGTGTACTTTTCAAAAAAAAATATTTTTGAAAATGATGCATGTTCCCAATTATCTGTCAAAGCGCTTCTTTTAATATTACGGGTATAGGGAAGCGTGGAAATCAGATGAGCAAGAATGTCAAAGTATTTTTGTTTTTTCACATACCGTATATTAGCTACATCAAGGAATATAATTCTCACCATACTTACACGGGCGTGGTTAACTCTATAACATCTTATCTTGTACTTTCTTCCAATATTCTGACTAGCCCAATAAATGTGGAAATTTATTACGTGTGGATCGACTGAAAAGCCCAAGTCAACATATTCCCTCAATTGAAAGTTTTACCATCTGAAGAAAGCATTTATATTCTAGAGTAATGTTGAATGTAAAATTGAAATCCAGCAGTTGACATAGTGAAGTAACCTATTGCATTCTTATGCATGAACGGGTTCTTTGTCAGTAGTCTATGTGGTATTCAAGAGTGAACCTGGACAATTTATGAATGAAGCAGCTATTTAAATTATGCAGTTGCACTTACCGGCATTATGGTTATCATAACGGTTAGACAGGTGTTCATACTAAAACCGGGCGCAAATATCACACGGATATATTTCACTCGTCCTCCAAATATGGCTTGACACTTGTCACTTTAATATCTCCGATGATGTCACTCTCCAAGTAGTTTATTGGTACTTATTTGAAAGTTTATGCTAATTTTTTTCCTGTGCTTTTCAGGTGCTTTATTTTTCATCAATGATTATAATTCTTGAGCGTACCTGGAATCATTATTTATTGTTGTATAAAAATCAGTGACCGGGCAAGTTGGCCGTGCGATTAGGGGTGCGCACCTGTGAGCTTGCATCCGGGATATAGTGGCTTCAAACCCCACTGCCGGCAGCCCTGAAGATGGTTTTCCCTGGTTTCCCATTTTCCCATCAAGCAAATGCTGGGGCTGTACCTTCCCACCCCTAGCTCTTTCCTATCCCATTGTCGCCATAAGACCTATCCGTGTCGGTGCGACGTAAAGCACCTAGCAAAAAAATCAGTGAAGCCTGATGCTTCGCAGAATACAGTAGACAAGCATGTTGTTAGTCCCATATTTAGGTCAACCAGTTGCCTTCTAATATACAGCAGCTGGCCCTCCAGCCCCGTATTTTCTCCTTACAACTGTCCCGCATGCAATAGTGATGAATGGGATGCCAGTGTCGATATGTTGACAGCAACTGTTGTGCTGCTGTATCAAGTATCAGCCTACCACTGTACGTTCGAAAACAAAACTTACTAACGCATTAGACGGGTAGCGCTGAGGAATATAAAGCGAGTGGCCGCCCGGTTGTTATCTCTTCGTATTATGACGTGACCTGACTGCAGGCAGTACTACCCCTCTGACAGTCAGTTATTAGATACCCCACTCATCACTAGTGCATACTGGACACTTATAAGTAGAATGTTTGGCGCTGGCGGGCCGACTGATTTATAAATATCGTCGCTGTTACTGCCAAACCTGGTATTACCCAATGCCCATCCTATCAGTTATTTTCCTTAAGAATGGTCACGCCTCCCAGCCACATAATGGATATGCAGTATATCAGAACAACGTTCGTTGTGTTCATTTTCCAGTGGTTATCCGTATAGGAAATTGAATATTACCACACCGCGCTTTAGGAATGTATGTTTGCGTGACATATTTACACATTCCTACACTATAATATATTTAGGGTTCATTTTCCTTTACACATCGGCAGAGTAAAATAAACCCAACGAAAATTGTTCTGACGGACTGCATATCCATATGTGGCAGGAAGGCGTGACCAGTATTAAGGAGAATAATGGATAGGAAGAGCAATAGGACATACGAGGTTTTGCTGTAACAGCGACCATGTATAGTTTTTGTTAATTATTCTGGAATTTCTTCCCAGCTAGGGACCACCAGATAAGGAGTATTTTAAAGCCACTGAGCTGAGTGAAGTAGTTCCAACACTTACTTTATCTGGTCAGCTGTAATCCAGAAGTAGTTACGTCCTTTTATTCTAAGATTAAATTAGTGGAATGGGATCTCAGCACTGTCACAAGGCATTTAAGGGTACTTAAACTTGAGATTTATTAAGCTTTAAGAGCATATTTTGTCACTGACATTTCCGAAGGTGGTTATCAGATAAAGGGCTCCTTAGACGGTAATGTTATTATTGTCATTATTATTATTATTATTATTATTATTATTATTATTATTATTATTATTATTATTATTATTATTATTATTATTATTATTATTATTATTATTATTATCTGGTAGTTTTATTGTTGTGCGGGTTGGAAAAACAACCTTTTAGTCTTTGGACAATCATTACAGCTACAATGGCACTGTGTCGCCGCTAACACAGATCCGGCTTGCCATTATGAACCCAATAAATTGGATTTAATGCGTCAACTCTTTATCGCTGTATGAAATATGAGGAGCGAAGTATAGAAGAATAAATCTCCGATACTTGACCTACTGCGAAGCGAGTCAACACCATTGGTGCTGATGAATTACCTTGGTCCAGAGCGGCACTTTTGTGTATGGTCTACTAGCGGGGCTTACACGACAACAATATTTCAATTGAATAAGGCTGGAGAAGTTTTAAATGTACATTGAAATCTCTTTAAGCCGACGAGATTATAAATAACCAAAAGTCAATGTTTTAGTGGGACAATGTTCTTGAAGAAGATATTAAACCACTACTACTAATACCACATTATATCGTTACTGCGGAGACAAAATCGCGAATGTGTCAAAATGCTCTCCCTTTCCCTTAATTGGTTACACCTACCAACCACGTACGGATATGCAGTCCATCGGAAAAACTTTCCTATGCGCATGTATCAAGGAAAATGAACCTTACCATACCGTACTACAGAAATGATTGTTTGCATGATATATTTACGCACTCCTATAAAATTATGTATTTAAGATTTATTTTTCTATACACACTTGCATAGGAAAATGAACACAACATAAATTGTTCTGATGGACTGCATATCAATATGTGGCAGGAAGGCGTGACCAGTTTTAATTCTCGCAGGACCAAGCCAAAATCGGTAACATCATGAACCAAGGCGTGGTAGGGGTGTGTCAAGAATATCCACAACAAATAAACAAAATAAGAAATTATGTTACATTGAAACTTACTAATATGAATTTTGAACCATACAAACGATAATACAATAATTTCGTGTGGCTTTTTGTAGCCGGGTGCAGCCCTTGTAAGGCAGACCCTCCGATGAGGGTGGGCGGCATCTGCCATGTGTAGGCAACTGCGTGTTGTTGTGGTGGAGGATAGTGTTATGTGTGGTGTGTGAGTTGCAGGGATGTTGGGGACAGCACAAACACCCAGCCCCCGAGCCACTGGAATTAACCAATGAAGGTTAAAATCCCCGACCCGGCCAGGAATCGAACCCGGGACCCTCTGAACCGAAGGCCAGTACGCTGACCATTCAGCCAACGAGTCGGACATGCAAGCGATGAGAACTGATGTATTCAACAACGAATTACTTCCATATACAGCAATACGTACTGGGGAAAAATGTTACTGATTTTGTAAGGAAAACTACAGTTAGACACAAGATATATGTTAGTACTAGCATTCCATTGTTGCTATACCAACCAGTGTCATATTTTCCAACTTTGCTACAAACAATAGGCTACTGGATGCTGTGCACACGTTGAGTCAAGCCAATACTTGAAATAACTGAATACCATTATAAAAATGTGTGTCACTCTGTGGACCAAGGGAGGATATATTATGTCCATTACGATTGTAAGGCATTTTAATTTGACACGTCAAAACGTGTTTCAAAACAAATAACAGAATGCATTTGTTTAAGCACACAAAACATAGATTCTAGATCTTTAGTTAAAATATCATGAAAATGTCAAGAATACTGTATTATAGAAGGGAGACATTTTTAATCCCCACTTGGTCCACCGAGGGTTAAGAAAAATAATGGATAGGAAGAGCATTGTCACATTCGCTGTTTTGTCCCCGAAGAGACGGTATATCGAATTTCCCCTTGCTGTTCACGAGACGTTATTGTGTCGGGGAAGAAATTTATCCAACCATCTGATGCTGCGGCGAATTTAACTAGAGGTAGATCAGAAGCGGATCTGAGATGTTTTTTTTTTGCTAGTTGTTTTTTTACGTCGCACCGACACAGATAGGTCTTACGGCGACGATGGGACAGGAAAGGGCTAGGAGTGGGAAGGAAGCAGCCGAGGCCTTAATTAAGGTACAGCCCCAGCATTTGCCTGGTGTGAAAATGGGAAACCACGGAAAACGATTTTCAGGGCTGCCGACAGTGGGGTTCGAACCTACTATCTCCCGAATACTGGATACTGGCCGCACTTAAGCGACTGCAGCTATCAAGCTCGGTCTGAGATGTTTTGCTACAACATTTATCCACTTACAGGTACAGTGGAGTCACGGTATTTTCAGTCTCGATAGTTTGATATCCGAGTGAGTTGGCCGTGCGGTTAGAAGCACGCAGCTGTGAGCTTGAATCCGGGAGATAGTGGGTTCGAACCCCACTGTCGGAAGCCCTGAAGATGGTTTTCCGTGGTTTCCCATTTTCACACCAGGCAAATGCTGGGGCTGTAACTTAATTAAGGCCACTTACTTCCCACTCCTAGGCCTTTCCTCTCCCATCTTCTCCATGAGACTTATCTGTGTCGGTGCGATGTAAAGCCAATTGTTAAAAGAAAGATAGTTTGAAATTCCTACAAATCCGACCTGAAAAAAGTAAATTAACAAAAATAATAAATCCACAGTTTTCAGTGCGTGAGTGCCTTATACGATGCGAAAGCTGAACACAATACTGACCTTGAACGCAGTCTGGCAGTACCCCAACCCCTCACACTAGTGGCAGCTGTGCGTTATATAGATCAACGGCCCGAGGTTTCTGTTGAGACGGTGGCGTGACATTGCTACTCGGAAATTGTCTAATTCGTTAAAAGAAAAGCTACTTAACAAACTGTAATGGAATGAGCGTTTGTTTTCATCACTATTGAAATAGGCCTTATGATGTTCAACTTGAGCCATTTAGTTTGAAAAGACACTTGACAATTCCTTTTAGTGTATGATTTTGTTTTCGTAACTTCCTTTCTTCATCCATTCAGTCGAATACGACTCTCGGTTATCCCATGGATCATGTGTCGCCATTCAGTTCACCTCCTTGCAGCTTCCTTCAGTTCGGCAATAGGCATACCGGTGCTGCGTTTGTTGTCATCTAACCAATGCAATCTTGGCCGTCCAGTTCTTCTTTTATCACCCATCATTTCTAGCATGGCATCCCTTTTCAGGGAAGTGCTTCTCATTATGTGACCAAATTAGAATAGCCTTCGTCTCTACACCATGCCTTCAAGGGAAACTTTTCGCTTCAGGTTGTATAAGATGCACTTATCACTAATTCTGTCTGTCCATGTTATTCTCAGCATACGTCGCCAACACCAAAACATTGATCTTTCCCCTGTTAGCTTTCTTTAGAGTCAATGATTCGTATCCGTAGATGTCAATGGTGAAGACCATGGCACTTACCAGTCAGCAATTAGTTGTTTTACTGATTCCTCTGATATCGCAGATGTTATTCACATTGATCAATGCGTTCCTTCCAAGTGTAAGCCACCGTTTGATCTTAGAGGTGCAGTAGTCTTCTCACTTTCGTCTCTCACCTTTTCTACCAAATAATAAAGTTTCTCCTTACTTCCTGCCAAAAGGGTGGTATCATCAGCATATCTGAGGTGGTTAATACTTCTGCCGTCAATGCTCACACCAATTCAAGGCTCATCCAGACCAGCCTTCCTGATGAAAGGAACACCTGGGCCTAGAAAAACCGCTATATGGTACTATTTCAGCTTAGAACTCAGACCAGAAAGGTTCTTTTGGTTCAGTATTGTATAAACTGTATCGACGATTTTTCGTTCTTAATGATACCTGTACTGCGGGTCAGTATTTCTCCCCTCAACATTCTCACATAGCGGTATTTCGAGGCGCAAGGACAATATTAAAAAGTTAAGGCGATAAGTTAAAACCTCGACGTGTTCCTTTTCGGATGTTGTTCCAGTCCGGGTCCCTATATGATGTTTTAACGGTTGATTCTTGAAGGGTGTAAAACAATCTGATAAATCTGATCTTGAGTGCTGGTGTTCCCATTTCTTTCAAACAACACCATAGCTTGTCATGTTCAATTACATCGAAGGCTGTAAATTTTAATATTTGTACATTTTGTCGTGTAAACAGGTTTTCTCGTGCGATTTCGCAAGTCTCAGTTTTTCTAATAGTTCTAGGCTGTTTCAATTCCGTCCACCTCGATTTACCGACATTCGGTCGTAATGCCTTACATCGGGCTCGATTGAACCAGTCGAAAACCGCACTGTTCACGTCTTCGTATGGCTGCCACCGTCTTCTGTTAATGTCTTTATAAGCATTTCCTTCCTTTTCCCTCAATGTAACGACTACGATTCGCTCTACGGTTTTGGATTTGACTTTTCTTACACCCAAACTCGTTTGTTATATCACTGAGATCTTTCTTTATCATTCTCCTTTGTTACAGAAGCTCCTTCCTCCAGTGAAATTATATTTAGAATATGAATTTATCTCTTAGGCACTTACTGCTCTCTATTAGCAATGAGAATCAAACATTCCAAGAAATAGGCATGTAGGGGTGCGCAAGAATGTATTACACTGTACTGAAAATATATCTTTTACATCTACTTAGTCGTTGAAGGGGTAGAAAAAATTGTTGACTTGTGTCCATAACTAAAATTGTCTCCTCTTTCCCACTTACTGCTCTCTATTAGCAATGAGAATCAGTTATTCGAAGAATATGGAATTTATGGGTGAGCAGGGTTGTAGAATTTCGCGCTGTAAATATTCTTCCACATCTTCTTCGTCCTTGAAATGGGGGATATTGCTAATTGTTGACCCAAATTCATAGCCATTGGTCGAGGAGGGGGGAGGGGGTGGATGATCATCCTAAAGAGGGTTAAAGTACTTTTGTCTTATGAGAATACCATTCTGTGATGGATAAAAATAGTCGCGAATGGGGGGTGATTGGTTTAAATGGGTGGTCACCAAGTTTTACTGTTTTTTAAAATTTATTTTACGTCGCACCGATACAGATAGGTCGTACGGCGATGACGGTATAGGAAAGGGCTAGAAGTGGGAAGGAAGCGGCCCTGGGCTTCATTACGGCACAGCCCCAGCATTTTCTTGGTGTGAAAATGGGGAAACCACAGAAAATCATCTCCAGGGCTGCCGGCAGTGGGGCTCGAACCCAGTATCTCCCGAATGCAAGGTCAAAAGGCGCGGCAGTAACCGTGCAGCTAAATCGCTCGGTCCATATTTGTAATCAAACGGTGCCTCAACCATTGGAAATGGATTGTTAATTCCGGATCTATAAACCGGAACGTGAGCCCATATTTTTTTATAGTGAGATTCAATTCAATGTAGCCTGATTTCTAAACTTTTGTCACCTCTTCTAACAATGAGGGTATTTGAAAAATGAAGAGAAGGGCACCATAGACCAGACACTTAACCAGGTACTCAATTATGGAGCAGGCTGAATAAATCCCAGGGCCACGTGACTCTATAGGAGTCGAAGTATGGTTTATACATTTCCTAACTTCCTGCAACGAAGTTTATCGTGCTCTGACAATCAGACGTTCTACCTAGGAAGTGTGAAAATATCCTGCTGTCCACACAATTGAAGTAGACAGTTGTCACTACGAGATTTACAGAGCCTAGAGCTCACGAAGACGTCCACAGCCCTACCTCAGTCCTAAACGTTTAGATTAGAAGAATATAAAAAAAACATTCCTTCAATCAATTCATTATGTATGCACCATCAGTGCCAAAACTCTTGCAATTAAAATCATTATTCATTGATAAACTAATGACCCCGTCGACTGCTACGCCTATCAAATTTCCATGATACAAAGCGGCAGGTTCATCATCTTAGGCTACAAGGTCAGTGGGGAATTGCTTGTGCCATTGCTCTCATTCCCTGTCTACGTAAAATACGTCCCTGAAAATATTCCAAAGAAAACTAAAAGCAGCAGCACAAGGAACGTTTATCATAAACACATTCATTAATGGAGACCCCAAAAGATGTTCAACAACCTACTTTGGCAGTCGTTCGAAGGTTAGCAAGAGACTGGGTAGCGTGCGCGAAATGATATTCCCTTCACGCATTCTGCATGTAATTGGTCAGTAAGTACAAGCCAGATGGCTCGTCGCCCGCGTTTCGGTTCCATAAACCTTCAAGTAACCATCCATCAAAGTATTAGGTTCAAAGTAGTATGTAATTGGAATTCATGAGACTCGATAATTGTTAAAGGAGTGCCCTCTGCTGTCCTTAGAGAGCGACAGATTGAACGATTCGTAGCAAATTTATTTCACAATAAAGGAAAATATATCCAACTTCTACGAACTGTCGATGTTGCATCATAGACTAGCATACAACACCTGTTTGTCTCAACAAGAAAACACGTTACCTACGGAATAAATGGCATTATCTGCAAAACTAAAATGAAGAAAACATCATGGACTGTGTGGTTATATAGATTTTTCAGAACAGAAATCTTAGTCTGTGCTACGTAAGCCATCCAGAAAAAAAAGTTTCCCTATTTCTTTATTGTAAAGTAAACGTATTTAGCCATAAATATGAGAATGCGTGACAGGCCTATGACGCAACAATCATATACCGACCGGACAAGTCCCGCCTGGTGTCAGCAGCGCAGCAGCAGTGGCTCAATGTTTTTGTTTGTTTACAAGTTGCTTTATATCGCACCGATATATATAGGTCTTATGGCGGTGACGGGACAGGAAATGGATAGGAATGATATGAATGGGAAGGAACTGCCCGTGGCCTTAATTAACGTACATCCCCAGCATTTGCCTGGTATGAAAATGGGAAAGTAAGGAAAGCCATCTTCAAAGCTGCCGACATTGGGGTTTGAACCCACTATCTTTCGAATGCAAGCTCATAGCTGCGCTCTCGTAACCGCACGGCCAACTCCCTCGGCCGGTGGTTCGAAATGATGCCTCGTATTCTGCGAGGTTCGGTCTGTGATAAAGTTTCTACGGTAATTGCTGTGGGCCATTCAAAATAAGAGGTGAGGAATGCTCATTGTAGGTATTGATCCATGACAATGCTCGCCCACACACAGCTCAGTGCACAGCAACTGTTCTGCAGGAGTTCGGCTGCGATGTGTTTGATCATCCACCGTACTCATGATGTTGCTCCCAGTAATTTTCATCTTTCCTTGAACGTCAAGAAGTTCCTGACTTCTTGACAGCATTTTCAAACGGTCGAAGAGTTGAAGACGAATGTCACACGCTGGTTCCATTCTCAGACGTAGACTTCTACGACACCGGCGTGCAGAAAGTGATCCCACGATGCAAGTTTCTCAATTTATGGTCGTGATTGTGTCAAAAAAATAGCTCCAAAATTGCTGTATCGCTGCCAATAAAGTTTTTAATGTAACCATATTGTATGTTTTTAGTAGGGAAACTTAATTTCTGGATGGCCCTTCTACAGTACATCGTGCTTCAAAAGAGCGAAGGATGAAGTAGTATGCCATTACGTTCTTCACTAAGTAGTAGAGAAACTTAATTTCTGGATGGCCCTTCTACAGTACATCGTGCTTCAAAAGAGCGAAGGACGAAGTAGTATTCCATTACGTTCTTCACTAAGTACTACTGACCGCATGGATTAAAGACACTTCTAAACGCGAATCCAGGGACTCGAGCCTCCCCAGACTAAAATTTTATCTGCCATTCTGAATGCTTGATCCATTTACGAATACTTCACGTTGCAAGCGGACTGAAGTCCATTGGAACTGGCGATGTCTCAATAATCATATAACGATGTATACAAAAGAAGATAGTGCTACAGCCTCGATGGGATTTGGAGTATTAAGTGACCGAAGGCCTGGATATTATCAATCATTCAATCAATCAATCACTACTGATCTGCATTTAGGGCAGTCGCTCAGGTGGCAGATTCCCTATCTGTTGTTTTCCTGGCATTTTCTTAAATGATAGCAAATAAATTGGAAATTTATTGAACATCTCCCTTGGTAAGTTATTCCAATCCCTAACTCCCCTTCCTATAAACGAATATTTGCCCCAATTTGTCCTCCTAAATTCCAACTTTTAAAGACACTACTCAAACTTATTCGTCTACTGATGTCCTCCTACGCCATCTCTCCACTGACAGCACGGAACATACCACTTAATCGAGCAGCTCGTCTCCTTTCTCCCAAGTCTTCCCAGCCCAAACTTTGCAACATTTTTGTAACGCTACTCTTTCGTCGGAAATCACCCAGAACAAATCGAGCTCTTTGGATTTTTTCCAGTTCTTGAATCAAGTAATCCTGGTAAGGGTCCCATAAACTGGAACCATACTCTAGTTGGGGTCTTACCAGGGACCTATACGCCCTCTCCTTTACATCCTTACTACAACCCCTAAATACCCTCATAACCATGTGCAGAGATCTGTACCCTTTATTAACAATCATATTTATGTGATTACCCCAATGAAGGTCTTTCTTATATTAACACCTAGGTACTTACAATGAACCCCAAAAGGAACTTTCACCCCATCAACGCAGTAATTAAAACTGAGAGGACTTTTCCTATTTGTGAAACTCACAACCTGACTTTTAACCCCGTTTATCATCATACCATTGCCCATCGTCCATCTCACAACTTTATCGAGGTCACCATGCAGCCGCTCACAGTCGTGTAACTTATTCATTACTCTGTAGTAGGGTTGGGCACAAGGTGCCGGTGCACAGTTATGTTCCGCTGTTCCAGAACACCAAGTGTCAATTGTTCCGAAACATTCTCAAGCGAGCCGGAGACACTGACTCGCTGTCCCATCAGAAGCGCCACTATGCACTGCCCTTCGCCTATTAGCTGAACTGTGCAGCGGGCGCACGGGCCGCGGGACTGTAACTGCGCAGTGTAGAGAGAACTTCGGGAGGCAACATTACATGATCCGCGCCAGGGGGAACTGGGAGTGTGCCTGTACGGAACGTGCTGTGTGGTGTGTGCCTGTGTGTAGTTATGGCCATGGTCCAGCATAAAGCTGCAGGGAACGTGAACGAACAGCCGGAACACTGAAATTCGCGCCCAATAATCACGTTAAAGGCTGCTGTTAGGTTAAGATTTTTCCGGTCAATATAAAATACGCATAACACGGTTACAGTGGCAGTGCAGGTGTTTAAAAGTAACCAATTCAAGAATAGTTTCACCAGTTGAATGTATTGGCCTGTATTGTGAGTAATTAGTGAGTAATTAATATCTCGAAAATTTCCCATAACACTTTCTCGGGGATTGACGTTAAACATTAATTTTGGACTTTAAGGAAACTTTTAAGCCCAAGAAAAATATGGGTCGTCGCTTTGGAATTAAAAATATAACTGGATGAATACATTGTTGTACTTTCGTGCTGTTAGGCCTGGCGCACATTGACAATCAGTTGGCCGCAGAGCGGGGAAGAGCAGAGCAGAACAGCTCGAAGCTTACGAAATTGCGAAGTGGACGTGAGCGCACATTGCCACGCAGGGTCTCGTCGGTTTTCAGAAATAACATGTTTTCTTTAGACTCTGTGATACTGGGGCATCCAGTATAAAGAGGCTCCTTTTTTCTTTTTCTTCAAGCATTCGCGATTTTTCTCATTTTGTTAGTCATCTTCACAATTTCCCTTGTGCTGATGGCAACGCGGTTATTCAGCTTAAGACAATCGCAATAAAAACAACCACCTTCGCTAATTTACAAGACTGAACAATATTTCTACGTTACCGATGTTCGGCGTTCATATGGACTAAGCAAAGAATTTAATTCATGATTATTTTTTATATTTTTACGTCGCACCGACACAGATAGGTCTTATGGCAACGATGGAATAGGAAAGGGCTAGGAATGGGAAGGAAGCGACCGCGGCCTTAATTAAGGTACAGCCCCCAGCATTAGCCTGGTGTGAAAATGGGAAACCACGGAAAACTATCTTCACGGTTGCCGACAGTGGGGTTCGAACCCCCTATCTCCCGAATGCAAGCTCATAGCAAGGCGATCCTAACCGGACGACCAACTTGCATGGTAAATTCAGTAATAGGATCACAGTGGGGGAGAGGGAAAAATATGTATTTACAAATGTACTGCTAGATTTTCATCTAGTTGTCATAAGACACAAGATACTAAAATCAATCAACATTGACAATCTGTTGTGAACGCGTTTGCATTTATATTTGACAAGACATGATAAATGATTTTCCGTATTTATCTCTTCACATAAATGTGATGATGGATGACGGTGACGGAGTCGGCGATGATGCTCTCCATAATCAGCATTAGATCTTTGTCTTAAATTCTATATGTTGCGAGAACTTGGGTCACGGATTGTTTCATAGATATATGAGGATTACATTCTTTTGTTTGCTGTTTGTTTAACGTCGCACTAACATATCGAAAGTTTTCGGCGACGGAAGAAGGGTGGAAGATTGGGAAGGTAGCGGGCGTGGCCTTAATTAAGGTACAGCCCCAGCATTTGCCTAGTGTGAAAATAGGAAACCACGGAAAACCATCTTCAGGGCTGCCGACAGTGGGGTTTGAACCCACTACCTCCCGAATGCAAGCTCACAGAGGCGCGACCCTAACCGCACGGCCACTTGCTCGGAGGATTACATTTTAGGCCTTTCTCTAAACTACCTTGTTACGCAGCGTGAATAAAATGATTTATAGCCTAGACTGTAATGCCTTATTCCCCGAATTTACATACCGATTTTCATTAAATTCTGTTCAGCCATTTTCTCACGAACATACACACATACATATATACGTACATACTGCATTGCAGACCACATGATTCACATAGTACCTACAAAACATGGTGAGACTGAATGGCTGTGGTAATTTTCTCCTCCATTTCTTAACTAACTGCGTGACACGTGCGCAGGAAACTGTATTTCGAAGACTGCGGGTGGTAGGCGGAAGTAGGTGCAGAACCGGCCTGCTCTGCTCTGTCCTGCCCTGTCTGTCAACTTGCGATGGTGCAATGATTTGTGTGGATTACAAAAATCTGCTCTGCGCTGCACTGCTTTAGCTGCTTCTTCTGCGTCCCACTGTGCGTGTTATGCTCTATGCACTTCGAATTCCTTCCCTCTCAACTTCCATTTACTTTCTTCAATATCTCGAAAATTTCCCTCAACACTTTCTCGGGGAATGATGTTAAAAATTAACTTGGACTTTAAGGAAACTTTTAAGCCCAAGAAAAATATGGGTCATCGCTTTGGAATTAAAGATATAACTGGATGAAAAAATGTTGACACTCCGACACAGGGCGGCACACAGCCGGTATCGACAGGCAGACAGCCAAGGCCAACTAATCTATCTAGTGCGGCCTTGGCACAGCACGTTCGGTTCAGGCACATTCCAGCTGAAGCGGAGCATGTCCTGTTGCCTCTCGAAGTTCTCTCTAGGACGCAGTTACAGTCCTGTATCCTGTGTCCCGTGTCTCGGCACTCTGTACCGGAACACTCCGCCTCAAGTTCCTAATGTTGCGGAACAAGTGAATGTTCCGGTCTGCCCAACCCTAATGCCTTTTTCCTTTCTTCTAGTGCGGTCTCACATTCTTGATTCCACCAAGGATGTTTTGGTTTCTTGCGAAGAGGGATTAGGTCCTTCGCCGTTTCGATGATTTTAGTCTGGAAATTCTCCCAGCTCTCTGCAGGTCGTTTTTACCATTCTTCTGAAATTTTGGAGTCCTTGATTTTGTGCAGATCAAATTTTGGAATCACCGATGTTTTCCTGTTGAATTTCCCTTTGGGTGTGAATTTAATTTTGATTCTGCTTAAATAATGATCCGAATCGATGTTAGCACCTCTGCGCACTTGCACATCATGAATTTCCTTTTGGTAATCATATGATATTGCCACATGATCAATCTGAAATTCTCCTAAATGATGGATGGGTGATCGCCAAGTTTTTTGCTTTTTGGGATTCTTCCGGAGAGATGTTGACATAATTTTGAGGTTATTTTGTTGGCATAATTCAATGAGGCGTGTGCCATTTTTATTGGTGAATCTGTGGGCTGGATAGTCTCCCACTGTCCTCCTGTATTTGTATTCCCTGCCAAGCTGTGCATTGAAATCACCGAGTAGAATTTTCACATCATTTTTAGGGATTTTGGCCATTTCTGTTTCAAGTGCTTCCCAGAATCTTTCTGTTTTTTCAGGCTCCTTTTTATTGTCTCCATTTGTTGGTGCATGCACATTAATAAAGGTGTATTTTTTGTTTGTATGCCTGTTTCTTAAGGTCATAAGCCTATTGTTGATGGGTTTCACCTCTATTACCGAATCCAAACTTTTTTGTCTACACAGAAGGCCATTCCTAACAATGCTGCTCCTTTACCAACTTTCTTGTTTGTTCCACTTTTGAAGATCCTATAATTATTGTAATCCATCGTTTCTGAATCGGTGAAGCGTGTTTCTTGTAGGGCCAGAATTTGGATTTTCTGCTTTGTAAGTTCTGTTGTGAGATTGTGCAGTTTTCCTGTTTGAATCAGTGTCTGAATGTTGAATGTGCCAATGAAAGTGTGAGTCTTTCGTGGAAGTTTATCAGAGCACTCCGACTTGCTCTCTCGTATTCGCCCAAGCTCCCCAGAATCCGAATGCTTGGTTGCCACTTTAGAGTGGGTGGATTGTCCACCTGGGGTAATTTTTTCTTTACTTGTACGAGTCATGTCTGCTTGTAAGCAATCTTCTAGCTTTCGCTAGTGGTGTAGAACCAGGGATTGTTAGTTCCTGGAGCATATTTACAGCCCCACCTCTGGTGATCAGACGCTGACCACTTGCCGCTTGCTACAAGTCAGACGCGAAGTGGATTTGATTCGGTTCTTCCGCCCTCTCTGCCATTGGGATATGTCCTCTTCTGCCGTCGAGGCCGTTGACCGTTTCTCTGTTTACCTCAGTTGATCCGCGGGTGCTTATTTGGCTAAGCCTTATTCACACCTGTCCTGCATATCTACAGGAGCTTCCCCTATCAGCCATATGGGACGCGCCGTGTCGGGGTTGAGGGCCCCCACCCAAGTGTCTTACGCAGGGTTAAGCCTAGCTATTGTTATTTTTATTATTATTATTATTACATGGGTAGTAACATACCATAGCCCTAATTCTATGCTATTCTCGCATAATTTAAGCCTAGAAGCCTTCATCACAGCTGGCCTGCTTACTGCCAGTAATATTATCACTTCATATCACTTATTCTTATTTTTTTCTTTTAATCTTTCATTTCATCACTTTTCTTACTTGTAAAAAATTTAATCATAGCTCTGACCCACAAACTCGTCACCATGTATAAGGTTAACTCAGTGGTCTACTATGATCAACGAGGATTATACGGGGAGGATGACTTTCACGGCAACCCCATAAAGTTTATCAGTTTTATCGTATCCAGCTTTGTGAGTTATGGGTAAAATAAAAGGCGAGTCACCTGAAGCTCATTGAAGGTTCGGATTTATAAATGCACGCATACCAAAGGAACGCCCATGCTCCATCGCTGCTTTGTACCGACAAAAGTCTATAGTTTGTGTAATTAATGTAAACAATCAAACAAAGAAACAAACATACGAAAAATGTGTACAACACAGAGATACTGACTCAAGGCACGCGAGATTGTTGGTTTTCAAACGCTACGCGAGAGGTTGTAGATGGAGATACACATAAATACAAAACAATCAGTGCCAAAGTTATCGTACGGTTTAGAGTTCGCGTGAAAATAAATATTTAACAAAAAATGCTTATATAAACTTGTGCTGTTATCATTTGTGATCTACCACCATAAACTTGAAACACACTATAAAATATGCTGGAGCATGATGGATGTAACAAAGATGAGAAAGTTTATAAACAAGAAATATATCATTGTCATTATACATGCGTCTTCATTTATGGAGACCATCTTTAAAGCCAAAATATACTAACTTTTAGAACCCAATAAGAACGCTTCAGAATCGGAATAAACTCAGGAATGGGAGAGACCACTACATTTGAAAGCCGAATGAACTTGTTGGTTTCGAAAAACTTTACTTCAGAGCACACGTCTTCCCTTGTCCTAACCACCATTGAAGTCGGATTTCAAATGTCGTGGTCTTCTCCAGTTCCGAGTTTAATTTCATGCTGCAGTTTCTTTGTTCATCACGAAGTGGTATCATTTGACAGTGCCCTGTGAAGACAACAGTCTATACTATATACCACTTTACAGTAGTTTATACGATAATTCTCTGTCTTGTGTTTTGCTTCGATAGCTGTCTTCTATCATTCAGTATGGTTGCAAAGAATGTAAAGAATGTATTACAGAAGATGACACTATAAGTTTTTAGAAAGATGATGGCATAACTTTTACTAAAATAGTAACGATGAGTTGCATCGAATGAATCTGTGAAAACTGATTCTAAGTGGTTAAGTTTCGGTAACAGAACGAAAAGAAAAAAGACATTGTTAATATTTACATTTTTATTAAGAAAGAAGTCATTCTTATTTCAGTGTCGACTAAGTTAATATAACTTATAGTTTTTCAGTCTGTAGAATGACGTATTTCGTTCGACGAGGATATCCTCAGGTTCTACCAAATCACTTTTAACCATGACTATATATATGATGTACAATATTGTTTATAGCGCGTAAGCTTGTCAATGATTGGTCATTTACAAAAACGTGAGATTAATTATTTTGAATGTATTAATTTTGAGGCATATTTCTGTACTTATCTTAAACAACTTTCTTTGGTGCCAACTGTTGGAATGAGTTCGAGACACTTCCTTCTATTTTAGCTTGCTAACTTCTCCTTGAGGTGTTACCTATAAATCATGTGAACTGTTCCATCTCAGCAGCTGGAAAGATTATGTGATGTCTTGTCAATCATTATCTGCATTGCGGTACAAAAGGCAGCGCAATAGCAGCAGGGAATTCATCCCATAACTCCTTGTGCTTCTTGCCTGTAAAGCGGGGCCAAACCTTACACCATAAAATCTGACTGAAATGAAAAAGACATCCAGCCATATTACACTGTGGGAAAACCTCTCTGATAGCGTTTATTAAGATGATTTCGTAATCAGTGGATATATAATTTAATACCAAATCTTTCTGTAAATTGTTTTAGCCTCATCATGTAAACCTCGTAACATATTCTTGTATGCATTCTGGCTTTCGTATTTCATGAGAGCCATAACCAGAAGGAACCATTCACCATAGCACATTCCCATGAATTGTATATAACTGGCACATTATATATGCCTTTGCTCACAAGATGTAGTGTTTACTGTGCACTGTGTCTTCTGGTAAGGGCTAGAATAAATTTGTTACTTTCATTGACCTGTCTCAGTCTCATCCTTGGCTTTGACAATATGAAAGTTACTGAGGTATGAGCGATGCTAGTAATACCATTCCTTCTTCAGTCAGTCCCTGTTATGAATGGTGTGAAAATATCGCACATGGGGTGTTGGTGCATGCATTTCAGTGGGCTTGGCAGGCTGATAAGTAAGAGCAACTTCTGGCTCGGTGAGGAAAACAATGCGAAACTACCTCACTCCTCATTTTCCTAGTACGCCTCTTCAGTGACACCTAGGCTATTTATGACAGCTGTTGGCGGAGCTTTGGAAGATCAAACCAGCCTTCGGGCTGAATACCCAACAACAAACTTATCTATGGGAGTGGGAAAAAGGGCGGAATATATGTTGTATTATGAGGAATATGTTGGTAACAAAGAATACCTGATGTTCTAAAGAGGATGTCACTTTAACGAAGTTCTACTCCAATTTAAGCATTTCATTGTCCATTTTCCATATGTAGCCTATTTGTACATAGTGTAAATATGTTGTCCAATTTTAACTTTGTTTTGTGAAATATTTCCTCTCATGCAGAGGCTGCCTTGCGACAAAGTATACTTTTACATTCATTTTTAGAGGAAAAATAGATATACTTGAGTAATGTAGATGGTAACCTAATTTTAACAATTTCTTAGAATTATCAATGAACCCCTTAAGGATGTGATGGCAATCTCCCCTATCGTTGTAACTGGCAAAGACACCTATTTCCAGAAATTGGCGGCAAAAACGGGAACTGTTCCCCTCGCTTCAATCATCAGACCCACAATGTCGATTTCCTCTAGCTGGTATTTCTTCCTGTAGTAAGGAATTGTTGGTAGGTAATATTCCTCTTCTCGAGGTTAACATCTGAGGGCTGCAACTTATGGCTTTCAAAGCGAACAGTGGGGTCGATGATGCAACGTCTTCTTATTATTGAAGGTAATAATGTCGATCCTTGTGTAGCTTCCGTTGTCCGCTGAGGCATGAACCTCTTCAAATACCTGGAAATCATGGTCTTTCTGCGTTGTAGCAATTAACGAGCGGATGTTATGATGGCGCGTATTTCTTAAATGTTCACCACGATGACAAGATCCCAGAACATACGCAAGAGTTTCAATCTCCTTGAGGCAACGCCTACAAAGGGAATCGTTCTGAGATCTTCCTGCTACCGATTTAACAGCTGAAATATTTGCTGTCATTTTAATTGCCTCATGCCATTCACTACATGACAAGCCTTGATGGTCTCGAATCTACGAGTTGGCTGGAGTATATTCCTTGTATAAACATACACCTCTTCCTTTCTGCTTCAAGTTACACCACTCACTGAATACCCTTTCTCTCGGTACTATTCTCACCTTTCTGGCATCAGTTATTTCTAGGCGAGGATGTAGCAAGTTGTCAGATGGAGGGATATTGAGGGATTGTGTCAGCCCCTAATGCCCTTTAATTTCTGTTAACCCCTGTAATTTCATCAATTACATATTGAATGTTCTGGTGTAATGGAAAAATTTCAGAATTCAATATTGATTTGCAAAATTTCACTTGACTGGTTCAAATTGACCCGCTTGTTCATAGCAGGCAAACTAAAATTGAGCATATAAGTGTTAATACATGTCGCATGCTTGAAATGAATCGTTATATCCGCGTGGTTGAAATTCCACGTAAAAATGCAGATCCCCTGGCTATGATCACGACATCACAAGCCACCTTGTGTACATGGGATAACCCGAGTAAATGTTTGTACTAAATAATTGTAAGAGCCCATCGATGATATCTTTAACCAATCATATGTGCTGTCATTTCTCAGTAATCCCACTTTGATGAGGTAACACAGAGGTCAGTTGTGAGGCACGAAGTAGTTATAACACGTCTCACTTCAAGTCCGGTTACTAAAATGATTTATCACAACTATATAATTATATATCATTTGTCTTTCCTGAAAATGTGAGTACTACCTAAGATCGAATACACATTGATAAGACCACTTAGCACTGCCCATTTCTAAAAGAAGTACAGTTAATCACGAAGTCTTTATGTACGAGTAAAAAATATTTTTCGAACCGTCCTTTCGTAGCAAACATAAAATATTGAATTTTAATGTTACTTAAATTTTAAAAAATTTTAAGAGACACCGGAGACCCGGAATTTTGCCTCTAAGGTGGCTGTTAATCTACTCTTGCACTTTCGGACGCTAGGTATTCATAAGTGGTGAAAAATCGGTTTTTTTGGCCCTATAGTACATATGTGGGACCAGCCCGGACATCAACTCCATCCCGGTGCCAGCATCAAGGATATCAAGGACAAGTGACAACAATTGTGGGCCAGCTTGCCTCAAGAGAGGATACAACGGCTTTATGAAACGCTTCCCGACCGAATCAGCGAATGCATCCAAGCTAGAAGGGGTGAAACTTCATAATGAGACTTGTGCTCCTACTCCCAAATTCTTTGTAAATTTGACTCAATGTTTTAATCACAGAAATAATATCACATACCTTGTCGACATGTGAAGTTACACTTTCGTTTCCTCCCCCCTTCTGTGTGCTTCAATATTCTTTTAAAAGGCAGTGGATTTATTTATAAAGAGTTTATTAGGTTCCCCATGCCTGTAGGTACCTTTAATTCATTATTTAGAAATGGCGCCTCAAGATCCACGCCTACACTAAATGTCATCGGTATTTTGCTGGCCATACTTGCGCATTACTCTGAAGATTGCATGGAGGCACACAAAATCTAAATGAGTTTTAATCACTGCATTTGTGAAAGAGTACCAAAAATCTTCTTGTTGATCTAGATAAGTTCGAGATAGATTTTCTTGAATCATTAATGTTACAATGATGCTGAAACATGCATGAATGTATGAAAAACCTTGAGAATAAAATGTGGATCAAACATGGCAAATTCTCTACTTGTAATTAACCAGATACTCGTACAAGAAGCAGAAGAATGTTGACTTGATAGGAGTCAGAAAGAGAAATAAGAATCTTAATAAGAAAAGATAAGATAAATAATCGGAAAATTATGCAAACTGTGCTAAAATGTGCTGCAGGAGTGTTCGGAAGTTATGGTATCTATCTGAACGAAAAGCAGAGCTATCTTTAGAAGCTGTTTACTGAAACTATACATTTGAAATTGTATGTACCTAAAATCAATATAATATTTTCTTCACTATATGATAAAGATCATGGATGTATACCTATTCTTCTTCTTCTCTTTCCTAGCGTTTGGTTATGCATTAGTGCAGGGTCCGCATTTAAACACGCCATCCTCCATTCCCTGCTGTCAAGGGCGTCAGCTTCAGTGACGCCTACAAGACGCATGTCTCCCTTGATGCAGTCGAACCATCGCTTCTTGGGACGACCTCGGGATCGAGAACCTCTAGGGTAACATTTTAGGGCTACATATATCACTGAGTCTGCAGGGCTTCGGACATGACCATACCATCTAAGCCGTGCTTTTGGGATAGGTGCCACTCCCAATCTCCTTCGGACATCTTCATTTCTGAAACAGGTAGACTTTGGTGTGGCACAATCGTAGAGAAAGCGGGAAAGGCTCGACTCCGGTGGTATTGTCATGTCACGAGAAGCAAGGATAATTTCGCGATAAAAACGGCCCTCCAACTTGACCCAGGTGGGCATCGACAACGAGGGAGATCGCCGATGCGGTGGATTGACAGCATTATGGAAAACGTACGTGCTGTGAACCTTAATACTCAAGGCGCCCTAGACAGGGCCAAATGGTGTAAATGACGCTAGATAAACACATGAGTCAGCAGAAGCGTGTAGACCCTGTTTGATAGGAAAAACGCTAGGAAAGAGGGAATGAAGTGTATTATGCAGCAGAAAAGCATGAGACGGGATTCTTTTCAAGTCGATCAGGACATGTTACGGGTCCCTCATCAGTCGAATGCTGATCAAAATAATGTCTATGCATATTTTTCAGTACATGTATTGTTTTTAACGGAAAGGAATGTATGAATATCGATTTTGTCATTCAAATTATACCATCAAGGGAAATGTGAATTACTAAACTACAGTTGTGTGTTTTACCTATTAATTACCGAACATCATGATGAAAGATCGCATAACAAATTAGTAAGGCAATAAGAGTGAAAATACTAGTAACAGATTGTAAAAACAAGAAGTATAGTAATAGTTATGACTGACGTGCATAGCAGATAAAAGGAAACCCATTCACACAGTATATTACATACACTGACTCGCTCAACTAAGTTATATGTGCCCATGAAAAACTTTCGCCAGGCAGATTTGAGTGTAAGGGAGGATGTAAAGTGTCGATTGTCCATTGGGAGTGCATTCCATAGTTCTCGACGCAGTAAATAGAAAAGGAATGCCTTCGATTTAATGGAATTTCAATCATGGAACCAGAACGGTTAACATTTTTTTTTCTGGAATGAAGAAAGCAAGCGAAAATTGGAAGATAGGTAAGTAGGTGTGTTCGTCGAAATCAGTTAATAAACAAGTGTGAAAGTTCCTTAATTCTTTTATGCGTAACCATACCAATGCATATATCCCAATATATATTCTGATAATAACAGCTAGGATCGGACAGATATTGTAATACACATCTAGAGTAAAAGAAAATGTTATATAGAAATCTGTGTGCAAAGTGCGTTTTGGAAGTAGGAAATTGCCAGCCGCTAGATAAACATATGAGTCAGCAGAAGCCCAGAACCCAGACAGAGTGAGTCTAGACTCAAAAGCGTGGTGTGTAGGCTTCTGAAGATATGATGTGGTGGGAAATATCAAGAAGTGTTTATAAGAACTGGTGTAGAGTGGTTTGAGATCAGTCAAACTTAGGTGGGCCGACGGTAACTTTAGACATTCAACGGTCATGATTCAGAAATTAACATTGTACCTTCACCATCCTGGTGAATATTTAGTCTCTAATTCTATTACTTGGTCATCATCTTCTGCTGGGAGCAAACAACTATGTTGGCGAAGCCGTGTAACTAGCTTGCAGCACCTCTCAACGGATGGAGATAACTTCTATCTCGTGCATTCGAAGATAAAGCGTCCCAGATATCATGGCTATTGCAGGCACTTACTTTACATGTGAGGAAATCTAGTTTCATGGTTGAGTGGTGTTTCTAAAACTAGGAAACATCTCACTATGAAGATAAAGGTAGAATTCAAGTGGACAAGTTGGAGCGAATATTCGTTTAAAGGAAGATGACTAAGAATTGGAACAGTTTACCAAGGGAGTTATTCTATAAACTTTCAACATCTTTGAAATTATGCCCAAAAAACTAGGTAAACAACTAAAGGGTAATCTGCCATCTGGGCTACTGACCTAAATGCAGATCAGTGGTGATTGATTGATTGATTGATTGATTGATTGATTGATTGATTGATTGATTGATTGATTGATTGATTGATTGATTGATTGATTGATTGATTGATTGATTGATTGATTGATTGATTGATTGATTGATTGATTGATTGATTGATTGATTGATTGATTGATTGATTGATTGATTGATTGATTGATTGATTATATACATTTACTGGTGCTGAGTTTAACGGCCGATGTCAAAGTTGAGAAGTCAAGGTTTGGGCTGAGTAGGTTAGGTGGTAGATCACAACTTGTCAGGTTCGATCCTGGCTCAGGCCCGTGGTTCTTGAAGGTGATTACATCCGTCCGCCTCGTGTCGGTAAATTTACTGCTATGTAAAAGAACCCCTTGCGATAAAATTCCGGCACCTTGGTGTCTCTGAAAACTATATAAATGTAGTATGTAGGACGTGAAATCAATAACATTATTAACATTGAGTTGCATGTTCCTACTAATTTCATCGTTTACAAGGAGATTAGGAAGGCCCAGCAACAGAATATGAACAACCTGAGAAGAGATCATCATGCTCTATTATTATTACTATTATTACTATTATTGTTACCGAGTTTTGGTGGATCAGCAGAGGTGAAAGAAGATGTGGGCTGGAATGGGTCTAACTACAAGTCAGAAAGAAAATTTAAAATGTAAATAAAGGTTATATTTTCAACAGACAACAAAAATTTAACAACTTTTCACTAGGTGAAATAACAATGAAAATTCAGGTACGATAGAAGTTTAACAAATAAGGCACAAGTTGTCTTTACAACTCTGGGCTACGAGCCCCCAAGTTTAACAATTCCTGAGCACTCCGCTCACAACCACAAAATTACCAAAGGGCAGAAAACCCCTAATTACATGGAGCATTTGCTCTCACCTCGTAATGTCAAGCCTCCTAGAGGCACCTTTCAAAATACCAGAAGGAGCTGACCGCTTTAATCTTTCAAGCCTATCAAAAGGCCATAAACGGACTTTACTACAAACTGCCCTCAAGGCACACTTACAAAGAAACAGGGGTATCTTGTACCCATTCTACCGGGCCTTAGTGGACAAATACTAGGTTAATAAAAACTGCCCAAAACGCAAAAGGAATGGAGGCGTGAATTAGCACTCCAACATGAAGCTTATTAAAACCTAAGTGACGCTAGGCCCATAAGCAGGGGCTATTCCCATACTATGGAGGTGACACGTATACAGAATAAATTTAACACATTAAGAAGGAATAGAAGAACGGTTACAAAAACGTAGTCACCTCAAATTCAAGATGAAGGGGAGCTCGAGAGGGTAAAGTACTCTCTATCCCCGATTTACATTTAAAGTAATAAGAAAATGTTTACATAAGCCGGCACTAAGTTACATTTTAAACAGGTAGGATACTTGAAAAAGGTTTCGAATCTTCCCCGGGGGTTAAACTGCTGACCAAGAAAGAAATAAAGATGTTAAGAGGCCATTACCTTGTTGAAGAACGGCTGCCTGAAGAAAGAGGCGCTTCCCGCCTCCTGCTACATATCCACACACTGAGCAAGATGTTGTTCGAGTGGTAAAGAGCCGTAAAAATCAGCAGTTTTTAAACCCTCGTGGAAGCTTCGAGACCTTTCATGAATAATTAAGACACACACACTCAACTTTATTGGGTAGCTAAAAGTTATACATCAACATCGAAGAAGAAGGACACTATTGGTCAAAAATTAATTAAAGAAATTCGGGATTGGCTGAGTTCAAAACTGGCCGAAAGAAAGATTAATATTGCCAACCCAAAAAATGAACGAAAAAATTTAGTAAAGACAAACTTTCGAATACAAAATTTCTTCAAAAGTTCCTTTCCTTCGCACCAGGGTGCATAATCATAGTTTTTTGGGTAGAGACAGCTGTTAGCGAATGTCCACACTTCTTGATCCATAGAAAACCAAACACGTTGAAATCCACACAGTATAGACAACTTTGTAATCCCAAAATTTATAGTAGAGACCTCTTCTGAGAAAACACATGAATTAATACAGTTCTAAAAGTACACAGTTTCTCCGGTAGAGGAGGATTAATTGGCGGAAGATTTAACTTTGCAGCGTATAGGTGTACCAACCGGTACAATTATTATTATTATTATTATTATTATTATTATTATTATTATTATTATTATTATTATTATTATTATTATTATTATTTCTTTCCTTTTTTCTTTCTTTCTTCCTTTCTTTTTTGTTAGCGGTTTTGGCTTTTCACTCGGACTCAGCGACCTCTTCCGTCTCAAGAGCAGTGTCCTTGAGCGTGAGACATTAAGTTCGGGGATACAACTGGGGAGAAAGACCAGTATCTAGCCCAGGCGGCCTTACCTGCAGTACTGAACAGGGACCTTGTGGTGGGGTTTGGAGAATATTGGAAGCGATATAAAAGGAAGAGGAAAGGAAGCGGTCGTGGCCTTAAGTTAGGTACCATCCCAACATTTGCCTGGAGGAGAAGTGGAGAATCCACGGAAAACCACTTGGAAGACGGCTGAAGAGGGAATCGAAACCCCCTCTACTTAACTGTCCTCCCGAGGCTGAGTGGACCACGTTCTAGTCCTCGTACCACTTTTCAAATTTCGTGGTAGAGTCGGGAAGTAGCCATAGCCTTCGGTGGTAGCAGCTAATCACACTAATCACTCCACCACAGAGGCAGACATTATTATTATTTTTATTATTATTATTATTATTATTATTATTATTATTATTATTCGAATAACCCGTTTGAGGGTACGACAAATCTGCATTTGTTACTTTTCTTTGCATTTACTTTTCTTCGTTTCCAGACCTCATTCATTTTCTGAGAATGTTTTTCCTTTTCATCTTGAGTCCATTTTCCTCCAGTTGTTAATTTCTTTCTCTCCTGAAATTTTGCCTTTCCTGATACTTATCTGAAACGTGTTCTGTGTTCCATGGTATCTAGTTTAATTCCAGCCTTTTTCAAATCCTTTTCAATTTCAATAAACCACATTGGCTTGGATATGTAACTGTTCAGTAAGTTGAAGATTTGTTTAGTTAGTCTATTGTTATTCACTCTATAAGTGTATCCAAAAACTGGAGTCTTCCTTTCTTAATTACGATAATCAGTTTTTCAACTTTTAAATATAGCTCTCTGTTTGATCGTAGTCTAAATTCGGCAATGTTGTTTCTTATAGGTCCCAATATTTTTCTCAAAATTATTCTTGCAACTTTTTCTGGTTTTTCAAGATCCCCAATTCTTATTAGTTTAAGAGTTTCTGCTGCAAATGATTATGATTATGATTATTATTATTATTATTATTATTATTATTATTATTATTATTATTATTATTCAGAATTGAGGGATCCTATGGTAACATCTGACGCCTATTTACCCGGTGTTATGTAATTTTGATCAATGTGCAGTCAATTTATTCTGTGACAGTTACGATGGCGGTGGAGATTATTGTCAAAAGAACGTCGATTTTTATTCTTGTTAGTACATTAACGTATCTCCCATACAGGTTTCCTTCGATGGATGGATTGCGAAGTGAAAGTAGGAAGTCATGTAAAACAATCTTCAGGGTTGCCGAAGGTCAGATTCGAACCCACAATCTCGTAAATGCAAGCTCACAGCTGCACGACCCTAACTGCAGGCCAAATCGCTCGGTTGGATGGTGGAGAACGACGTGATCAGCGTGATTTCATCCTCAATCTATGCTTGGTTTTCACGACTAAGTCTGTTATTTCTCGTATTAAACAGCTAATTAGTTAACCTAATGAGCCTATGCCACTCAGACCGGGATTAAAATTCGCGGACGCGCCAGGAATCGAACTCAGCCCTCCGAAAATGGTGCAGTGTCACCGCCCTGTTCACTACGAGGCACAGATTTTTTCTTAAATATTGCCGGGCTGAGTGGCTCAGACTGTTGAGAAGCTGGCCTTCTGACGCCAGGTCGGCAGGTTCGATCCTGGCTCAGTCCGGTGGTATTTGAAAGTATTCAGCTCCGTCAGCCTCGTGTCGGTGTATTTACTGGCAAGTAAAATAACTCGTGAGGGACAAAATTCCAGCACATTGCCGTATCCGAAAACCGTCAAAAATAGTTAGTGGGATGTAAAAACAATAAGATTGTTATGATTATTATAATTTATATTGGGTGACGTACGAGGAAGTACTGGTCAGGACATTGATTGAACATTTTGTGTAGATCTGGAGAGGAAACTAGGTCTTCACGTGCAGGAAGATAATGTCACAACCTTTAGACCACGGCACGTCAGATGAAAAATTTTATCTTTATCTATGTATGAATACTTTCCTCCTGTAGGCCACAGGAAATGGATGCTATGATGTTTGTGTCTCCGAGCTTCAAGCCAGATTATCTTCTTTGGTGCCGTCTGAACTTCGAATAATCTGCGACAATGAATGAAGGGAAAAACAAATATTTGTGCTCAGTCGAAAGGCAAACAGACAAGCCTCCCTTCATGTTCCCCGCCCTCTAATAACAGAACTGATTGTAGATAACTGTGGAGACCTCATCCAAATTAATTACAACACTGAAAACTGTTGTCTCTTGTACGTCTTAATCACCATCACAAATCGATTTACTCATTTCTGTGCCGTGACCCACGGCCGACTTGATGCGTCGCTCTAGCTAGCTCCTTACCGGCCTTGACAATCGGTCTACGCACTGTATTCGGAGTAGTTACACAACTCGACACGTGTCGCTGGCGGCCGACCTATTTGCGGTAGAAATGCATACTTCTTTATGGAAAATATATTGACTTTGGTTGCCGATTTATCGTAATTTAGAGCTATGGAGAATATTACATAGGTTAATACTGTTAAAATGATTAATCTTAAAGGTTACTTTCGTTGATATTTGCCAAAATGATGTGAAATGAAACTGCGGGGAGATGACTTAGTCCAGCTGACGTTCTGATATTGACTCTGATTGCCGATGTATCTTAATTTAGGGAATAAAATAGTATGTTACATTGACTAATATTGTTAAAATGATTAATCCTAAAGGCTACTTTCATTGATATGTGCCAAAACAACGTCGTGAAATGAAACTGCGGATGATGGAGTAGTCCAACTGACGTTCCTTAATTGTGAGGAATAATAGTAATCGTTTTTATGATCATGGCATTTAGATACATAGCAGAACTTACCACAATGCTTTTGTCTTCTGATGTCTATATTGAGATTAAGAGTCATTGTTCAATTAGAGTTTTAAAATTCTTCAAGCGCTGCTCTCAGGAAGGGGGCTGGACAAAACATAAGAGTCTTACTTTTTCCATATTCGTTGTATGCAGAACATAAATATTTTGACTCAAACATGTTTAAATGTTAATTTCAATATACAGGGTGAAGCGTAATTCGCGCTCTCGGGCGTCGCAGCGCGACTCCTCACATGCCAGCAATAAAAAAAAAGTCTCTTACAAAATGTCGTCTTGCGAGTATATCCGGTAGAAAATGGACGTTGAAGAGTAGCAATCTGGCAACACTGTAACCATATGTAGGGTAACTACCGCTGTCAGCACGTTCTCGTAGTGCCGTACAGTTGGTGCAGTGGGTAGAGTTTTTGGTTGGCATGCAGGAGGTCGATGGTTCGATCCTGGGTTGAGGCGTATGTTGCCAGATTGCTACTCTTCAACGTCGTTTTCCTGCCGGATATACTCGCAAGACGAAATTTTGTAAGAGACATTTTTTTATTGCTGGCATGTGAGGAGTCGCGCTGCGACGCCCGAGTGCGCGAATTACGCTTCACCCTGTATATACTTTCAGATTACATTTCATTCATACCTTTCACTAGAATATTAAATACCGGACAGGCTGGCCATGCTAAATTCAGAAAATAAATTTTACTTGAAATGCACTAGGGTGGAACAAGTTGGCCGCGCGGCGTTGAGCTGTGAGCTTGCATCCGGGAGATAGTGGGTTCAAACCCCACTGTCGGCAGCTCTGGAGATGGTTTTCCGTGGTTTCCCATTTTCACATCAGGCTGTACCTCAATTAAGGCCACGGCCGATTCCTTCCCACTGCTAGCCCTTTCCTATTCCACCGGCGTCATAAGACCTATCTATGTCTGTGCGACGTAAAACAAATAGCGAAAGAAGAAGAATTTTAAATAACAATTCAGTGAGAGAAAAGTGTTTTGAGTAAATAAAATGTAAACTGTTCTCTGCTCGATGATGATGATGCTTGTTGTCTAAAGAGGCCTAACATCTAGGTCATCGGCCCCATTGCTCAGGTAACAACACTTCATACGTTGGCCTTACCGTCATAGCAGTAATGATTCTTGTCAATGTTTAAATGTTAAAGTTCAGATTATCTTGAACAAAAATGTGTTGTGTTGCTGTCATATGGCAAATACGACACCGCCTAAAGGATTGTTCTATGAAAGAAAATTCATGGGTAAAAATACCTGATTAGCGTGATTAGCGGCCACTCACGGAGACCCGGGTTCGATTCCTGGCCCTACCACGAAATTTCAAAAGTGGTACGAAGGCTGGAACGGGGTCCACTCAGCCTTGAGAGGTCAACTGTGTAGAGGATGGTATCGATTCCCACCTCAGACATCCTCGAAGTGGTTTTCCATAGTTTCCCACTTCTCCTGCAAGCAAATGCCGGGATGGTAACTAACTTAAGGCCACGGCTGCTTCCTTCCCTCTTCCTTGGATATGCCTTCCAATCTTCCCATCCCCAACACAAGGCCCCTGTTCAGCATAGAAGTTGCGGCCGCCTGGGCTAGGTACTGGTCATCCTTCCCAGTTGTATCCCCCGACCCGCAGTCTCACGGTCCAGGATACTGCCCTTGAGGTGGTAGAGGTGGGATCCCTCGCTGAGTCCGAGAGAAAAGCCAACGCTGGAGGGGTAAACAGAGTAAGAAAAGAAAAGAAAGAACGAAGGTAAATACCCGACATAGAAACGGAAAACTGAGACGAGAGTGTTACCTGCTTTTAGCCACTCCGTAGTTTTGTCCTGGTCTACAGAGAATTCGTGAAATGATAGTGTCCCTTTGCTTTTTTTTTCCTGTTCAGAATACAAAAAAGGCACACAGCAATATATATTCGAATATTTCCTAACACAGTTAAAGGAAAGCAAATCAACACACCATTAAAAAACGAATTAGCACATAAATTAAAATCCTTGTTCAGGACGAAGTTACAGCGGGAAATCACTTTGTTCTTGCTTCCATAAAATTTCTGCTCGAAGTACGAAAAGGAGCACAAGAATGTCTCAAATTCCAAGATTTGTAAACACAATTTAAAAAATATAATCACCACACTACACAATAAAAAATAAACTCACTAGCGCATAACTATCGGATCTCATTACCAAGCCAACAAGTACCTCATTGCGAACACATTGCCAACATTTACGACAGCAAAACCAAAAAATAAAACTGGAAATGCGGCAATTTGCGGTATACAGCTTCCTGTCAGTGGGTAGTAGGCCAGCGCTCCAGCGGCATTATGGTGAAACTTTCCAATTACAGCTTTATGCTGGGTTTCACAAGCGATTATCAAGGCCGGTATAAGGAGCGCAGTGAGGAATCCAATCGGCCGTGCGTGACCCCACTGGCTTTGCTGGTTACATCTCTGCTGTAGCTTCGCCATCCCGGACGATCTTTGGTTTTCCTCAGGACACATTGGTAATCTTCACTTATCCCATCCATCTGGTTGCAGTCCTTCCCTGAGGTCTACTGTCCTCAACTTTCCCCTCCATGATTACCTTCTCTAGATTTTCTCCAGGTCGTCTCACGATGTGTCCAAAGAACTGCATCATTCTGACTGATATCAGAAGAAGGGAGTTTTAAAATTGCCAGCTCCTGAAGAATGAGAGCATTGGTCCTTCTTCCGGTCCAAGGCACACGTATCATTCGGCGGCGTGCCAGATGCGACCGTGCCGCATGCGACCCGTGCCACTAGCGACCGTATAATCTGTAACCGTGCCGGATGCGACCGGCGTTGACAAGCAAATTGTCACTTGATAAGCTTTATCATCAGCCAAGATAAGGTAAGCTAAATAAGAACCTGAAAAAGTTAGAAAATGGCCAGAAATTGAGAACACTGCTAACGGGGTACGGAATTAAATTGTCTTTGCTCTGTTCAACTAATAATCCGCAAACTGTGCACAACATTAATGTACACTGAATTAGTCATCGGGAAATACAACCTATACAGCTCTTTACGGAGAACAATTCGAACGATTGCATGAAAGGTTCATAAATAATAATGAATGAGTGCATTTTTTATAAAAGTTTAAATAAAACATACATCACTTCACACACACACACACACACACAATTCAGGAACTCGTTGAAATATGTCAGTGTAATGTATAATTTGGAATGCTATACACCGAGGTATTCCTTTCTCAAAGAAACCGTAGATGGGTCATAAACAGGCATAACGCAAGAGATATTTCAAGTACAAAATCCTAAAAATTGGGGGAAAAGTACAACCAGGTAATCTTCTGCTGAATACTAGAATAACACAAGTTCGGTTACATTTTAACAACGATTATTCGTACCTGTTAGTACAGCTCTTAGGGATCATCAAGACCAGGCCCTGGATTTTCGGGGAACAGATATGACAGAGCAGCGGTTTCTTCAGTTGCTTTTCAAGAAATTTCTTATGAAGTACCAGTACGGAGTATAATGACATTTCAACAAGTCCTATAAGCAGCTGCTGCCCGTACTTCATGTAACACTTCTGGGGAAAACTCGTTATCTTATAACACGAAATATGGTGATGCGTTTACGTCATTATGTCTGGGAGAAGGTACTAAGCAGGTTAGGTCAGTGCATTGCAGCACGACTAGTTACAGCTACTTCGGTAGGCTACTAGGTTCGAATACCCCGTTGGCCATCCTCGAAAATGGTTTCTCGTCGTATCCCATTTTTATCTTCAGGTAAATGCCTTGATGGCACCTTCCTCCAATTTCTAGCCCGTGCAGTTACACTCACAGGTAACACCCTCAGACATCCTCGCACACTCCTGGCACTAAAAGCCAGATGCTAAAAAATGTTAATCAATCAATGATTTGTTGTGTCTTCTAGTGAAGAGTGTTGTAGCAGGTATAGGCCCTACAGAGAATAGCTGACATTGGAAACGCCATGCCCATGCGTGAAGCTGGTGGGTGTAGGCCTGATCTTCGTACAGAGGACCGCATATTAGACTTTACTGCAGAGGATTCCCAGCAGCAATACTCGCCAAATCGCGGCAGTGGTAGGAGAGGACCGTCCTACGAACATAACGGGAAGACCGGCACCATCAGCGTCATTTGTAGTGTGTTCAGCACTACTGGAAAGAAATTATGCACCGCAGATAGCCTTCTGTGAATAGGTCCATTCTCAACCCAAAGACTTAATGTTCACAAATGAGGTCTCGTTTACGAGGAATGGCAGCTACAGTTTTGATAACACGTATGTGTAGTCGGGGAACAAGCCCCATGCTATGAGACATTCCCACCACCAGATTCGGTTTTCCCATTAATGTTTGGACAGGGATTTTGGGGAGCATTATCAGAGGATCTGTGATATTACCTCATAGATGGCTAGCGTACCTTATCTACAGTTTCTAGAAGGCACTCTACCACTACTACTACTACTACTACTACTACTATTGCTGCTAGAGGATGTTCCACTCCATACGCGACCGCATGTGTGGTTGCAACATGATGGAGCACCCCCGCACTTTACCAACGCAGTGCGCCGTCACCTGGACGCCGCTTATCCGCAGCGATGGATCGGCCGACAAGAACTCCTGATCAAAACTCCTTAGATTACTTTTTGGGTGGTACATAAAATCTACGGTTTATCGCAGAGAAGTGGAAACTCTGTACGAGTTCCGGGAATGTGTCTTGGAAGCTGCTCAGGACATCAGTCAAAACAACAAGGTACTGAGGCGTGTTCAAGAGAATTTCCTCCGTAAGTGCCGAGCATGTATTGCCGCCAATGGTGTTTTCGAACACTGCTGTAACAATGAAAATCATTTCCCATGGCCAATGTGGTCAAGTGTGGTATACTCTAAGAGGTATATAAATGCTGTGTCATTGTTTTAATGTTTTTCTGTTAAAAAGTAAAAATGCGTAAGCCACAGGACCTCCATTTTTATGTAGAATCCGACACATAGGACGTGGCATTTAATTTCGTAAATCCCACACGTATCGGCCGGGAATCAAACTCGGACGGCCTTGGTGAGAAGCGAGCAGTGATATCACTGGGTTCGTTTCTATTACTCCCCACTTTATTCGGTTTTTACTGCGGGTCAGGGTTTGTAGCAGATTTGGCAGACTTTTACGGCTGGATGTTTTTCTTGACGCCAATTATTAGATGAGAAATGCTAAGTGTTAATGGGGTGGTGGTGATTATCAGAGAAAAAAAATGGAAGGCATCCGACACTACGAAAAATGAAAATATCAGCGAAAGAAAGACAAGGGCCACGAAGGGCGTGAAAGTGAAAGACTCCCTAAATACCGTCGGGGTCGGAAAAGAACGAGACTTGACCAAGGGAGATGGGATATGATAGATGAAAGTGAGAAGCCTGGTACAAGTAGGTGGGTACAGTGCCAGGACTCAACTCAGTGCCCCGTGGTCGTCAACCCACGCTTCCAAGTTGAGAGCCTCTTACGACAGGCAGGGAATACCCTGGATGTTTTTCTACTGCCCCCACCCACAGCGGGATATGGAGTTAGATAACTTTGTTCTTTAGCATGACATTCCCCTGGTTCATCGATTGGCTGATACTACTGGTACGTAACACACAGGTTTATCATAGTATTCCACGCATTTGATCCCTACTCTGAGGCGCTGATTGAAATAAGTAGTGTGTACTCTTAAAGGAATAATGGCAGAGGAATGTTCACGGCCGTCTGCGGCCTGGTCATTCCAGGTCGGGAACTTTGGATTCTTAGATCGGCAGCATAGCACTGTTCGTTAAAAATGAGAAAATGTGCGATTTTCTATTTTATTATTTCATATGATAATATTGCTTGTAATTGTGACATTCCTACTTACTTCATTGTAATGACCTATGATTTTTCAGTTGGGAAAACCACAAAGATAGCCTTTCTAAGGATATAAAAAGGCAGGTGTAGAGTGATTGTCTGCCATTATCATCAAATGCCCAACTCGACTGACTGGCAGTAGGAAGTGGGCCTGCCATCATAATTAAAATTCCCCAAGTTCATTGTGACTGATAGTAGGCAAGAGAAACTGCCATTATAATTCCCTAACCCAGTCTTCACATGAGAAAAGACGTATGGTGACTTTCCCGTCGCTTTTCTGGGTAACTTTAAGAACTATGCAATTTAATATAATCTTACTCACAACGTGTAGAATACTTAATCTAGAATTCTGAATACAATGTAGGATTCCGTAGCGAAGCACGGGCACATCAGCTAGTCATATCTATATTTCTTTCAGAATCTAATTAAGCTGTACCGCGGACTCCGAAATTAAGGTTGAAAACCTTTCAGAAAACAATCGATAATGTTTGGTAACAAAACACACGAGTAGCGTTACGAAAACGTTGCAAATCTTGGGCTGAGAAGACTTAGAAGTAAGAAGACGAGCTGCTCGACTAAGCGGGATGTTCCGAGCTGTCAGTGGAGGGATGGCGTTATATGGCATTAGTAGACGAATAAGTTTGAGTGGTGTTTTTAAAAGTAGGAAAGATTACAATATGAAGTTAGAATTCAACACGACAGATTGGGGCAAATATTCGTTTATAGGACGAGGAGTTAGGAATTGGAATAATTTACCAATCAATTTCCTAATTCTCTGAAATTATTTATGACTTAGGCCTACTTATCGTGTTCTATTAGTGCCGGGAGTGTCCGAGGACGTATTCGGCTCGCCTGGTGCAGGTCTTTCTACCTGACGTCTATGGACATCTTGCGCATCTGGATGTGAGATTATGATAATGAGGTAGGGAGAGGGTGAAACCCGGTGTCGGCACGTAGCGTACTCCTCTCGAATAACACCAAGGGGTCTGTTCAAAGCGTTACGTCGGCATCCGACGGACGAATCACCATCATCAGCATCATATTCCCTTAGTCCATTTGAACAATGTGAAGAGGTTTGGATTTGAATCCAGGCTTTTGGCACGCAATCTAGTGATTACAAATTGTATACCACCAACTTTCCTACCCTGCCGGCCTATATTCTGATGGTGAAATTTTTTTCATCCAGGCTAAGTGGTTCAGACGGTTGAGGTGCTGGTCTTCCGACTCCAACTTGTCAGGTTCGATCCCGGCTCAGTCTGGTTGATGTTTGAAGGTGCTCAAATACGTCAGCTTCGTGTCAGTGGATTCACTCTCACGCGAAATAACTCCTGCGGGACCAAATTCTGGCACCTAGGTGTCTCCATAATCCAGAAACATAGTTACTGGAAAGTAAAGCTAGCAACATTATTATAATTATTTTTTCGTCCAACGACACTCGAACCGGCTAACAAAGACATCAGACCTTTATTTTAGAAAATACTAAGTTAGTAACTGATAAGCAATCTGCCACTTGGTGACAGCCCTAAATGCAGATTAATTGTGATTGATGAGTCGCATGCGGCACGATGTTAATCCACCCGGTCGCTATTGGCACGATAATGGCCGGGTCGCATCCGGCACGGTCGCTTCTGGCACGTAACATATCATTCTATGTCAGCATCACACTTCAAAGGCATTGCTGCGTTTTCTGTGCAGAGCTTTTAAGGTCCAGGAATCACAGTCATATGAGAATTTTTGTATTATTAGTAATTCCCCTGTTCTTCCAGACCTTAATTAATTTCACCATACCTACTCGTCCAAACACAATCCTCTTCCCTATCTCTTTCTCGGAACTTTCCTTATCACTGATAATCGACCTAAGGTAAACAAAGTTGTGAACTACATCCAACTTTTTCATACGACCTTTGAGCTCGATCTGTGCTGCTCTATCAATCACCATGAGTTTGGACATACTGAGGTTGAGCACCAGTCGATACTCAAGAATCACTGTCTTCACTCTTGTTAGCATATCTGAAAGCTCTTCTTCACTGCTGGCAAGCAGGGTGGTGTCGTCAGTAAACCGCAAGTTGTTAATTTTTCTCCCACCAATTGAGATGCCTCTAAAACAATCATCAAGTGCCTTCCATACCATATACTCGCCGTAGACGTTGTAAAGTTGTAAGTCTTAAAGTTCAAATAACTTCCAAATTCACAATCAATAGAGTGGAAAGGCTCAAATAGTGCACTTAACACATTTCGGAGATCATTTCCTTTGTGGATCCTATTACACCAACAAAATGTCGCCGGTAAGTGTCTGCCTGTGTTAATGGGTATTCATGTCAAAAATCACTGGAGGGATTTTGATACTGTTTACGGCCGCTGTATAGAGCTTTTGTCAGGGAAGGATTCGGTGCATAAAACATAAATCTACAAGAAATTGGAGTCCATCTGTCATAAACAAACATCCATCCGGGGGCTTCCTCAAGTAGAAGACTCACTGAGTATAAAATAATCTTTAAAAATGTCCGCGATAATGTATATCTGGAATTAATGATCGCCCTCAATGAGTGTTTTTATACAGGCGCGAATCAGAAAATAAGTTACACTTCCAAGTTATGGCCATTTAGGACACCACCTAGGCATCATGGCTATGACAACACACAATGTTAGTAAACATTTCTCGGAACGGTCAACGAACTTTTCGATTCCGCTTGCGTAAAAATCACCTCCCGCGCTATGTAACCACGTGGAGACAGCTGCTTTCGCCTCCTCATCTTTTCGGAATCGTCGTCCCCGAGATTCTTGTTTTTTCAGATTACCGAACACATGGTAATCGCACGGCGCTATGTCTGTACCGAATGGAGGATGTTGCCACTCCTACTTGAATCGCTGCAGCAGTTCGGACGTTGGCGAGCCGTGGAGGTGTTGCGTTATGGTGCAATTTTCCTATTACATCAGTACTTGTACTATGAGGGCCGGATATAACCCGACTTATACTCTTACTTCCTGGCTTGAAATAAATAACATTCATTTGTAGAAAGGGGGATTAGATTAGGTATTTGCATAATTTAACAAGGGAGATGTTCGATAAATTTCCAACTTTTTGAAATTATTTAAGATCTGTTAAACAACTGATGGAGAATCTGGCACCAGGACGACAGCATTAAATGCAGATCACTTGTAAATTGAATTTAATGTACAAAACAAACCTCAAAATTAGAAACCATATTTTGAGAGAAATCACCCAACCTTACAAGTGCTCAGCTTTAACAGCTTCATTTCAAGTAATACTAATCCCGTATTGACTATAATCAATCAATGAATATTCAAGATAAACTTAAGTATTATAATTAAGCGGTCCGTCTATTCAATACAATATATAATTTATTAATATCTAGGACATGTTTCGTCCCCTAAGGGACATCATCAGCTAGTAATGAATTGATATTAATATATCAGAAATAAATAAATTAATAAATAAATAAGTAAATATGATGAGCCCAATTGGCTCATATCATTGTCTTTAAGAATATTAGAAATTAAAAAAATGGCATATGAGGGAATAGCCGCAGTTACATTATAGGCCGGATGTGTGGCGCCATTACGCTTGCCCAGGTTTAAAGATAGTTCCACGTGTCAAGGTCATCTTGTGATGAAATGGAAAGCATTGGAATATTCCATGAGGTGTGATGACAAAAGTCACCAGATTTAAGTTGGCAACATTTTCAGGCAGCGAATCGCAGCAGAGCAGGTTTTGGAATGATGGGGGTAAATTAAAGATGGGTGCCGCATAAATGACTTCTAAAAATATTTAAATCCACCAGGGGATAAGGTGAAAACAAGATTAAACCATTTTGGGAACAATAATTAAAGACGGCGTATTTGCAACAATTTATTGGAATAAATAATCGCAGGCATATGTGACGGGATGTTACATCATTGTTGATGGGGTTCCCCGAGCTTACTATCCAAGATCCGGCGTGCATGAAGGAGACACGTGCCGCTGAGAAGAGGCACTCTGCTACGGAAATTTGAACGTGTCGGACGTACGTGTATGTGGTTCACGAGAACCCTAATCTAGAGCATTTCCTATCAAATAACTAGCTGTCGAAGATACTACGGGTCCGATAGACTTTGCATTTAACTCAATAATGACCGAAATTTTTGTAAATTCAAGAAGGTGAATTTTTACAACATTAACTGAAAAATTAGGATCGGAGCGAGATCAAACAAGGACGCATCGCAGTGCCACGTGTAAACTCGCGGAAAGCAGAGACAAAGTGTATATTACAATTGTGAAGAAGTGTATGTGCTAGAATAATTTAACTTTATCTGTGTTTTTTATATGTATTTTAGTGTAGTAGGAAGCGATGAGCGTGTGATTTCATGAAAGCAACAAGAGTGAAGACCATGGGTGTGGAGAATGGTATGGGTTCAGGTTTTGAGGCCGTTAGCATGATGGCTTAAGTACATCATGGGGCCGACCTGAAACCATGAGGCCGTGGAGCTGAGTATGGAGCGTCGCCGAGTCGATAAGTACCCTGATTCATTATCTAGCATGTGCATGATTAGCTGTTAACTGTAAATAAATTAATGCATGATTATTTGTTTATTTTCCTTTATAAGTACTGTAGCAAAGATAGTTAGGTTTTTTTTTTAGGTTTTATTTTATGCTGATGCCTAGGGGGGTGTACATATTGTGATATTAGCGTGTGGTAAAATATGGTCTTCGCGAGTGTGGAAATAATGTGTGTAAATAATGATTTTCCATTACGGGTGTGAAACATGGTTTTTTTTTTTTCTCAGTGCGTGATCTTCTAGCAAATATTAGCGTGTGCGTGTGTGAATATTTAATGACGTAGGAGGCATCAGTAAGGATTAGTTAGAGGGAATAGATAGATTAACCTGGCATGTCGCATGAAAAGCTCGTCAAGAAAATTTTCACTGACCCAAGTTTCGAACCCGGACTGTCTGGCACATTACAGTGGGATTTTGGAAAATATATGTCATCAGTAAGTAACGTGCACCGTTAATCAATGAAAAATTTTGTGCTGAAGGGAATAATTGTCATCCTAAAAATGTCCGAGAAGTAGTTAGCTAGTGTTGAAATAGGGACCTCTAAGACACAAAATGCCGACCGCAAGAGTCGAACCAATGATTGTGTAGCGCCATATATATATGTAAATACCGGCATAATGATATACGTGTTCCTGATAATGGAGTGAGAAATGTAGAATAATACGTGAAATATGAAATGAATAAAATATATTGAGAGTATTATATAATTAGTAACTGTTCGCACAGGCGCATGATATTGTGGAGGAACATATGGCTTCATTTAGAGTAGAGAGAGAGAGAATTTAAGTGGGTGCGAACATGTTAGAATGCCGTGTCAATGAAATGAGTCGGGCGTGCGATAAGGCTACAGACCAGGACGGCGCGTTGTGTATTAGAGAGGCTATGGCAGCTGTAGTAAGGTCTTATAAGTAACAAAATATCGCATTCATCCGTAAGAAAAATTCTGTTTGTGGAACTCAGGACAGCACAATTAGATTAAATAATGATAGCTAGACTTCGTGACAGATCATTGCGGCAAGCATAATGATAGGTCACTGTAATGATGCCATGTTGAGGGTCGGAGTTCGATGCCCGGCCGAGCCAGTGTATAGTGATTTCCCCTGTGACTATATGATTGAAATTATGTTGTGTTTGTTTATGTTATATGTTCTTCAATATGTGGGCAATGCAAATTTTGATTTTGCAGTTGCAATATTTTTTTTTGATGTTGAATTCAGTTCATGTGGTTGTTTATACTTGCGGCAATGAGGTTCATCCCATTGTCTGTAGAATCAGTGTAGGTTAAGATGTATTTAATATTATAGTATAGGGTTTCTTGCTACAGGGTAGGCATATGTTTTGTATATGATAAAACAGCTAATTAAGCATATGTGAGATATTTATCATTTTAATGAATCGGTAAATTAATTTAATTTATTTATGTCAGGGTTACTTTTCGATTTCGTGCGTGCGTTCCATATTATCAGCATTATATGAGGGAGGATGGTATTGAGAAAGAATAAGTTAAATAGTTTCGGACTCAAATCATAATAGGGACTATTTTTTTTATATAAAATTTGTGATGAATAATTTTATGATATATAAAATTTTGGATTGAATTACCAAATCTAACAAACTTAATTGGATAAACTTATGATTTTCAAGGTAACAATTATACCGACACTGATAACTGCGAATTTGTAAATCATAATGAATTTAATGGATTTAATTAATTAAAAGATGAGTTGTGAATTACACGGCGGATGTTGCTTAATGAATTTACACAGCCTCATACATTTCATTTTGAAGAGTGTATTTAAATAAATAATTTGGTATCTAGTAAATGGTAACTACAAGGTTTATCATATGGTGAGGAAATAATTTAAAGGTATGGAGAGCAAAAAAATGAATTTGTTATTCAAAGAATGAACGGAAGAAGTTTTGGTTGTATTAACATTTTAAAAAGGTACGTTGACAAATTAACAAGGTCATGATGATAGATTATTATAATATTTTATTATTGAAAATTTTGAAATATGGTGTTACCAAAATATGAGTGGAATGAAATTGGATTAAAATTTTTGAACTACTGAAGTAGAGTTGATGAATAAGATGAAAGGGAATTGTAATAAGATGAAGTAATGTGTTTAGAAGGATTTGAAATCTATGAGTCATGAGGTTGATATTTTATAGTCGAGGGTGATAGAGGTTGTGAACAATATTTGGTCCGAAGAGTTTATTGTTTGTATAGAAGTATATTTGCTTTGCCAAAGTTTAGCCTTTTTCAATAAATTTTGCATTCGTAAATGTTCTCATTCGGATTTTATTTAATTATTTTATTTCTTCTCTTTTATCCTTCCCGCTTGATTAATTTAAGGTTAGTTTATAATATCTGAAGATATCTCTGAGGGTAGTACCCAGTCAGCGACCCTGGGATGTCTCGAGCCGGCGCCACATTTCAAAGGCAGGAAGGGTAGAGGGTTGAGTTGTCGCCCGTGACGTGGGGCACGATTGTGTGTTTACCCATTAAGTGGAACCAAGTTGATCATGGTGATGATAGAAATTTTGGAAATTTTTTTGGAAAATCCTAAATTTCGGGTTTCACGATTTTTGTTAGATATTTTATGAGTGACATGTAAATGTAGATTATTTTGCGAAACTGAATGAGAACAGATCGTGAGTACCATTGTTATGGACATAGGCTCATGGCAGTCACTTAATAGAAATGCCCAAAAGAATAGAGGGATTGTGTTAACTCCAAACGAGGGTAAAAATGTCTGGTTTATTCTTCAAATAAATTCAGCCAGGGGCAATAGTTTAAGAAATTGTAGATTTTCGTGGAAGGATGAGATGACCTCGGTCTCAAGTTGTGGAAAATGGCAGTAACAAATGTTATGGTGTCAGTTTACGACGATATGGGCCATTGTTTCGGTCATATCCGCCGTAATGCTGAGGGCATGTGTTTGTATACTGGCATGTACTGTATGTGAAGTACTTAATAATTCGAAAGCCCAATGATAGTATCGCGATATTCGGTGGTTCGATGTTAAATTTCTTTGGGGCTGTGTTAATTAGTGGTTTGTGAATTTTTTTTTTTTTGGGTTTTGCTTTCTTTGTATAGAACTTTGGCAAAATGTAGATGAAATAGGGACAGCTTCTAGATGGCAATGTTTGGCCAAATTTTTGATTGATATTATCCACGTAACGTAAAGTAAAGAAGCTGGAGTTAAATTATATGATAATGATTATGAAAATTTGAACTTATTCTTTCTCATATCCACGGCACATGGTTAGAGGGAAGGCCCGTTTTCTCAGAAAGATAATATGGTAGATGTGGAGGTGATGAAGGGTCTTATGACCGAACTCATGAATGAATTGAGGGAGGACATGAATGAACAATTTAGGGAAGCGAAGGAGAGCACTAGTGAACAATTTCAAGGTGTCAATGAACAATTTAAAGAAGTTAGGGACCAGATGGTCAGTATCAAAGATCAGCTATCGACAGAGATAACTATAGTTAAAGAGGGCTGCGATAGGAATGCTCAAAGATTAGAGAAGCAGATAGAAGAGGTCCGAATGGAAGCAGTTACCCGCAGTGACAAGGTGGAAGAAAAGATAGATCAGGTCGCTTTAACAGTATCGCAAGTAGATGCCAGGTTGTCGGAGAAACTGAGTCAAGTCGAAATAAACGTCGAGGGTCAACAGAAAGCTGTAAATTCGATCAAGGATAAGATGGTTGATATTGAAGAAGCGATCGTATTGACAGACGCCAAAGTCACCAAGCTACAAATAGAAACACATGAATCGTTTGTCAAGACTGCCGAGGGATTCAATGACCGGTTGTTGCAATTGAGAGATAATGTCCATGGAGAAGTTAAGAAGGTAGAAGACCAACTGAAAGAAGAGATGGCTGAAAATAGGAAGGAACTCTTGGAGGAAATAAATGGAGTGCAAGCGGATCTTCGAGCTGAAGGTTGTGAAGTAACGAAGCAAATTAGTGAATGGGCTCATAAATGCCATAAGACGGAAGTGAAGGTGGACATACACGAAGAATTAATGAAAGAAATGAAAGAGGAGATCGGACAAATCAAGGGACTTAAGGAAGATGTCGAGATATTGAAATTACAGGAGACTAAGGGAGAACTGCTCATGCGATCGATGATAAATAAACAAAATGTCTTAGAGCAAGCAGGAAGCCATTCTAGTAGTGTAGGATTGGGAAATGGAGTAGATCAGACCCGTTTACCTGAAACTACCAACCAACCATTTGAAGAACGAACTTCAACGCCACAGATTATGGGACCAATTCCATATTTTGAATTGATGAGATTATCAGAGGGAAAGCCAAGGAAATTTACTGGCGGGCCCGAGATAACACCGAAAAGTTTCCTTAGAGAGATGACAGAATATATTCAGGACAATAGAATTCATCCGGATAGACAGTTGAGGATTGTAGAGCGATTTCTAGATGGACAACCATTGATCTGGTTTAAAGCATTCAAATATTGTTTTGATGACTACGAAGGTTTCAAGCGTGCCTTTTTACAAAAATACTGGGGTCAGGAGGTTCAACAAGGACTCAGACTTGAACTGTATTCACGAAAATACCAGAGCACAGTACCCACGAGATACGCAGACTTTTTCAGTGGGCAACTTTTGAAGCTTAGGGAGTTAGACTGTCCGCCTCCAGAAGAAGAGTTAATCGCATCAATCGAAAGACAGTTACCTGTGGATGTGCAAAGGACATTGATAGCTGCGAACGTGAAAACAGCTGTAGAGGCCGAAGTATTGTTGAGGCAATTAGATCAAACATCGAACTTGTATCATCCTAGGAATCGGAATATTGAAGCAGTCCATACTATTGACTTGACCAAGGAAGAGAATTCATCAGAGAAGAAGACCCAAGGAACCAACACGTACAACAATAAGAACGATGATAATCAGAACAGAGAGTATCGAGGAGGATACCAGGGAAGAAATTGGAAAGCTCAATCCTTTGGAAGAGGACGAGTCAACGATAGAAGTTATGAGTCAAATTATAATCAGAATTATGGAGGAAACAGAAGACAAGGGTACCGATATAGATATGGAAGGTTTGGAGAGATGAGAAGACCATATCCACCATATAATAGGTCAGGTGAAGCAAGAGGTCGACCAAGAAGAGAAGAAAATGACAGAATGGATCTTCAAGAACGCAGGAATGAGTCTAGAAGATATGTTGAGGAGTTGGCCACGAAAGGAGTGTCGTCAGACCAGTGGAAGAGTGCGATTCAACAAGGGAATCCGGATAGAAGATGTAGAGATGAGATTGAGGAAAATCATGACATGACACAGAGAGAGGAAGCTAGGGGCTTAAATCCAAATGCTCCGGGTTTTTCCTTGGAAGGAACAGGAGTAAAGAAGAAAACGCATTGTTGGTAGTTGAAGACGATCTTGAAGGACACCCTGAAGAAGATGAAGGAGAAGATGATGGAGAAGACAATCAGACGAAAGATGAAGACGAAGGAGATGTTATGTTAACCTACGATACTACATACGAGATGCCCAGAGGAGAAATGGATGAAAACGAAAGTTCTGGCGGAGAATGTGCCTGGGAAGAATTAATTGAATTAAGAGGAATGATGGAGAAGGTGGTTACTAAGTTAACAATGAATAATACTCGTCTTAAGGAAGAAAATTTGAGTCTAAAATCTGGATTTGTTAAGTAAATAATGGAAAGACAATGATATATTTGGAAGATGCGTGGTTGGAAAAATCCCTTGTCAGTAATTTTTCCAAAAAGAAAGTGGGGGAAAGATGAGCCCAATTGGCTCATATCATTGTCTTTAAGAATATTAGAAATTAAAAAAATGGCATATGAGGGAATAGCCGCAGTTACATTATAGGCCGGATGTGTGGCGCCATTACGCTTGCCCAGGTTTAAAGATAGTTCCACGTGTCAAGGTCATCTTGTGATGAAATGGAAAGCATTGGAATATTCCATGAGGTGTGATGACAAAAGTCACCAGATTTAAGTTGGCAACATTTTCAGGCAGCGAATCGCAGCAGAGCAGGTTTTGGAATGATGGGGGTAAATTAAAGATGGGTGCCGCATAAATGACTTCTAAAAATATTTAAATCCACCAGGGGATAAGGTGAAAACAAGATTAAACCATTTTGGGAACAATAATTAAAGACGGCGTATTTGCAACAATTTATTGGAATAAATAATCGCAGGCATATGTGACGGGATGTTACATCATTGTTGATGGGGTTCCCCGAGCTTACTATCCAAGATCCGGCGTGCATGAAGGAGACACGTGCCGCTGAGAAGAGGCACTCTGCTACGGAAATTTGAACGTGTCGGACGTACGTGTATGTGGTTCACGAGAACCCTAATCTAGAGCATTTCCTATCAAATAACTAGCTGTCGAAGATACTACGGGTCCGATAGACTTTGCATTTAACTCAATAATGACCGAAATTTTTGTAAATTCAAGAAGGTGAATTTTTACAACATTAACTGAAAAATTAGGATCGGAGCGAGATCAAACAAGGACGCATCGCAGTGCCACGTGTAAACTCGCGGAAAGCAGAGACAAAGTGTATATTACAATTGTGAAGAAGTGTATGTGCTAGAATAATTTAACTTTATCTGTGTTTTTTATATGTATTTTAGTGTAGTAGGAAGCGATGAGCGTGTGATTTCATGAAAGCAACAAGAGTGAAGACCATGGGTGTGGAGAATGGTATGGGTTCAGGTTTTGAGGCCGTTAGCATGATGGCTTAAGTACATCATGGGGCCGACCTGAAACCATGAGGCCGTGGAGCTGAGTATGGAGCGTCGCCGAGTCGATAAGTACCCTGATTCATTATCTAGCATGTGCATGATTAGCTGTTAACTGTAAATAAATTAATGCATGATTATTTGTTTATTTTCCTTTATAAGTACTGTAGCAAGGATAGTTAGGTTTTTTTTTAGGTTTTATTTTATGCTGATGCCTAGGGGGGTGTACATATTGTGATATTAGCGTGTGGTAAAATATGGTCTTCGCGAGTGTGGAAATAATGTGTGTAAATAATGATTTTCCATTACGGGTGTGAAACATGGTTTTTTTTTTTTTCTCAGTGCGTGATCTTCTAGCAAATATTAGCGTGTGCGTGTGTGAATATTTAATGACGTAGGAGGCATCAGTAAGGATTAGTTAGAGGGAATAGATAGATTAACCTGGCATGTCGCATGAAAAGCTCGTCAAGAAAATTTTCACTGACCCAAGTTTCGAACCCGGACTGTCTGGCACATTACAGTGGGATTTTGGAAAATATATGTCATCAGTAAGTAACGTGCACCGTTAATCAATGAAAAATTTTGTGCTGAAGGGAATAATTGTCATCCTAAAAATGTCCGAGAAGTAGTTAGCTAGTGTTGAAATAGGGACCTCTAAGACACAAAATGCCGACCGCAAGAGTCGAACCAATGATTGTGTAGCGCCATATATATATGTAAATACCGGCATAATGATATACGTGTTCCTGATAATGGAGTGAGAAATGTAGAATAATACGTGAAATATGAAATGAATAAAATATATTGAGAGTATTATATAATTAGTAACTGTTCGCACAGGCGCATGATATTGTGGAGGAACATATGGCTTCATTTAGAGTAGAGAGAGAGAGAATTTAAGTGGGTGCGAACATGTTAGAATGCCGTGTCAATGAAATGAGTCGGGCGTGCGATAAGGCTACAGACCAGGACGGCGCGTTGTGTATTAGAGAGGCTATGGCAGCTGTAGTAAGGTCTTATAAGTAACAAAATATCGCATTCATCCGTAAGAAAAATTCTGTTTGTGGAACTCAGGACAGCACAATTAGATTAAATAATGATAGCTAGACTTCGTGACAGATCATTGCGGCAAGCATAATGATAGGTCACTGTAATGATGCCATGTTGAGGGTCGGAGTTCGATGCCCGGCCGAGCCAGTGTATAGTGATTTCCCCTGTGACTATATGATTGAAATTATGTTGTGTTTGTTTATGTTATATGTTCTTCAATATGTGGGCAATGCAAATTTTGATTTTGCAGTTGCAATATTTTTTTTTGATGTTGAATTCAGTTCATGTGGTTGTTTATACTTGCGGCAATGAGGTTCATCCCATTGTCTGTAGAATCAGTGTAGGTTAAGATGTATTTAATATTATAGTATAGGGTTTCTTGCTACAGGGTAGGCATATGTTTTGTATATGATAAAACAGCTAATTAAGCATATGTGAGATATTTATCATTTTAATGAATCGGTAAATTAATTTAATTTATTTATGTCAGGGTTACTTTTCGATTTCGTGCGTGCGTTCCATATTATCAGCATTATATGAGGGAGGATGGTATTGAGAAAGAATAAGTTAAATAGTTTCGGACTCAAATCATAATAGGGACTATTTTTTTTATATAAAATTTGTGATGAATAATTTTATGATATATAAAATTTTGGATTGAATTACCAAATCTAACAAACTTAATTGGATAAACTTATGATTTTCAAGGTAACAATTATACCGACATTGATAACTGCGAATTTGTAAATCATAATGAATTTAATGGATTTAATTAATTAAAAGATGAGTTGTGAATTACACGGCGGATGTTGCTTAATGAATTTACACAGCCTCATACATTTCATTTTGAAGAGTGTATTTAAATAAATAATTTGGTATCTAGTAAATGGTAACTACAAGGTTTATCATATGGTGAGGAAATAATTTAAAGGTATGGAGAGCAAAAAATGAATTTGTTATTCAAAGAATGAACGGAAGAAGTTTTGGTTGTATTAACATTTTAAAAAGGTACGTTGACAAATTAACAAGGTCATGATGATAGATTATTATAATATTTTATTATTGAAAATTTTGAAATATGGTGTTACCAAAATATGAGTGGAATGAAATTGGATTAAAATTTTTGAACTACTGAAGTAGAGTTGATGAATAAGATGAAAGGGAATTGTAATAAGATGAAGTAATGTGTTTAGAAGGATTTGAAATCTATGAGTCATGAGGTTGATATTTTATAGTCGAGGGTGATAGAGGTTGTGAACAATATTTGGTCCGAAGAGTTTATTGTTTGTATAGAAGTATATTTGCTTTGCCAAAGTTTAGCCTTTTTCAATAAATTTTGCATTCGTAAATGTTCTCATTCGGATTTTATTTAATTATTTTATTTCTTCTCTTTTATCCTTCCCGCTTGATTAATTTAAGGTTAGTTTATAATATCTGAAGATATCTCTGAGGGTAGTACCCAGTCAGCGACCCTGGGATGTCTCGAGCCGGCGCCACATTTCAAAGGCAGGAAGGGTAGAGGGTTGAATAAATTCTTTATTTTTTCATTTTATTTCAGATAAAATTATATCCATTACCACACAGAACTTTACCATCACGGCCCCGATCTGACTTTAAATTCTGAAGCATTTAAACTTTAGTATACCATCTAAGGCAGGCTTATTAAATTTGCAACAAATCTTTCACCAAGGAATACAAATCAAGTGTGCTTTTTACAACAACTGATATTTTAAGATTTTATAAGCAAAACTGGTATTTTTCAAGAACATCGACAAGAGACTGTTTTACCTGTCTTATGACTTACAATTTTAACAAAATTTGAAGATCTTACTTTAAATTGTCAAATATTTTAATGTGTCTTTCCAATTTTAATATTTATTTCTGATATATTAATATCAATTTATTACTAGCTGATGATGTCCCTTAGGGGACGAAACATGTCCTAGATATTAATAAATTATATGTTGTATTCATTAGGCGGACCGCTTAATTATAATATTTAAGTTTATCTTGAATATTCATTGATTGATTCACCCAACCTTATCAAAATAATTTGTTAATTCACCTTAGCAATATTATTAAAATAAAAACACCCATAAGATCATATAATGTGGTTTAGATATTTATCGTCGTTGTAGTGATACGGACAAACAAACATTTCGCTTTTCCGCGCAGCCACTTAAACTACTAGTCCACTCCTACGACAGTAAACCTGGTCGCCATCATCCGATGATGTTCACGGTACTAGAAGACGATGATGTCAAAGTATAAGCAGCGGATGGGGAGGAAGGAGCGAGCAAACAGGCAGAGGACCAGAATCACTTTGAAAGTGGTATGTTTCGAGCTGTCATTGGAGAGTCGGCGTGGAATGTTATAAGTAGGCCTAGACGAATAATCTTGAGTGGAGCTTTTAAAAGTAGAAAATATCATAATATGAAGATGAAGTTGGAATTCAAGAGGACAAACTGAGGCAAATATTAATTTATACGACGAGGTGTAACGGATTGGAATAAATTATCTGGAGAAATGTTCGATAAATTTCAAAGTTCTTCGAAAATGTTTAGGAAAAAGATAAGTGAACAACAGATAGGGAATCTGCCACCTGGGTGACAGTCCTAAATGCAGAGCATTGATTGATTGATTGATTGATTGATTGATTGATTGATTGATTGATTTCGCAGGAGAGTTACCTTCAGTTGAAAAAATGGCTCCTTCGACTACTAGACTACAGTGTGGATGTATCTGACAAAAACAGTCAAGTGTCACAGTGTAAAGACAATATTACAAATATGTCAAGTTCAGGGGAATCACAACAAACTTTTGATCTTGATTTTCCTCACAATATGTTGATCGTTATATTCTATTCTCTTGATTATTTTGATTCTCTTGGAACTGTCTTGATACCAAATTTAACGCAATTCAATTTAATTTGGAACTTATTATTGTATTTTGGAAGAAATATCATTTGATATCGAGAAATATCGATATTTTGATTTCATAATTTTGGCACAAAAACATGAATTCCACCGATCATCTGGGTCTACGTAACCGAAGGTAATGAGACCACTAGGGAAGTATGAATGAAAGACATATCTTGACATATCTTGGAAGTCGAAAGAGAACAGGAGTTGACCTAGGAAGGTTGGATAAGTAAGAGGAGGCAATACCGGACTCAGCTAGAAGTGGCGGTGGTGGTGGTGATTATTATTTTAAGAGGAAGTACAACTAGGCAACCATAGTGTATATAACCAGAGAGATAAAATGGAAGGGTTCCGACACTTCGAAAAATGAAAATATCGGCCAAAGGAAGACAAGGGCCACGAAGGACGTGAAAATGAAAGACTCCCTAGCTCTCGCAAACCTAATAGAGTCGGGGTCGGAAAAGGACAAGAGTTGACCAAGGGAGGTCGGATAGCATAGATAAAAGTGAAGAGCCTGGCACAAGTAAGTGGAAGCAATGCCAGGACGCAGCTAAGGGACCCATGCTCCAAAGTCCAGAGCCCCTGAGTCCCCTTTTAGTCGCCTCTTACGACAGGTAGGGGATACCGTGGGTGTTATTCTACCGCTCCCACCCACAGGGGGGACTCAGCTAGAAGCCCATTAGTCACCAAACCACGCTCCCAACCGAGAGCTCCTGCAGAGCCACACTGCATTCTCTTGCCTCTAACTATAGTCAGGTGACACCTTCGATATATTCTATGCTCCTGTTACTGAGGAAGAAATACGTCTGAAGAGAGGAGAAACCTCTTGAACTAGTTGAGATTACTTGATTGACTCCAATTGATAATATATCCTCTCCACCTTGAATTACACTTAGTATTCATCAACAGTTTTGTGTGTGTTCCACTTGTTTGTTCAAGGTCAATCTGATACATGGCAAAAGTTATTGAAATTTAAAGTAGCAAATCCAAATTAACTCTCAGTCTCATTAGTGAACTGATCAACAGATACGTGAAGGAATTTGGGAGGTTCTCATGTGTTAATGAACACAGCCTCACAATCTAGTGCTATCCATGGCCACGCATAATGTGTCCAAATACCTCCACTCGCCAGCAACTTAATCCTGGAAAAAGAGTAATGACCATTCTCTTCAAAATGCCGCCGGCGCAGGTGTTGGACTCTTAGAGAGCTAGTTTGTTGCAATCAGTATCACGGGTTTGAAGATACCCGAAGCTGAGTGATTACTGAAGACCAGGTATTTGACAGTAGGTCATGCATTGGCCGGCAGGCATAAATCTGTTTGCATTTATCATCATCAATATCATCACCATCATTGTTATATTCTATTCTCTTAATTATTTTGTTTCTCTTGGAACTGTGGTGACACCACATTTAACGCAACTCAGTATTTCGAATTATTGTGTTTTGGAAGAGATATCATTTGATTCTTTCTTTCTTAATCTGCTTACCCTCCAGGGTTGGCTTTTCCCTCGGACTCACGGAGGGATCCCACCTCTACCGCTTCAAGGGCAGTGTCCTGGAGCTTCAGACTCTGGGTCGGGGGATACAATTGGGGAGGATGATCAGTACCTCGCCCAGGCGGCCTCCCCTGCTATGCTGAATTGGGGCCTTGGTCGGGGATGGGATGATTGGAAGGGATAGACAAGGAAGGGAGAAGGAAGCGGCCGTGGACTTGAGTTAGGTACCATCCCTGCATTTGCCTGGAGGAGAAGTGGGAAACCACGGAAAACCACTTCCAGGGTGGCTGAGGTGGGAATCGAACCCACCTCTACTCAGTTGACCTCCCGAATCTGAGTGGACCCCGTTCCAGCCCTCGTACCACTTTTCAAATTTCGTGGCAGAGCCGGGAATCGAACCCGGGCCTCCAGGGGTGGCAGCTAATTACACTAACCACTACACCACAGGGGCGGACAATATCATTTGATATGGAAAAATATTGATAATTTTATTTGATAATTTTGGCACAAGAACATGAAATTTCACCGATCATCTCCTTCTACGAGAAGCCTCCGTGGCTCAGGCGGGAGCGCGTCGGCTTCTCACAGCTGGATACCGTGGTTCAAATCCCGGTTAATCCATGTCAGTTTTATGCTGGACAGCCTACCGCCATATTTTTTTTACAGATAGGTCTTATCGCGACGCTGGGGTAGAAAAGGGCTGCCTTAATCAAGGCAGAACTCCGGCATTTCCGTGCGTGAAAATGGGAACCACGGAAAACCATCTTCAGTGCTGCCGACAGTTGGGTTTGAACCCACTATCTCCCGAATGAAAGCTGAAAGCTACCTGACCCAAAGCGCGACCACTTGCTCGATCCATAATCTTCTTTCTTGATCTTCCTTTTCCCTCTTCCCTGGCTATTTCCTTCAATTATCTGTTATTCTTTATTTATTATTTTTTTATTGTTCGGCTCCTTGCTGTATATGGTCAGCATACCGGCCTTCGGTTCGAAGGGTCCTAAGTTCGATTTAGAGCCGGGTCGAACAGTATAACTGCATACGATTAATTCCTCTTGCTCGGCGACTGGCAGTTTGTGCTCATATTAATACACTTCTCTTCGTCAGCATACAACACACCCTACTACTATTCTCCGCAGAAAAAAGCATAGGGAAGGAATTCTGGCCGTAAAACTGGATCAAATGCATATCAAATGCCAATTCCAATATCTTGAGCAGAAGGTCAGGAAAAGACAAGAATATGCCTTCTTCTTCTCCTTCCTCTTCTTCCTGCTGACCTGTGGGTCGCTGATGTGGGTCCGTCTCCTCTATTCACCTATTGAATACTAGGTCCTTCTCCAACCCCATTTCCTCGAAATCCGAGATGACAGAGTCCATCCTTTTCCTACGGGGCCTACTTCGTCTTTTGTTCCCGACAGGAGATTCAGATGGTCAGGAGGCTGTGTGTAAATTTCTGTATGATGATGGTGGATTTAGAATGTTCAGCCAGTAACATTTTTGTAAAATTTTCTTTCCATGGAAAATGATTGTTGTACCCTTTTTGTTGTTGGGTAATTATATTTTAACTTTACTTCATTATCACACGACTCTATGTGATCATTGTCAACGAGATATTTCCCAATTGCGATGTATTTGTTAATAATAATAATAATAATAATAATAATAATAATAATAATAATAATAATAATAACTAGAGGACCCGTACTGCTCTGCAGCATTCGTTGTAAATAGATAACTCGTATTGATATGCCCGTCGTAATCATATTGTTTTTCCTGCCCTTTTGAGTGGTTTTACGAATATTTAATAAGAAATGCATTATGGTGTGCCACAGTTTGTAGTCAGAATTCCTCCATTCGGACGTCATCGTGCAGCCTGTTTGGTAAAAATCTATCCATATATTCCTTATTATCCTGCAGTTCTTGACGCAAATCTTGGTATTGTGTCGTAAAAGGCAATGGTTAATCGCACTTCTTCTATATAGAATAGTTATCTTGTGAGCTCATAGGTTAGTCTCGAAGTTGCCAGACAGAGAACTGTTTTAACATACTTGGCCTTCACTCTTTCTAGTGTAGCTAGGTTATCCTTCGATAGGTGTTACCAGGTAATATCTAAGGATCTGTTTTTACGTTTATTTTCATCTCATGTGCCTAGTGTTTACAGTGCACTTTGTCTTCTGATATGGGCTAGAACAATTTTGTCACTTTCATTGATCTGTCTCAGGTTTATCCTTGGCTTTGACAATATGAAACTGACTGAGGTATGAGCGATACTAGTATTGCCATTCCTTCTGCAGCCAGTCCCTGCTATGAATGGTGTGAAAATATTGCTCATAGGGTCGGTTGGTGCATGCATTTCAGTGGGCTTCGCAGACTGATATGTAATAGCGACTTCTGGCTCGGTGAGGAAAGCAACGGGAAACTACCTCACTCGTCATTTCCCTAGTACGCCTCTTCAGTGATGCCTAGGCTATCTATGACAGCTGATGGCGGAGCTGTTGAGGATCCAACCAGCCTTCGGGCTGAGTACTAAACATACATACAGAAGCACGCAAGTTATTAGGAATGCTCTGCCATCTGTTGAATATACTTGGAAGCTGGGAAAGGTTAGAGAATCAAAGAGTGTATAGCAGGGAACAGAGGAAGTGTATACTCTCTGCCTTGACAGTTAGCAGTCAAAAATGGCTGCTTGCAATGACATTATTAAGAATGAAAATCAGAATGTATTGCGGGTTAGGGTGAGCCATCGCCCGCAATTATTGGAGTGATCATTGAATATTTCATTTTATGATTACTCAATGTTAGCTGAACTTTGAGACCAATCAATGTCTCGTGATTCACCGTTAGGTAATTCCGGAGAGAATAACACAAAACGAAGCGAATCGGTCCAGTAGAAAGGACGGGTCCGCCTCTGTGGTGCAGTGGTTAGTGTGATTAGCTGCCACCCCCGGAGGACCGAGTTCGGTTCCCGGCTCTGCCACGAAATTTGAAAATTGGTACAAGGGCTGGAACGGGGTCCACTCAGCCTCAGGAGGTCAGCTGAGTAGAGAGGGGTTCGATTCCCTCCTCAGCCATCCTCGAAGTGGTTTTCCGTGGTTTCCCACTTCTCCTCCAGGCACATGCCGGTATGGTACCTAACTTAAGGCCACGGACGCTTCCTTCCCTCTTCCTTGTCTATCCCTTCCAATCTTCCCATCCCCCGACAAGGGCCCTGTTCAGCATAGCAGGTGAGAGCACTTGAGTGGGTACTGGTCATTCTCCCCAGTTGTATCCCCCGACGCAAAGACTCACGCTCCAGGGCACTGCCCCTGAGGTGGTCGCTGATTCCGAGGGAAAAACCAATCCTGGAGGGTAAACAGATTAAGAAATAGAAGAAGAAGAAGAACGGACGGACGGATTTGCCAAAACCGTTTTAGTAAACTCTTTTAATATACCCTATTTCTTCCAAAAATATGCAGCCAGCTAGGAATTAAACAACTCTTCCTATCTTTCGCAACATCTTACAGCAATTGTATGTGTAGTTGGCGCGATATAGAGTTCCTCGCACAATGTAAAAGCGGTACAAAAGGCAGTAAGTGAAGTCCATCTCGTAAACACTGTACCATTTTATGTACAGTGGAGTCCAATACTCAAGTCATTTTTAGAAAATGTTACTGTACTGTATAAACCATGGCAACGCCTATAGCCTATAGCCATCGGTAGAGAACTGCACACCTGATTGGTCCACGAGGCCATTTTTTTCTTTTTCTTTATCTATTTATCCTCCAGGGTCTGTTTTTCCCTCGGACTCAGCGAGGGATCCCACCTCTACCGCGTCAAGTACAGTGTCCTGGAGCCGCAGGATCTGGGTCGGGGATACAACTGGGGAGTATAACCAGGTACCATCCCGGCATTTCCCTGAATGAGAAGTGGGAAACTATGGAAAACCACTTCGAGGATGGCTGAGGTGGGAGAGGCCATTAACTTTTGATAGAGAAGGACGGTCGCGGTATCATAGAAAACATGATAGGTTATGCCCAATCACAGACACGTCAATTCACCGCCATTTTGTATAGTCTCATCACATCGAAATAGATGTAAATATGTTTTTCACAGTATTTTATAATCTATGGCACCCAAGTGATAGACGTGATAGCTTACGCCATGTAATTACTACCGTTAGATCGTTCAATAAAGGCATAAAACCGTGCCATAAGGCTGTAACACATCAGTAACTTTTGGAGGCGGGAACATTCGCTCTTCTCGAGAATACAGAGTTATAAGCGTCAAAATTTCACGCTGGAAGTAGCTGCGCGAAATTACGAATGGTAAGCCTAACTGGAGTCCGCCTCTGTGGTGTAGTGGGTTAGTGTGATTAGCCCTCCCCCCTGAGGCCCGGGTTCGATTCCCGGCTCTGCCACGTAATTGGAAAAGTGGTACGATGGCTCGAACGGGGTCCACTCAGCCTCGGGAGGTCAACTGAGTGAGATGGGTTCGATTCCCACCAGTCATCGCTAATTTCAACATGCAAGATTTCGAAGTATGCTGTATTCCATCTTGCAAAACCAAGCCCTCCATCTGGTTGAGGTAGGTAGATGACACATTTGATATCTGGTCCCATGGTAAACATGAATTTTCCATATTTTTAGATCACTTAAACAGCATACATCCAAACATTACATTTACCATGGAGACTGGACCTGGAGGATGTTTGCCGTTCTTGAATGTTTTGGTTTTTAGGAAATAAGATGGGACTTTAGGTCATTCACTTTACCGTAAACCCACCCATACTAATAGATATTTTCATAGGTCCTCTCACCACCATCCTCGTCAAAAGCGTGCTGTACTTAATACCCTTGCCGGGCTGAGTGGCTCAGACGGTTAAGGCGCTGGCCTTCTAACCCCAACTTGGCAGGTTCGATCCTGGCTCAGTCCGGTGGTATTTGAAGGTGCTCAAATACGACAGCCCCGTGCCGGTAGATTTACTGGCACGTAAAAGAACTCCTGCGAGACTAAATTCCGGCACCTCGGCGTCTCCGAATACCTTAAAAAGTAGTTAGTGGGACGTAAAACCCACCTCTATTCAGTTGACCTCCCGATGCTGAGTGAACCCCGCTCCAAATTTCGTGGCAGAGCCGGAAATCGAACTCGGGCCTCCGGGGGTGGCAGATAATCACACTAACACTAACACTAACCACTACACCACAGAGACGGACATTATCTTATTATTATTATTACCATTACCATTATTATTATTATTATTATTATTATTATTATTATTATTATTATTATTATTATTATTATTATTATTATTATTATTATTATTATTATTAACGTCGTTGCGGCCTACTAAGGGCCACGTCATTTCAACTGCCTCCTTCCTCGCGTTTAAACATTTGCCCAGTACTCTTGCATTCGTTGCCGGCGTTGTTCCTTTATTGTTCCGGCCCACGCCTTCCATGGTTTCAGCTTCGGATTTTCATGAAAAACTCTTGTGGTCTTGCTATTAAGTGTGTTGCGCTCTAGTATATCATCATGTGTGTTTCCCGCCTCTTGTAGATCACTTTCTTCCTCACTGAATTAGGCGCCTTTTGTCTTCTAATTCTGGAAGTAGAAGAAGATCCGGTTTGTTGACCTCGCAGGGATCACTCTTGTCACGTAACCATAGAAGGAAATCCTTCTCTTCTACTTCGTATCGGTTATCTATTCCAAGAAGAAATAGGACTCATGGCTGTATTATTATTTTTCTTATTATTTTTCATATTTTATTATTATTAGGTCTCGGATTTATATGATATGGAATATTATGCTGTTCTCTTCTTCAAACATAAATTGAACACATTTCTAGCCTTTGAAAACACGAAAATATGTTTTAGTTTTTAATTTTTAATTATTTTTTTAACTTTTTAATTCAATCGATTAGCTTTACAAAAATTATTTCCCGGTCAAGTTGGCCGTGTGGTTAGGAGCACGCAGCTGTGATCTCGCTTCAGGGAAATAGTGGGTTCGAACCCCACTGTCGGCAGTCCTGAAGATGGTTTTCCGTGGTTTCCCATTTTCACACCAGGCAAATGCTGGTGCTGTACCTTAATTAAGGCCATGACCGCTTCCTTCCCATTCCTAGGCCTTTCCTCTCCCATCTTCGCCATAAGACCTATCTGTGTCAGTGCGAGGTGAAGCAACTAGCAAAAAAAAAAAAAATTTTCTGTGAAGAAAGTAATTTTTGCTTCCTTTCCTTTCCATGAAAATGGGTATGTTTGTGATCACAAAACTCTAAAAGAATTTGGTCGACTGACTTAAAATTTTGACACAATGTTGCATTCGAATATGCGCAAGCCGCCAAAGTTATGCAACGTTGCGGAGCACAATCTGCTCCTCTCATGGGCAATTAAATGCCTCATGCTCCACAGTCGGTAAACTGTCTTATCTCTATGTTTATGCAAAAAATAGACAAACAAAAAATGTATTCCATCCGCTAGCTTTACAAAAATATTATTTTCTGTGAAAAATATATCTTTTCTTCCTTTCTTTTCATTCCATAGCATAGCCACAGCAACGCAAGGTAGGGTATTGCATTGAATGATGTGTTTTTCCGGTGAATGTATGTTCGCTAGAGTATATTTATTTGCTTACCCATTCATTTCATATCAGACTGAGTCACAGCGAAGAGTGGCCAGGTTTAGCTAGTATACTATATTTTACCATTAAGTCAGACTTCACTAAAATGGTATAAAATTATATATTTGGCCAGCGGTTATCTAAGTAGTATGCATGTGTTTTTTGCAGATTTTGCCCAGTGATTTTGTTTGTGTTCGACTATTTTTGACTTTTGTTTCCTTAGAAATATTATGTGCTAAATTGAAGTTTGGGCATTTTGCGGAAAGGAGGTTGTCAAAATAGAAAGAACTATTCAATGTAGCCTGTTTGCATTCGGTCGTTTGAGCAAATTCTGGACAAAACATATTTATTTTTATCATAATTCCAATATTTTGGTATATTTTAGTGCATAAATACAGGTACATTTCCAGAGATTGTAGGTCAGAGACATTAGAGCATGAATTATTATTATTATTATTATTATTATTATTATTATTATTATTATTATTATTATTATTATTATTATTATTATTATTATTGTACCGGGCGGTACACCTCCACGCCGCTAATTTAAAAATTGCGCCAGTTGAAACTCCTCTGCTGGAGGAAGTCTGAACTTTATCTACGCTATTAATTCTTTACCTTCTCAGAAGATGTCACCACGTGGAAAATTTTGAGTTTTTGAACTGTGTCATTTTTGATGTGTTTTTGTTTCGCTTGAAGTAAGAAGTGTGAACTTTCTCTTCTAGAGGACACTACTGAAGATCAACAATAGTGCACCCTAGTGCGGAGTCAAAGAACTATTTTGTTGGAGAAATTTTTATTTCAAATGTTTGTTTCTTGTTAAATTTCTTTCTGTTATTGTTTAAGTTGGCTGTATACCCCTCTTTTCCCCCTTGTTTTAGATTTATCCAATCCCGAATTTCTTTTAGTAATTTCCGACCAATCCGATGTATCTTCCCCCAACTCGGATATGTTTCTGTACCCTAGCCAATAAAGTAATTGTGGGCGGGTGTTTTCATTCCCCTAACGCCTAGAACCTTCCTCGAGAGGATATAAACTGCTGATTTTTGGGTCTCTGCGCCACTTCTGTTCCATCTTTCAGTGTGTAAAGTACATAGCAGGGGGCGGGAAGCGCCTCTTTCCTCGGCAGCGGTCAACAACAAGGTAATAGCCGATTAATAACTTCTTTCTTTGCTAGCTCAGCAGTTTAACTCTCGGGGCGGGTTCGAAGCGTTCCACCATGTAACCTTTTCCTAAATGTAACTACTCTTTTCATATATTCTCTTTTAAAGCTACATACTGGGATAGAGAGTGCTAACCCTCTCGAGCTCCCACTCATATTGTTTTGAGGTGAACTTATTTTTCTCTACCTATTCTTCGTTAACGTAAAACAAATTATTCTCTTTTTAAGTCACCTCTTTAGTATGGGATTAGCCCTTGTATTTACGGCCTAGTGCCAAGTAGGTCTTAATCAAAGTGTATTAGGAGTGCAAGTTCGCCTCCTCTCAAATTGTTATTTTAGAGGTCATTTAATTAACCTCCTTTTCATTTAATAGACCTCAGTAGATTGGGTATTTTACCCCTGTGTTTACGTCCGTTGAGGACAGCTTGAAGGTGGAGTTTGGTGTGGCCTGGGAGAGGCTTAAATTTGAGAGCGAGTGGCTCTTTTGAAAATTGAGTATTGTATGCCTCGTGGAGGCTTTTCAGTGTAATTTGGAGCAAGGGCTCCTAGGCATGAATGGGGTTTTCTGCCCCTCTGTTGAAACTTGTGTCTGTGGGGTAAAACTGAGCAGATTGCCCTAGCATTGTGCAGTCAGGGCGCGAAGCCCAAATCCTGTAAATATTGTAACTACCCTGTGAACTTGCTACTTTGTACCTGCCATGCTTGTTATTTCTTTGTTTTGAAAAGAAAATATAACCTTGTTAAATTTTAAATTAATTTTACTCTTAGTAGCTTGAGACCTGTTCACCACCCCGCACCTTCTTTCACGCATAACTACCACAAAAACTCGGTAACAAGTGGTAGCAGAGCGTGGTTGAATGGGTCTCAATTTAGCCCCTTTTGACGGCTAAACATTGTTTGTTCCGAACCCTAACCATTTTTTCAGTTGCTGGAATTTTTGAGTTTTTCAAAATTGTTCTGTCATCATGCCCGGCCCTCGCGATGTTCTCCATCTTAACTATTTGCGCAAGGAGGAGTTGATTTACGAATTGACTATTAGAAATGTGCAATCTGGAGGCACGGTTGCAGTAGACACAAATAAGCTTAGAGAGTCCCTTGATTTGCCCATTTCCATCCCCACCTTGGGAGAGAAAGAAATTGACGACTCTCTTTCCACGATCACGGAGAATATTACTGGGCTAGCTTCTGTAGTTAGTTTTTTTGATGAAAATGATCCTTCTCCTAATCAAATTAAGCGTGTGCAAGCTAGGCTGTTTCATTTTTCAAATAGAGTTAATAATCTGTTGTCTCTAAAGTTGAATGACGTTCAGAAGAAGGAAGCTAGTACGCTGCTTGAAAATATGTCTGAATTATCTAGCAAGGTCACTCAATTGTTAGCTGGGGAGGTTCCTCCCAAAACTGATCAACCCGTCACGGTGAATGTAGGTAGCGGGGAAGAGCCTCATAAGGGAGAAGTCAATAGGAAAACCATTGCTGCTCAAACAACCTCTGCCCCATTGGACGAGTCTGAACGCCGTAACTCATTAAATAATGTACGTTCTGAATTAACTACCTTGCCATTGAAACCTTTACCTACTATGTCACCCGGGTTTAGTAGCTTGCCTCATCCCTTGGCAATGTTGCTCAGAGGTATCTCTAAGTTTTCCGTTAATACCACCAGTGACGTAATTTCATTTTTAAGATTTCTAGTTGAATTTCAGGATCGTGCCCTTGTTTTTTCTCTTTCTCCATGTCAAATTTTGCAAATTATCTATCCGTATGCTATTGGTATTCTCTCTGATAAAATCGTAAGAGCCATTGCCGAGCAATCATCTATTGAGGATTTTCATGCACACTTGCTTGCAAATTTTATTCCCTCCCGCGCGAGGTCATCTCTGATTCAGAAGTACTATTACCGTGTACAACGCTTGGATGAAAACTTGGCTGATTTCATACAGGACATTAAGTTTTATACTAGGGTGTTTGCTCTTCATTTTCCTGAAGATCAGATAGTACAGGCTATTGTAGAAGGCATTTCACCATCTTATAGGTCATACTTGTGTTTCGCGGCGTGCCCGCAAACTTTCTCTGAACTTGAAGCGTTGGCCGTCTCAGCGGAAGGAGTTAGGTACGCCGATTCCTTGCGTGTGGCAAAAGAACCCCCTCCTTCGTTTAGTAATACTCGGCCTCCACCTCGCCGACCAGTCACACCCCGTAAATGTTATGCTTGTGGGTCGCCTGACCATCTGCGCAATAAGTGTCCACTGATCAAGTCTAGTAGTGCAAATAATGGAGCTGGGTCAGCACAAGGCTGTTTTAAATGTGGGGCTTTCTCACATATTGCCAAGAACTGCCCAAACTCGAATAGCACCCCCTCCTGCTCAACTTCTGGTGCAGATTCTACCTATGCCAATAATAATAAGTGACTAGTGGCTTCGGCTGAGTCGACTAGTCCATCTTCCCGAGACTCAGCCCCTGGTAAACAGGTTGTAAATTCAGGGAACGAGCAATTTTCAAATTTATCTTTTGAAGGTCCCAAAGAGTGTCTTAGGATTGCGGCGGATTTCCCCGCACCTGTTCCTTTTCTTAAGATTGAGCTAAATAACGAGCCTATAACAGCTCTCTTAGATTCAGGCAGTGTTTGTTCGATTATTTCGGCTGAATGGTATTCTAAATTGAAATCTGTTTGTAAACTACCTGACTATGTCTCATCTCCTGTTCAATATGTTTCGGCTAATTCATCCCCATTAGAAATTCTAGGTTCCTTATTGGTCAAAATTCGTATTTTTAAATTCACATGGAAAGTTAAATTGTTTGTGGCCAAGCTCTTGTCTTGCCCCATTATATTGGGAGCGGACTTTATTTCTCACACTGGTCTTGTGCTCGATCTTCAGAGTAGGTATTGCACTTTCAAATTTGCCTCTAATTGTAATATTCCTCTATTAAAGTGTAATTCTGCATCATGTTCTTCTATTTCGCCTACCCAGGATGAGATGTTGTTAGACCTTAGACATCTACCTGAGGAGCAGGCTGATAGTATTCGTAAGCTGTGTCAGTCCTTCCCAGAGGTGTTCTCTGATACTCTTGGTGTTACTGACCTTATTGAATACAAAATTGAGGTCACTGATTCGATTCCTGTCCGTTTTCCACCGTATAGGCTATCTCCACCTAAAATGAAGGCTCTGAAAGAAATTATCGATCAGATGTTGAAGGATGGTATTATTAGGCCCTCTAAGTCGGCGTATTCTTCGCCTATTTTTCTAGTTCCGAAACCCCAAGGAGGCTTCAGGCCTGTCATTGATTATAGGGCTCTCAATCGGAAGGTGGTGTTGCAATCTGTGCCCCTTCCTGACCTTCATTCTTGTTTTTCATGGTTTCGTAAGGCCAAGTTCTTTACTATCTTGGACTTGAATCAGGCCTATAATCAAATTCCCCTTGCCGAAGAGTCTAAACATCTTACAGCGTTTGCCACGGACTGGAACTTATACGAATACAACCGCGTGCCTTTCGGGCTCCCCACGGGAGCAGCTGTACTCACTAGGCTACTAGATAGGGTCTTCTCGGACATCAAATTTGAGTACTTATATCACTACTTGGATGATGTCGTCGTATTTTCAGAGACTTTTGAGGAGCATCTAGATCATCTGCGAGAAGTTCTCGATCGCCTTCGTAAGGCTGGGTTAACTGTTAAGTTGTCCAAGGTTGCCTTTGCTAAGCCCTCTATGTCTTTCCTAGGGCACATTGTGTCACCTGATGGTGTAGCCATCGATCATTCTAGAACACAGGCCATCCGTGATTTTAAACCTCCCAAGGACATTAAAGGCATCGCCAGGTTTATTGGTATGGTGAATTTCTTCAGAAAGTTCATTCCTAACTTTGCTAATAGAGCGGCGCCCTTAAACCTTCTTCGTAGGAAAGGCATCAAATTCGAGTGGGGACCTTCTCAACAAGCCGCTTTTGAAGATCTTAAATTGGCTCTCTGTAATGCCCCTGTACTTGCTATGCCTGATTTCTCGAAGAAATTCATCGTCCAAACTGATGCGTCATCGTCAGCAGTAGCTGCAGTCCTTCTTCAAGAGACTGAACTAGGGAGGCGACCCATCGCCTATGCATCTAGGACATTGTCGGCTCAGGAAGCCAAGTATTCCATATATGAGCTCGAAGGTTTGGCAGTCTTATTCGCCTTAGAGAAGTTCCGTCTCTATCTGGAACATGTTAAATTCGACCTGGAGACAGATAATCAAGCCTTAAGCTGGGTCTTAGGTAGGCCGCGTCGTACTGGTCGCATAGCCCGCTGGGCCATCCGTATTTCTGCCTTCCAATTCGATGTCAGGCATATCAGAGGTACAGAAAATGTTGTTGCTGATGGACTCAGTCGTATGTTTTCTAACGACGTCGAGACCCATGACCCGGTCGACAGTTCATCACCTCCCGAGTCCATACTATCTGGTGTTAATGCCATCTTAACAGATGCTCCCATGCTTTTTAGGGATATCGAGAAATACCAACATGAAGATCCGACGCTGGCTCCGATAATGGAAACCCTTTCTTCTGGGGAACATGTTGTCCCTTATGTTCTGAGGAATGGTGTTTTATGTTGCCCTTCGAGGCATGACAAGATGATGAAGGTTGTCGTTCCAGCTGTTCTTGTGCCTATGATCTTCAAGTACTATCATGAGACCCCATTAGGGGGGCATCTTGGAATCTTTAAAACTCGTGAAAAGATTCTTGAAAGGTTCATTTGGAAAGGTATGGACGGTGAAATCCGTGAACTAGTAAAGGCTTGTAAATCCTGTTTGATTAGTAAACCAACCATGTCCACCAAGGTAGGCCTTTTGTCTTCCCATCAAGCGTCGCGCCCCATGGAACGCCTGTACATTGATTATGTAGGACCCTTCCCCCAGTCAAAGGGTAATGCTAACAAGTTCATCTTTGTATGCGTAGATGGTTTTACCAGATTTTCTTGGTTATTTCCGACTAAGCTGGCTACCGCTCAGTCCACCATTACTTGCCTAAATTCTATTTTTGCTTCTTTTGGTCCGTGCCAATATATTGTGTCTGATAACGCTAAGGCGTTTACATCAAATCTTTTTCGTAAATTCTGTTTTGATTTATCCATCTCTCATGTAACTACATCCGCTTATTACCCTCAACCATCTCTGGCTGAACGGGTTAATCGTAATCTCAGGTCCGCACTTATTGCCTATCATCATGAAGATCATTCCAGGTGGGACACGTCCCTGCATTGGTTAGCTTTTGCTTTGAATTCGGCGGTTCATGAATCACATAAATTCACTCCAGCCTCTTTAATGTTCAAATTTGTTCCCAACTCGCCGCTCTCTAACCTCTGGTCTCTGAGTGACATTCTACCCGAGACAATAGATCCGGATAATATTAAAGATCTTTGGAAGAAGGCTAACGCCAATCTTAAGGTATCTCATGAAAAGGTTAGGGAAAGGTATGATCGTGGACGGAGACCCACCCCTTTGAATGTAGGTGACCAGGTGATGGTCAAGAACTTTGTTCCCGCGGGCAAGCTTGCCCCCAGATTTCATGGGCCTTGTATCATTCTCGATTTTCTTACGCCAGTTACGTTGTTAGTAAGCAATCCAGCCACCGAGAGGATATTTAGGGTTCACCTGTCACAGGTGAAACCGGTGTAATTTCTGTGTTAACTTGCTTCATATTATTGTGAAAGGGGATATGAAGGTTATATTTTTTTTTGAGTTTTCAATTTCTAGGCATTCTGCCCCTTCTATAATATTTTGTTTTATATGTAAGCATTTGTGTGAAACCTCCCCCGATTTGTTAAACTGCCATCCTGTCCTTGCCTCGGCCATTACCACGCTCCCGTCTCCTGCTCCAATACACACTGTGGCTTGATTAGATTAAATGCCATGGATATTTGCACGCCGCTGGCCCCTCTACCTCTCCAACAAGACTATGCCCTCAAAAAATGATGATGGTCCAACAATATTCTGCCGCCTAGCCTTAATGTTTCAGTGCCCCCGCAGCCGCGCGGCGCTGTGCCGCGACTGGGTTCGAGGACGGGCCCCCTCGGCCCCAGCGAGGACGACATGTGCACGGCGAGCCGGAGCTCTCCTCCCGGCCAAGGCTGATGTGCGGCGCACGACCTGCTACTTGCCCGCAGCCTGTATTCCTTCACCGCGGGCGCGGCGTGTTTCAACACCACTGCTCCACTCATAGTGCGGGTGAGCGGTATCTCAGGGTATTTGAGGGGTCCGAGCGGCCTCCTTTGGACGCAAGCTGCAACGGCCGGTCTGGCCATCCAACTTCATCAACATCAACTACATGAACAGTTACTATAAGCATTGACTACACTTGGGAATTCAACAGCAATATTTGGTGGACATTGCAAAATTTTTCATCACTTTTAAGTATTAAAAGTTTATCTTCAGAACTCAACTTCTACAAACATAAAGACTGTACTTCACCTGCAACAACAAAATTTTGAAACTGAATCAAACCAAATTAAGAAAGTCTTATAAATTATTTTTTGGCAATTAATCTCCATATCTACATCAAACTTGGACCTTGTTTTCAAACAATTTTATGTGTCACCCCTGGAGGAACTTTTGGGGGGGGGGGAGGTCTGTACCGGGCGGTACACCTCCACGCCGCTAATTTAAAAATTGCGCCAGTTGAAACTCCTCTGCTGGAGGAAGTCTGAACTTTATCTACGCTATTAATTCTTTACCTTCTCAGAAGATGTCACCACGTGGAAAATTTTGAGTTTTTGAACTGTGTCATTTTTGATGTGTTTTTGTTTCGCTTGAAGTAAGAAGTGTGAACTTTCTCTTCTAGAGGACACTACTGAAGATCAACAATAGTGCACCCTAGTGCGGAGTCAAAGAACTATTTTGTTGGAGAAATTTTTATTTCAAATGTTTGTTTCTTGTTAAATTTCTTTCTGTTATTGTTTAAGTTGGCTGTATACCCCTCTTTTCCCCCTTGTTTTAGATTTATCCAATCCCGAATTTCTTTTAGTAATTTCCGACCAATCCGATGTATCTTCCCCCAACTCGGATATGTTTCTGTACCCTAGCCAATAAAGTAATTGTGGGCGGGTGTTTTCATTCCCCTAACGCCTAGAACCTTCCTCGAGAGGATATAAACTGCTGATTTTTGGGTCTCTGCGCCACTTCTGTTCCATCTTTCAGTGTGTAAAGTACATAGCAGGGGGCGGGAAGCGCCTCTTTCCTCGGCAGCGGTCAACAACACGGTAATGGCCGATTAATAACTTCTTTCTTTGCTAGCTCAGCAGTTTAACTCTCGGGGCGGGTTCGAAGCGTTCCACCATGTAACCTTTTCCTAAATGTAACTACTCTTTTCATATATTCTCTTTTAAAGCTACATACTGGGATAGAGAGTGCTAACCCTCTCGAGCTCCCACTCATATTGTTTTGAGGTGAACTTATTTTTCTCTACCTATTCTTCGTTAACGTAAAACAAATTATTCTCTTTTTAAGTCACCTCTTTAGTATGGGATTAGCCCTTGTATTTACGGCCTAGTGCCAAGTAGGTCTTAATCAAAGTGTATTAGGAGTGCAAGTTCGCCTCCTCTCAAATTGTTATTTTAGAGGTCATTTAATTAACCTCCTTTTCATTTAATAGACCTCAGTAGATTGGGTATTTTACCCCTGTGTTTACGTCCGTTGAGGACAGCTTGAAGGTGGAGTTTGGTGTGGCCTGGGAGAGGCTTAAATTTGAGAGCGAGTGGCTCTTTTGAAAATTGAGTATTGTATGCCTCGTGGAGGCTTTTCAGTGTAATTTGGAGCAAGGGCTCCTAGGCATGAATGGGGTTTTCTGCCCCTCTGTTGAAACTTGTGTCTGTGGGGTACAACTGAGCAGATTGCCCTAGCATTGTGCAGTCAGGGCGCGAAGCCCAAATCCTGTAAATATTGTAACTACCCTGTGAACTTGCTACTTTGTACCTGCCATGCTTGTTATTTCTTTGTTTTGAAAAGAAAATATAACCTTGTTAAATTTTAAATTAATTTTACTCTTAGTAGCTTGAGACCTGTTCACCACCCCGCACCTTCTTTCACGCATAACTACCACAAAAACTCGGTAACAATTATTATTATAGATGTGAATAAGCCCTTTAGGACTAAAAGTACTTAGATGCGTGCACTTTCCTTCCTTTCTGCCCGCATTACTTTCATTCTACTTTTACTATGCGATTCCTTTCTGTCTTCAGACCAGGTTGTTTCAGTCTTCTTCTTTGGTCTTTCCTCTTGGTCAACTTGCCATTTGTGAATTTTGGATATGAAGATTACCCTGTTTAGGACATCAACTGTTGCAATTCCTGCTTGTTTTAAATCGGTTTTGATTTCACCAATCCATTCGTCTTGTCTGTTTTGGCTTTACTCGCGTTTTCCTCGAATTAGAATATTTGTTTGGTACGTCTGTCTGGTCGCATTCTTTTAACATGTCTACAGGATCTTAACTGTGTTTTCGAATGTCGCTGGGAATATTCGTGTATTGTTTGATTTCACATCTGCCACTGAGTCGGTATTGTCCGTCGGCGTGTTTTTGCCCTAGCATTCTTATGATTTTGCGTTCCTTTCTCTCAGTGTTTTCAATGTCTTCTTTTCTGTTCAAAATTAGCGTTTCTGATCCATAAAAATATTCTGGTTTAAAGACTATATTGTAATGTCTTACTTTTGTGTGTTTGGAGATAAATTCTGTAAATTGTAGATATTTTGTGTTAGTATACAGCTTCCATTATTATTATTATTATTATTATTATTATTATTATTATTATTATTATTATTATTATTATTATTATTATTTCTTCGTTATGCCCATTCATAGAGCGCGTTTGAACTTGTTAGTTGGTTTGATGGTTTGTGCCTTCTTATCCTCCCAAAATCTCTTCATGAATGCACTGTGTTGCATCTTGCGTTCTGTCGACCACTTCCTACCAGTTGTCTTTTTGGGTTTCTCCCTAAATTTATGATTGGCTACTTTTGTTCTAAAAGCTCCACGATTTTCCATGATGTCGTCTGTGATATTTATTTCTTGGAGGTCCGCCTTAGTTTCTTCTAGCCATTTTATTTTGACCTTCTTTGAGTTGATTACTTTGAATAATCTTTTAGTTTGTCTGTCGCTGTTCATTCTGTAGATATGGCCATAGAAATTAAGGTGTCTTTTCTGTACGGCATCAGTAAACCTGTCGGTGAAGGAGTAGAGGTCCGCTGTTCTCCTCTTAATCTTAATCCACATTCTCGTAGGACCATAAATTTTCCTGAGAATTTTCCGCTCCTGCTTTTCAATTTCTGTAATTATAGAGTGACCACCTAAGCATATGGTTTCTGAGGCATATAAAGCTTCAGGCAACACAACTGTCTTGTTGTGTCGTAATTTTGCATTACGCGATATGACTCTTTTGTTGTAGTAATTCCACGTCAGTCTGTATGCCTTATGTAGTTTGGTGTTTCTTTCTACATTGGCACTACTGTCTAATCCTGATGGTAGTATAATTTCTCCAAGGTATTTGAAGGAGGGAACCTGTGAAATTGTTCAGTTTTCCATCTCTAGCGGAGTAATTTTGCTACTTTAACGTAGATTTTCCATGTACTTGGTTTTCTCGTAGGATATCTAGAGACCTGCCTTTGATGCTATATTGTGTAGTCTCTGCATGGCATACCTTGTTTCATCCTTGGTCTTAGTAATGATTGCGAGATCATCAGCAAATGCTGAACATTTCACATTGTCTTTGCTTCCGAAATTTCCGATGTTCACACCCTTGATATCCTTTTCACACTCTCTAATAACTTTGTCTAGAAATAAGTTAAACAGAATAGAGGAGATGCCGTCACCTCATTATTATTATTATTATTATTATTATTATTATTATTATTATTATTATTATTATTTTTATGAGTTGTTTTTTTTCCTTTCCACTTGAAACAGTAATCTCCACTTTCCGTTATTAGAAACATGACTGCTTATTCTATAACTGGCATAGCCTACCCAAAGGCCCAAAGGTTTCTTTACAAAACCGACCATCCCAAACGGAAATCTTGAGCATATCCTTTTAGGTGTTTGGATTATAGTTCTCTTGGCTGGCAGTAACCCGGAGTAAAACACCTCTGGATGTCAGTATTCTTTAGTCTCACATGGCAATTGCATAAGCAGTATTTATTGGCTAAAAAACCTGTCTATAACATAAACGTTAGAATTCTCGGTGACTCAGAGAGAAGATATGTAGTTATCCTTGGAAAAATATACATACATTGGAGAAGACAGTTAATGGTGACGTTTCCGTATCCTAAGTTTGTTAATGTGATGCTATGGATGTAAGCCTAACAACACCATACACAAGTATTCAATTACAGTTTCAATGCTTTGTCTCAATAAATATTGAACCATTAACCTATTTACCGTTACTAAAATCTTTACAGTTCTAAGAGGCATGGAGCATTTCAGTTAGATACTGACCTTAATTTTTTACGATAACTTCTCTCAATGCGATCGTTACTTAGAACGAAATAACTGTAAATCCGATCGCACCTTAACAAATGCTTCTAAACAAAAGACACCAAGTTACCACTGCTCACCCCAAAGGCCTGCAGATAATGAGGTGCCGTGTGGTAAGCACGACTAATCCTTTCAGCCGTTATTCTTTGGTGTTCTCGATCGGTGCCACTATCTCAGCGTCAGATAGATCCTCAAATTAGCCCTCAGATCCAGGTAAAACTCCTTGACATGGCCGGGAATCGAACCCTAACCCTCCGGGTACCTTTACACCACACGGCCGGCGCTAACAAATACTTCTGCCTTATAATTTAGGCCTGCTAGTTCACGTTTTTAAATACTGCTAATACTATTAAACACATACATACATCTTTATTTTCGACTGTTATGCCTTTCAATGTTCAGTCTACAAACCTCTGTGAATTAATTAGGCACCTACATACTCTCTGTTAGCAACTACTTAAGTCCTTTGTCTCCATTTACTTCGACACCTCTAACATTTAAATAATTTAATTGTGGGTACAACCATCGTCATCTTCGTCTGCCTCTGCTCCTCTCATGTTTCATGTCCGAGCCAATTATTCTGGTAAGCTGCGCCTCCCTCAGCCACAAATGATCTCGCAATCGAAGCCAGCTTATACTCTCAGCTCTTCAACAATGGAGTTCATTCCTTACTTAACCTTTAGGTCTATATCCTAATTTTGAATGTCTCAATCAATTATTCTTGCTACTTAACCGAGCAAGTGTCTGTGCGGTTTGCATTCGGGGGATAGTGGGTTCGAACCCCACTGTGTGCAGCCCTGAAAATGATTTTCCGCGGTTTTCCATTTTTACACCTGATAAATGCTGGGACTGTACCTTAATTAAGGCCTCGGTCGCTTCCTTCCCACTCCTAGCCCTTTCCTATCCCATCGTCGACTTAAGACCTACTGTATCTGTGTCGGTGCATAGTACCTTTGTAAAGTAGTTTGTGTCTCTCTACAGGTCTGTTACAATTTATGAATATGTTTAGTCCACCCATCTTTCACATTCGCCGGGCTGAGTAGTTCGAAAGGCGGAGCGCTGGCCTTCTGAGGCCAACTTGGTAGGTTCGATCCTGGCTCAGCCTGTTGGTATTTGAACGTGATAAAATATGTCAGCCTCTTGTCGGCAGATTCCGTTTTTTGAAATATTTTTTACATCTTTTCTGATGTTTTCTTATTTTCCTCATTCCTTACTTCTTTTTCCTTTTATTTTTTAGTTAAGGACGACCCAGCCCCGAGTTAGTGGAAGGAATCAATTAAGATTAAAATCCGCGACCTGGCCGGGAATCGAACCTGGGGCTCCTTGATCAAAGGCCAGCACGCTAACCATTTAGCTATGTAACCGAACACTGGCACGTAAAATAACTAATGCGAGACACAATTCCGGCACCTCGGCGTCTCCGAAAATCATAAAAGCAATTAGTGGAACGTAAGAACCAATATTTAACAAATACATATGTATTTTACAGTACCTTCTTTCAAGTTGTACTTGCGAACATAAATGTTCACGATACACATATAGCCTACTGGATGTTGGGGAGATAAACAAAACAAGTAAATAAATATATTTTCTGCTGGTTACTGAAAGGGTCCTGACGTCAAGATAGTGTCCTATGTCAATTTGAACATTTCATGTTTGTAGCTTAGGTAGTGTTATTGATGGCCTAATCAGGGCTTTCGTGCGATAAATTACATCATTTTCCAGTGTAAAAACATTCGTTTGTTGTAGGTAGTACGTTTTCATACAACTTACGCATACATACTGCCTGAAGCTGCAGTGCATTGAGGTACTTAGAATCGCTTCTTGCACACTACGCATGCAGAATACTTCTGCAGCCGCAGTGAAGTAAAGTGCACAGCTGGAGTGCAATGATATATCGGGTGTCCACAATTAAACTGATGGTGTTCATTGCGGCACTGCACGGGCTGCAATGATCCTAGGAATCTGAAATTTCGTGGATGTGCTAATCATGCAATACGCTCACGAATTTTGCCACAAGAATGATTAGTTCTAAGTCTTGCCAACAGGTGAAAATATGGAGCAGTAAGGTCACAGAAAAAGGCAGGAAAGATTAAACACATGATAACCCGGCCCTTCTGTACAGGAAGCAACGCGTCCACCTGTCACCCGGCGGCCCCGCGTTCGATTCCCGGCTGGGTCAGGGGCTTTTAATTGTAAATGATTAATATCCCTGGCCTGGGGACTGGGTGTTTTTGTCGTCCTTAACGTTCCCTTCCTCACATTCAACACTTTACACTTCCTCCATTCCAATTACACGCAGGTTCATATTACATGGTGCAAGTAGGGGCAAAAGATCTCTATATGTCGACGCCCCGAAAATTAGCATTAAAAAACAAATGATAAAGGTAATTCTGGCAGTTTATTAGGATTTATGGTTAGGAACACTGTTCGATATCGCCTCTCAACTCAGCAACATGACATGGTCGACAGTTGCCAGCAGCATATAGGGTAAACTCAAAGTAGCATAGCCTACTAGCATTTAGATCAGGCAGAGACCGGAAACCCCTCAGACACGATTCTTCAAATATCCTCACAATCAGATGTCACATGGATTTAGATCGGGGGATATTCAAGGTCACTCATCTGAAAAATGCTCAGAGATGACTCGATCGTTAAAGCTTTCGCAGCTAATTTTTCGCCTGTAGCGTTTCAACATCTTACCCGAAAAAAACGGTGTGGTCACAGTTGCGTTCTTGCAAATCTGGAGTAAAATGTTGCTCATGGAGGTTCCTATAAAGTGTAGATGTCACAGTAGACCTAAACGGCCCGCGAGGGATCTTCTGCTCAAGAAAGAAAAGAAAAGAAAAGAAAAAAGACATAGAATAAGAATAAAGGAGCTTGTAAAACCACACCAAACAGTAACGTAACCTGAAATATATGGTTTTTCCTGCAACACCCAACAAAATTACACCACAATTGCACTGGAGGAACATTCTGACGTCAGAGTTACGGACAATTGCACATTCTGACTGCTTGCAGCGCCTTATTTTCACCTGGTGGCATGACTTGGAACTAATAATATTGTTGTCGCATAATTCGCGAGAGCATTGCTTAGTTAGCATATCTATGAAATGTCAGACTCCTGCGATGATTACAGGCCGCGCTGTGCCGCGCTGAATACCGTCACTTCAATTGTGGACACCCGGTATTTAAAACATTGCTTCCTTCGCATTACGCCAGCATTCTGCCCGGAACGTGGAAAGGAGGGTGGTATATGCCGAGGGGTAAACGAAGACTCACACTTGACGATGTAAGTGAGGGGATATCTTAAATTACTGCGACTAGGTGTTTTGGTTTCTCTCAAGACACAACACGTCTCCCTTTACACACAACACTCCCCACTCACTACCAACCACCATAGGACCACGCAATGATGAACACTCCGAGCGAGTTGTTCACGTGGTTAGAATCGCTCAGCTGTCAGCTTGCACTTCGGAGGTAGCGGATTCAATTTCCACCGTCGGCAGTCCTGAAGATAATTTATTTGTGGATTCCCATTTTAAAACCGGGCATTTTCTGTATTTTAGTAAAGGGCAAAGCGGTTACCCTTCAAAAACTAGCCCTTTGCCATCATTTGATGTGTTGGTGCGACTCTGAACCAGTAGCGAAAATAAAATAAAGTAGTGAATACATTCTTCCACAGAGCCAAGCTGGTAGTTGTGTTTATTGTTTTAAGAAGAAGTACAACTAGGCAGCTATCCTTTATATAACACTAATCAGAGGGAAAAATGGAAGGGATCCGACACTTCGAAAAAATGAAGGTACCGGCCAAAGGAACACAAGGGCCACGAAGGGCGTGAAAATGAAAGGCTCCCTCGGCCTCGCAACATAATACTGTCGCGGTCGGAAAAGAAAAAGAGTTGACCAAAGAGGGTCACTCATCCCGGGAAAAGAACCAGATAAGTTCATGTTTTACATTTTTTTATTTTTGCAGTAAACTACTGATCAATGCGCTCTATCTTTGACACTAGCAAGATAAGTCATTTCATCATAATATTGAAGAAATAGGGTAGATGAAAGTGAGGAGTCTGGCACATGTAAGTGGCAGCAATGCTACGACTCAGCTAAGGGCCCCGAGGTCGCCAACCAATGCTCCCAAGACAAGTGCCCCTTGAAGCTCCCTTTAGTAGCCTCTTATGACAGGCAGGGGATATGCGGGGGGGGGGGTTTCTACCACAGAACTAAGTCCACATGAGTGACACAATTCGCACCTGCGATCCCATTTGAGTGAGTAAAAATGGAGTGCGAATATTCACTTTTTGCTAGTAGTTCCAGATTAACGTGACACTAGGCCGTAGCCGTGTTGATACACCGGATCCCGTGAGATCTCCGAAGTTAAGCAACATAGCGCGTAGTCAGGATTTGGATGGGTTGCCACGGGCTGTTGGTGGGGGGGTAAGGGAATGGAGGAGCGGAAAGAAACTGGCCACCCTAAGGTACGTAAACGCCGGCTCCGGCACACCTCTCCGGAGGTTCTCACCTACCTTTGGGCAGAATACACCATTACCTCAGTACATACACGTTTTCGGTGATGCGGACAAGAGGAGACATGACTAGGGCGAGGAAGGGAACACCGAGGCTTTAATTAAGACATATATCCGGCATTTTTCTTCTATGAAAATGGGAAGCAGCTGAATATTATCATCAGGGCTTCCCACAGTGGGGTTTGACCCTACCATTCGCAAAATATAAGCTTACATCTATAAGACCTGTACCCTACAGCCAATTCGCTCTTTAATTCACTCATCCCGGGAAAAGAACCAAATAAGTTCATGTTTTACATTTTTTTAAATTTTTGCAGTAAACTACCGATCAATGCGCTCTATCATTGACACTAGCAAGATAAGTCATTTCATCATAATATTGAAGAAATAGCAAACATTTACTTCCATATTACTCATGAATATAAAACAGTCACGGGTAAGAACCATATAAGTTGAGTTTTTTTGTTAATATTCTGAACATTCTTGATAAAAGTGTCCCAACCAGGTAAGTCAGTTTGTGATGTGTCTCGTATATTTTCTGTTGTTACTGTGGATGTAGACATTATCATCATTTAAACGAATTATTGGCAGTGGGTTTACACAGCTGTCTTTGTTAAAGGGAACCGGTAAATCTTACTAGCTAACACTACGCAAATGCGACTTACACCACTTTGGCTTCGACTGGTCCACATCAGAAAATAATGCCTGGTCACTATAGGAGAAGTCACTTTCATTAACGATTTGAAGTGGCAGATACTTCATTAATATTTTGAATTAAACGAAATGAAACCTTATTCTTCTTCTCCTTTAGCTGTTTACCCTCCAGGGTTGGTTTATCCCTCGGACTCAGCGAGGGATCCCACCTCTACCGCCTCAAGGGCAGTGTCATGGAGCTTGAGACTCTGGTCGGGGGATACGACTGGGAAGGATGACCAGTACCTCGCCCAGGCGGTCACACCTGCTATGCTGAACAGGGGCCTTGAGGGGGGATGGGAAGATTGGAAGGGATAGGCAAGGAAGAGGGAAGGAAGTGGCCATTGCCTTAAGTTAGGTACCATCCCGGCAGTTGCCTGGAGGAGAAGTGGGAAACCACGGAAAACCACTTCCAGGGTGGCTGAGATGGGAATCGAACCCACCTCTACTCAATTGACCCCCCAAGGCTGAGCGGACCCCGCTCCAACCCTTGTACCACTTTTCAAATTTCGTGGCAGAGCCGGGAATCGAACCCGGGCCTCGGGGGTGGAAATAAAACCAAAACTAATACTTGAAAAGCTGTTTCATATGGTTTGACAGTATTTGGTGAATCGGTGATTCCATAATGTTTAAAAAACAAAAAAATACTTTCCCTGAGAACTTGAATTTTTTACTTATCTTGTTATTCCCTGGGTTGAATGCTATGTTTTTGCTATTTGCTTTACGTCGTACCGACACAGATATGTCTTATGGCGACGATGGGATAGTAAAGGCCTAGGAATTGGAAGGAAGCGGCCGTGGCCTTAATTAAGGTACAGCCCCGGCATTTGCCTGGTGTAAAAATTGGAAACCACGGAAAATCATCTTCAGGGCTGCCGATAGTGGGGCTCGAACCCACTATCTCCCGATTACTGGATACTGGCCGCACTTAAGCGACTGCAGCTAACGAGCTCGGTCTGGGTTGAATGAATTTACACATTGTCTTCGATTTTAAATCATAAATTGGGAGCAATTGGATACTGATTATACATTAGGCACTTATATAATCAACCTCATCATTGTCATCATTTTGTCCTACCTTCCGTTACAGACTTGTACGCAAAACATCTTCCAATCTACTGGGCGTTGTAAGTAGTAAGTAAAACATTCCTCTTAACTTAAATGTCTAAGGTCTATCATATGACGTAATATAATTTTTAAGCCTTGGCTCTGTAAGTGACTAACCTGACTAACTATTGAGCTCTTAAAAGCCGACCAGCGACGTCATACATCACATTAAGACGAGTGTTCGCGAACATGCTGAGAATAAATAAGCCAGGATAAACTAAATGGAAATTAGGTGCGACACTGTCTGAGACAACAAGGTCTTGTTATAAATTCTTCCCACCATGAGTGTGTGTGTTTGTGTGTGTGTGACGCAATGCGTATCTACACTCTTACAACTGATCCACGAAATTCGCCGTCTGATGGACGTTACTGAGATTACTAGCAAGTTTCGTGACGAGCACGCACATCGATGTAATTGATGCAATGCAGAGAGTTCTGAACTTGATTTATATCAGTCGTCCTGCTTACAGTCAGCCTTATTCAAAAATAATCACCGAGCTCGATAGCTGCAGTCGCTTAAGTGCGCCCAGTATCCAGTATTCGGGAGATAGTAGGTTCGAAACCCACTGTCGGCAGCCCTGAAAATGGTTTTCCGTGGTTTCCCATTTTCACACCAGGCAAATGCTGGGGCTATACCTTAATTAAGGCCACGGCCGCTTCCTTCCCACTCCTAGCCCTTTCCTGTCCCATCGTCGCCATAAGACCTATCTGTGTCGGTGCGACGTAAGGCAACTAGCAAAAATAATCTCCATGTTCATTATCGGGATAAACCCATCTTCAGGGCTGCCGACAGTGTGATTCGAACCCACTATCCCCCGAATGCAAGATAACAGCTCCACTCATTAAACCACTTAGCCAACTCGCTCTGTACCCTATTAATTGCTAATTAACTTATCTGGCTAGTTGTCTAGGGATACGGATGGCTAATTGTATAGCTTGAGTATGTGTTTCAAAATATGTGATCATACTTTCTTTATTTATTTATTAATCCGTTTACGCTCCAGGGTTGGTTTCTCTTTCAGGCTCAGCGAGGGATCCTTCCTCCAACATCTCAAAGGCAGTGTCCTGGAGCGTGAGACTTTGGGTCAGGTGGATACAACTGGGCCAGAAGACCATTACCTAGCTCTAGAGGCTTCACCTGCTATGCTGCGATGTGCTATTTGCTATGTGGGGGATGGGAAGATCGGAAGGGATAGACAAGGAAGAAGGAAGCGGTTGTAGCCTTAAGTACCATCCCGGTATTAGCCTAGAGGGGAAGTGGAAAACCACGGAAAACCTCTTCGAGGATGGCTGAGGTAGGAATCGAAACCCTTCCGCTCAGATGACCTCCCGAGGGTGAGTGGACTCAGCTTCAGCCCTCGTAGCACTTTTCAAATTTCGTGGTACTGCCGGGAATCGAATTCGGGCGTCCGAGGGAGGCAGCTTATCACAGTAACCACTTCATCACAGAGGTGGACTAAAACATGTGATAATTTGCAAAATATTGTGCACCGTGTAACACCTTCCCTAACTGCCCCAAGTCTACCGCAATAGTAATGTTCTCTACAAAATAACATACGATCCATTGCTCCAAATTTACATTCACAAGTCGATGAGTAGTAAATACACCTATAACCGAGCGAGTGGCTGCGTGGGTCACGTAGCTGTCAGCTTGCTTTCTGTATATAGTGAGTTAGAACACCACTGCCGGCAGCCCTGAAGACGGTTTTCCGTGGTTTCCCATTTTCACACCAGGCAAATGCTGCGGCTGTATCTTAATTAATGCGACAATCCTTTCCTTTCCACTCTTAGCCTTTCCTATCCCATTGGCGCTGTAAGGCCTACCTGTGTCGCTGTGAAGTAAAGCAAACTGCAAAAAAGGAGGCAAATTATGTCATTCTCACATTTTCCAGCCCAAAATAATTTTATCCTTAGTGGGCGCTATTGTGTCACCACTTTTATCTCAAGGATATCTTTCTATACTTTATATGAGGAGTCAAAATTGATATTTAGACGTCAAATCATCGAATTTTCAAGTAATATTCCAACTTCAAATTTTGGGCTCCTCCATTACCGGAATTCTGACCATTTTCTCATGCAGGTGTAAGGGGTAAAAGATATTATGTCATGCAAACCTTCTTTTTATTTATTTTCATCCAGTACTTGGAAATAGTGAAGTATCTCCGTGGCTTAAGCGGCAGTGCGCAGGCCCCTCGTCGCTTTTCGTGCTTCAAATCCCAGTCATTCCGTGTGAGATTTGTGCTGTACAATGCGGAGGCGGGACAGGTTTCTCTCCGGATACTCCGGTTTCCCCCGTCATATTTCATTCCAAGAACACTCTCCAACATCATTTAATTTCCTTTGACAGTCATTAATCATTGCTCCAGAGAAGTGTCACGGGCTTCAGAAGACGGGACAATTTCTATCCTCGCCACTACATTCCACTCCTAACCCGGTCGAATGACTGGAAACCGGGGGTGGATTTTTTTTTTATTTGAAAATAATCACTTGTGTTAACGCCTCTCCCTCTCTGTATTTAGCTGGGGCCCAACGGGTGTCAAATTTTCTCTCATGCTCTATTATTCCAATCAACTGGTAACTCAATCATTCGGATCATTCGGATCGGAACTTTATTTCCAGAGTTATAAACCTGAATGTTAGCACATGATTTCGTAACCGTAAGTTTCGAATATGTGTATCCTGAGTTTACGGTTGTTGTTTTATTTCTTATACTGTAGTGTCTGACAACGAACGTTTAAGAAACGGTTGTATAACCGTAAGTTTTTGTTAAAAAAAAGGAAGAAAATCTACCGTTTTCCGAAAATCAAATAATCATGTCTTTAATAAACTTTATAACACTCTTAAAATGTATTGTTGTTGTTTGAGTCATCGCTCCATAGACTGGTTTGATGCAGCCTATCCTGTGCTAAACTTTTCATATCTACGTAACTGCTGCATCCTATATCTGCTCTACTTGTCATATTCATACCTCGGTCTACCCCTACCATTATTACCACATACACTTCCCTCAAAAACCAACTGAACAAGTCCTGGGTGTCTTAAGATGTATCCTATCATTCTATTTCTTCTTCTCATAAAATTTAGCCAAAATGATCTCCTCTCACCAATTCGATTCAGTATCTCTTCATTCTTGATTCGATCTATCCCTCTCACCTTCAGCATTCTTCTCTAGCACCACATTTCAAAAGCTTCTATTCTCTTTCTCTCTGAGCTAGTTATCGTACACGTTTCACTTTCATACAATGCCACACTCCAAACGAAAGTCTTCAAAAATGTTTGTGACAAATTTAGTTTCTACGAAGAAGAAATTAACTTATCCATGACAAAACCTATCAGATACTGTTCTACAACTGTGATTTGGATTGCAACAATATATTTTTCCTTCCCTACCGCATACAAAAGTATTACACGGTATATCCACCGAGTGAACACGAAAGACATTATAATTTGCTTTTGGATGAAATTTATGATAGACCTGAAGTAGCATACAAAGGGGGCAAGCTTGAAGGTTCAGCAGTACAACCCTCTAATGAATATTCACTAAATGTAGCTACTACTATACAGACTTTTATGGTATACTCTTTATTTTCAAACAATAAAAATATTGCAGGTTTATTTTTCTTGCAAGCTTTTAACAGGAGATCAGTTATGTGAACTTACTTTACAGGTCTTGAAGGTGTTGACCGAATTAGGCAATAGGGTTTTTAGTTTTATTTCAGACAGCAATCGCATTTATAGGCCAATGTTTACGAAATTATGTGACGGAAGTTTATCCTCTAAGTTCGATAATCCCTAAGGCAATACTCAAAATAGTTTTGTTCTGTTTGACTGGGTACACATTTTTAAGTGTATTCGAATAACTGGTTTAATCAGATTTTTCAAATCAGCAAATTAGCACCTGCTCTCTATAAAAAAGCATTGTTCTCTATTTCCTTAAAAGGCAGAATGTGAACTTATGTTCTAGGATTTCTGATGAAAAATATGTAGCTGTTCTTAAACATTGTCAGCTGGAGTGTAGTGACTGCAATGTTGAGGGTACTATTTGTTTTTTAGAAGTTACAATTAAATGGTGAAAAGTAGCGAATGTAAATCATGCATTGAAAAGGGGGCAGATTTAATGACAATTATTGCCGCACGGTGATACCTGTCGATCATGGTAATTATTTATTTTTGAGAAAATGTATGTTATGTTATGTTATGGCTTGAGAAATGGAGAAGGTGGATCGTTGAGGTCCTCAGTTAGCTTTGATTCATACCGTTAGTACTTGACTATAAATAGTTGATTATTTATTAACTGTTTTAAATTTCAAATACGTTCTGCTAGGTATATTTCAGATAGATAATTTCGAGGTTAGTTTCTGACAGTATCGCCAAATGAGTGCAGCTTGTGATAATATTTCAGCTGCGCAAGTGATCGAATTAGAGAGGAAGCTCAAAACTATTAGTGTTTTCTGCTAAACATAATGACGCAGAAATAAGAGATTTTAGTATAAATGAAGAAGATATCGACTGCGATGAAAAATGTTGAAACTTGTGATATGTTCGAGTTTGAAGGAGTTATTCATGAACTCGATAATGTGCTTATAAGGGAAAATAAATTGTCTGAATTACGTACATAGGAGGCTGTGTGTCTCATATATTGTTTAAGAACGTTAAGTTTGAAGGATGTGTTTCACTTTTTGTATTACTTAATAATACACAAGCTCCGCCGCTCTTTCCTGTTATTTTGAGGTCATAGACAGAGCGAGCCCGAAATATTCATCATATGTTGTGATAAATACTTTAGTTACTGGTTTAAAGGGGCTCAAAGTTATGATGAGCGAATGATTTTAATAGTTACTCTTAAATTGTAAATGTCAGAGACTAGTACTAGTATCTGTGCTGTTCACTGTCTTTGATAGTTTGATGTATGTCAATCATGTGTCGAGATTTGAATACATTTGAAAGAAAGTGTATATTTACGCTTTGTAATGTCTTACTGAACAAATTATCGTCAGTTAATAAAGCAAAAGTTAGGTGATGAAGGAAAAAAATGCCCCAAAAAGAGAAAATATAACAAGCTCACTAATAAGGAATAAATGAAAACTGGAGTTTGTGTTTTACATCCTACATTTAGCAAAAATTGAAATGAAATGACGTATGGCTTTTAGTGCCGGGAGTGTCCGAGGACATGTTCGGCTTTCCAAATGCAGGTCTTTTGATTTGATGACCGTAGGCGACCTGCGCGTAGTGATGAGATTGAAATTATGATGACGACGACACATACACCCAGCCCCCGTGCCAGTGAAATTAACCAATTATGGTTAAAATTCCCGACCCTGCTGGGAATCGAACCCGGGACACCTGTGGCCAAAGGCCAGCACGCTAACCATTTAGCCATGGAGCCGGACAAAATTAAATTAAAAATGTGCGATGGTTCATGGTGTGGGTTACTGTAGTCACGTCCTAGTTCGTGAACTATGGTCAACGGCTGAGTGGCCTAGTAAGTGGTCCTGAGAGTCGGGATACCAGTTGCTATGGAATGGGAGTGGGCATTTGGACATATTCTGAGTCATGGCCGTCCTTGTGCCCAGGCGGCTAGGACTATACAATTCACCGGTGGTCCATAACCCGTTAGAGGAGAGATTCTCACTTGGACTATGTGTAAGCAGTGTAGCGTTCTGCTTCACGAATTTACCCAGCTCAGAACATTTTAAGCAAGCCTAGGACCTATGGGAGTAACGGAGTCCCACTCCCATTTGACAGGCTGGGGACTCCCTGGAAACAACTTGGCGAACGAAATGGAATTCGACGGGAAGCTATCAATATTAATCGGGCTTATTGAGGAAAGAAAGTAGAACTGACTGAGTCAGCAAGGAGGATTCAACTAGATGAGCTAGAAGTAAGTGATATTCAGGTGAAGGGAGAATACGAGGAAGCGATGTGAGATTATAACGTGTACTTGACGGGTTTTAGAAAGGGAAGGGCAGGGAATGGGATAGGCTGTTTATCAGGAATACCACTGCACGCAACATAATTTCTGTTAGGCACGTAAATGAGCGAATGATGTGGGTAGATTTGGCAGTTGGAGGATTTAGGACGAGAATTGTCTCAGTGTATTCACTATGTGAGGGTGCAGATGAGGATGAAGTTGACAAGTTTTATGAAGCACGGAGTGACATAGTTGTCAGGGTCAACAGCAAGGATATTATAGTGGTAATGGACAATTTCAATGCGAGAGTTGGAAATAGAAGTGAAGGATATGAAAGGGTTATTGGTAAATGTGGGGAAGATAATTAAGCTTATGCGCAAGGGAAGCGCTTTTTGGACTTCTGTGCTAGTATGGGTTTAGCAGTTACGAATACATTCTTCAAGCATAAGTTTATTCACCCCTACACATGTGAGGCTAGGGGTAGCAGATCCATAATAGACTATATTTTAACCGACTTCGAATTCAGGAAATCTGTTAGGAATGTACGAGTGTTCCGGGAATTTTTCGATGATACGGTCCACAATCTGATCTGCAGTAAACTAAATATTTCAAGGACTAGGAAAGAGAAAGTGAAACCTGTCTGCAAACGAATAACGGTAGAAAATCTCAAGGGCGAGGAAATTAGACAGAAGTACATGGATATGATTAGTGAGAAGTTTCGAACAGTAGACAGTAAGCAGGTTAAGAATATAGAAACAGAATTGGTGGCATACAGGGATGCTGTAGTAGAAACAGCAAGGGAATGCCTAGGAACAACCGTGTGTGAAGATGGGAAAAGGCGAACACCTTGGTGGAATGAAATGAGAGCAGCTTGTAAACGTAAAAATAAGGCTTATCAGAAATGGTTCCAAACAAGGGCCGAGGAAGACAGAGAATTGTACGTAGATTAAAGAAACAGAGCGAAACATATAGTTGTTGAATCCAAAAAGAAGACGTGCGAAGATTTTGGTAATTATCTGGAAAGGCTAGGTCAAGCAGCATGGAAACCTTTCTGGACAGTAATAAAGAATCTTAGGAAGGGAGGGATAAAGGAAATGAATAGTGTTTTGGGTAATTCAGGTGAACTCATAATAGATCCCAGGGAAACACTGGAGAGATGGAGGAAATATTTCGATCATCTTCTCAACGTAAAAGGAAATCTTCCTGGTGGTGTCGCAAAAAAACAAGCTCATGGAGAGGAGGAAAATGATGTTAGTGAAATTACGCTTGAGGAAGTGGAAAGGATGGTAAATAAACTCCATTTTCATAAAGCAGCCGGAATAGATGAAATTAGACCTGAAATGGTGAAGTATAGTAGGAAGGCAGGGATGAAATGGTTTCATAGAGTAGTAAGATTAGCATGGAGTGTTTGTAGGACAAAAGCAGTAATTGCACCTATCAATAAGCAAGGGAACAGGAAGGTTTGCAACAGCTATCGAGGTATCTCATTGATTAGTATACCAGGCAAAGTATTCAATGGCATCTTGGAAGGGTGGGTGCGATCAGTAGTTGAGAGGAAGTTGGATGAAAACCTGTGTAGTGTCAGACCACAGAGGGGCTGTCAGGATCAGATTTTCAGTATGCGGCAAGTAATTGAAAAATGCTACTAGAGGAATAGGCAGTTGTGTTTATGTTTCGTAGATCTAGTGAAAGCAGATGACAGGGTACCGATGGGAAAAGATTCCACATACTGGGCGACTAATGAATTAAAGGTAGATTATTAAAATCAATCAAAGGCATTTATGTTAACAATTGGGCTTCAGTGAGAATTGATGGTAGAATGTCTTCTTGGTTCAGGGTTCTTACAGGAGTTTGACAAGGCTATAATCTTTCACCGTTGCTGTTCGTAGTTTACATGGATCATCTGCCGAATGGTATAAAATGCCAGGGAGGGATTCAGTTAGGTGGAAATGTAGTAAGCAGTCTGCCCTATGCTGACGACTTGGTCTTAATGGCAGATTGTGCCGAAAACCTGCAGTCTAATATCATGGAACTTGAAAATAGTTTCAATGAGTATGGTATGAAAATTAGCCTTTCGAAGACTAAATTGATGTCAGTAGGTAAGAAATTCAAGAGAATTGAATGTCAGATTGGTGATACAAAGCTAGAACAGGTAGATAATTTCAAGTATTTAGGTTGTGTGTTCTCCGAGAATGGTAATATTATAACTGAGATTGTATCAAGTTGTAGTAAAGCTAATGCAGTGAGCTCGCAGTTGCGATCAACAGTATTCTGTACGTAAGAAGGAAGTCAGCTCTCAGACGAAGCTATCTTTACATCGTCTGTTTTCAGACCAACTTTGATTTAGGGGGGTGAAATTTGGTGGACTCAGGATATCATATTCATAAGTTAGAAGTAACAGACGTGAAAGTAGTGACATTAATTGCTGCTACAAACAGGTGGGAACAATGTCGGGAGTGTACTTGGAATGAGGAGATGAAGGATAATTTAGGATTGAACTCGATGGGTTCAGCTGTACGTAACAAACCGGGTTCGGTGGTGGGGTCATGTGAGGCGATTGGAGGAGGATAGGTTACCTAGGAGAATAATGGACTCTGTTATGGAGGGTAAGAGAAGTAGAGGGAGACTAAGACAACGATGGTTAGACTCGGTTTCTAACGATTTAAAGATAAGAGGTATAGAACTAAATGAGGTCACAGCACTAACTGCAATTAGAGGATTGTGGGGACGTTTAGTAAATTTACAGAGGCTTCCAGACTGAACGCTGAAAGGCATAACAGTCTATAATGGTAATGTTTTGTAATGTAATGTAAGGTTGTTTATTTTTATCCTTCTTCTGTACGCAGTCCAAGCAGAAACAATAAAGAAGTATTTACAGTTAATCACAGCTATAAAGGAAAAACAGTAAGAGGAGCAGGACTACAACACAGCAGAAGGCAGCGGGATCATCTATTACTGTGACGTCACAGAAGCAGCAGCACGGCCTCTATATCTAGTGTGGCCTTGGTTCAGCCCATAGTTTTCATTGCCGGCAGTCGCCGAAGATATGTTTGTCTCGCCTGGTCCAAGTCTTTAAGTTTTACTCCCATGGGCGACTTGCGCATCTTGGTGTGAGATTGTCATGATATGAAGTACGGATAGGGTGATATCCAGGGTCGGTAATTGGTCTACTCTTCTCAGCCAAGGCTTAATGTCGCCATCTGGCGGACGAATCGCTATCAATGTTCCACCACTCCAAATGAACGAACACTGAGGACAGTTTTGAACTTGAATACAAACTTTTGGTACGCAATGTGGTGATTATAAATTGTATAGCATGTATAATAAAAATCATCCGGGCTGTTATGCCGTGGCTACAGCCCGGAAGATTTTTATTATATTGACACCGGCCGTGAAAGCCTTCATACTTTACTGTATAGCATGACCTACACAACCCTGCCCGCCAACTTTCTCATGGTGATATTATTTTCATCAATGAGACTGGAACTAATTTATTTAGTCGATTTATTCATTTGTTCGTAACACGACACCATTTTTTGTCTCGTATTACCGGAGTACTCAAACATGAGAGCGAATGATTCCTGCAATGTACAGAAGAAATATATAATAATAGCTCTACGTGTTCACATACCGATGAGGCGCGAAGTACAGCTCATGGTGGTGGGGTCAAATATTATTCCATGTTAAACAGATGTATTTTTCTATCATACTAAGGGTAAGAGTAAGAGAAGCAGAAAGAGATCAAGGTGACGAAAATTAAATTCAATTTTCCATTATTTAAATATAAAAGATGAAGAACTGCAGACAGCAAGTTACAGAAAGAGAATTTTGCAGACGGGCAGTTATTTACAAGAGGTTTGCAGACTAAAGGATGAAAGGCATAGCAGTGTAAAATGAATTAGTAGAAAATGAAGGGGAAAATAATTTATCCGAAAATAATTTCTTCAAAATAAATAAACCTTCAACTATATATCAAAGGAATGTACATGAATATTAATTAACAAATAATTCTTTCACATTAACAACATTACAAAAAAGTACATAAATATTCGTAAAAAATATAAGATTAAAAAACCAAAGATTTAAAATTTAGAAATTAAAATTTTTAAAATATGAGAAAAAAGCCTACCGTACTGCAACTTTTACATTTTCTGCCGTGTACATGGAAATACTCCCCATTTTAATCAAAAGCATTTTATTTCAGAGCTACTCTCCAAGGTACCATTTAAAACATGAAAATATACAAGAATCCATATTGTAGAACTAACCGACATATTCAAATTCTCAAATGAACCATCATCTCGAGAGGAGAGAGGTTTCTTTGTACAGTTACAATAACAGACCCTGATCACTATAATTATATGGTGTGACGATTCAGCTTACAGTTTATAGTGGTTAATGAATAGAAGAAATAGGTAAGTCTTGACAGTTGCTTTGTCATTCCCGTAATAACGTCAAACAATCGTGCCCTTTGGCGTCCAGTCCTACAATGCGGCTGGCGCCTGAATGGAGAGTAACCTTCAGACATTACTTAGTCTTACCCCTTCCGCTGATCATCTAAAATATGCTCTGTCTGTCAACTTACCAATCCCTTCCGTAGCTCGTACAGTGTCAATATATGGCTGGCTGTTGTCATATGATACTTTTGTGCTTTGTAACAGTTCTCCCTCGGGGTCTCTAAATTCCTCTTTAGTTTTATTTGCAAGCCAATATGTTCCTCCACCTGGTCACTGGTTTGGAAGCAGTTTAACACATCCAGACTCAGAGTTCATGAAAATATATATTTTCTTTAAATAATTATCTACTCCTCTATCTCGCTTTACTATTACTACTACAAAATAATAATAATAATAATAATAATAATAATAATAATAATAATAATAATAATAATAACCATCATCACCGTCACCATCACCATCATCATCATAATAATAATAAAGGCATGTGGCCAACGAATTGGTCTGATCAGGACTTTCGAGTTGACACCTATATGCACACTACTGTATGGCATGTAATTTAATGACACGTCCAAAAAAATCCTAAGAAAGAAAAGAGGAAAAATAGAAGGGAATGGGAAGCAAGACCCGAAATTTTCAATAGGTAGGATTCAAAAATTTCACTCTCCTCATCTTGACGAAGCCTATGACTGCGAGTAGATATGGGAAGGACAGTTTCCCGACTTACGGGAATTTCGTTTGGAATGGCTATATTGGGGACAACGAAAACGTACGGTCCGACGTATTTGGAAGTGAAACAGAAACTAGGGAAGAATTAATCTGAGGGGGAGAACAGTATTGTGATAGCGCCGATTACTGTAATAATTTATAGTATCATAGTGGAGAATAGTACAAAGATGAGCTATGGCGGTAGAAGGGGAAAACGTATTAATTAAGTTCCCTAAAAGCCGGACGGCCAGTCCCGCGGTGTATAGGTAGCGTGCTTGCCTGTTACTCGGAGGCCCCGGGTTCGATTCCACTATCACTAGCAATCACTACTGATTTTCATTTAAGGCAGTCGCCCAGGTGGCAGTTCCCCTATCTGTTGTTTTCTTAGCCTTTTCTTAAATGATTGCAAAAAAAAAATGGAAATTTATTGAACATCTTCCTTGGTAAGTTATTCCAATCGCTAACTTTCCTTCCTAAAAACGAATATTTGCCCCCATTTTTTCCTCTTAAATTCCAGCTTTATCTTCATATTGTGACCTTTCCTACCTTTTTTTTGCTATTTGCTTCACGTCGCAACAACTCAGATAGGTCTTACGGCAACGATTGGACAGGAAAGGCCTAGGAATGGGAAGGAAGCGACTGTGGCCTTAATTAAGGTACAGCCCCAGCATTTGCCTGATGAGGAAATGGGAAACCACGGAAAACTATCTTCAGGGCTGCCGACAGTGGGGTTCGAACCCACTATTTCCCGGATGCAAGCTCACAGCTGCACACCATTAAACGCACGGCCAACTCATCCGGTCTTTCCTACTTTTAAAGGCATCATTCAAACATAATCGTCTAATGATGTCATTCCACGCCATCTCTCCACTGACAGCACGAAACATACCACATAGTCGAGCAGCTCGTCTCCTTTCCCCCAAGTCACTCTGCCCAAACTTTACAAAATTTAAGTAACGCTATTCTTTTGCCGGAAATCACCCAGAAAAAATCGAGCTGCTTTTCTTTGGATTTCTTCCAGTTCTTGAATCAGGTAATTCTAGCGAGGGTCCCACACACTGGAACCATACTCTAGTAGGGGTCTTATCAAAGACTTATATGCCCTCTCCTTTACATCCTTACTACAACCCCTATATAAACTACTAACAATATTCAGAAATCTGTACCCTATATTCATAATCATTCTTATGTGATAGCCCCAGTGGATGTTTTTCCTTATATGACAATGTTTCCCAAAAGGAACGTTTACCCCATCAACGCAGTATTTAAAACTGAGAGGATATTTTCTACTTGTGAAACAACATGACTTTTAACCCCGTTTATCATCATACCCTCGTCTACTTTTAATCTCACAACATTATCGAGGTGATTTTGCAGTTGCACACAAACTTGCAACTCATTTATTATTTTGTACAGAATAACATCATCTGCAAAAACCTTATCACTTCTTTACTCATACCATTTATAAAAATATATCAGGAAATATAAAGGTCCAATTATTCTGCCTTGAGAAATTAACACCTCAATTACTATAGGTTCAGATAAAGCTTCGCCTACTCTAATTTTCTGAGTTCTATTTTCTAGAAATACAGCAAACCATTCCGTTAGCATTTTGTCTAGTCCAATTGCACTTATTTTTTCCAGTAATCTCCCATGATCCATCCTATCAAATGCCTTACACTGGTCATTTACTATACAGTCCATTTGGCCTCCTGAATCCAGGATATCTGCTATATATTCCTGGAATCCCACAAGTTGAGCTTCAGTGGAATAACCTTTCCTAAACCCAAAATGCCTTCTATCGAACCACTTATTAATTTGGCAAATATGTCCAATATAATCAGAAAGAAAGCTTTTCCAAGGCTTACATGCAATGCATGTCAAATTGACTAGCCTATAATTTTCAGATTTATGTCTATCATCCTTTCTTTTATATATTATAACAACTCTGAACTCTTTTGGTATGGTTCTTTTATGCAAATTAGAATCAAATTAGTACTTCAGATATGGCACTATATCCCAGTACATTGTCTTTGGTATATCACCCGCATCCTTATCAATTCCAGATGCTTTTCTAGTTTTCAACTTATTGTGTCTTAGTGTAAATATTATTGTTATCAAAGGTACATTTTAATACTTCTTCAGTATTAGTTACCTCCTCTATCTGGACATTATCCTTGTAACCAACAATCTTTACATACTGGTGACTGAATACTTCTGCCTTCTGAATATACTCACATACACAATCCCCTTGTTCATTAATGATTCCTGGAATGTCCTTCTTGGAACCTGTTGATGCCTTAATGTACCTACCGTATACATTCCATTTTTCACTAAAATTTATATGACTGCCAATTATGCTTCTTCTCATGTTATCCTTAGCAGGCTTATTTGCTAGATTCAATTTTCTAGTAGTTCCTCCAATTTATCCTTACTTTCACAGACATTTCTAACTCTATTTCTTTCCAACCTGCACCTACGTCTTAGACTTTTTATTTCTCTGTTATAATATAGTGGATCTTTATCATTCCTTACTACCTTTATTGGTACAAACCTTTTTTTTTCCACATTACTCAACAATTGCTTTAAACCGATTCAAGAGTCTGTTTACATTTTTATTCACCGTTTTCCACCGAACAGAGTTCCTTTTGAAAAACTCCGTCATGCCTGTTCTATCAGCCATGTGGGACTGCCTAATAGTCCTACTTTTCAGACCTTCCTTTCTATCACATTCATTTTAAGTACGAGAAAAAACAGCTTCGTGATCTCGAATACCATCTATTACTTATGATTCTCTATAGAACGCATCTGGTTTTACCAGCACCACATCCAGAATATTCTTTCCTCTAGTTGGTCCCACCACTTTCTGAATCAGCTGCCCTTCCCATATTAACTTATTTGCCATTTGTTGGTCATACTTACCGTCGTTCGCATTACCTGCCCAATTGACATTTAGTAAATTGAGATCACCCGTTACAATCACATTCCTTTCCATATCGTTTCCCACATATCTGATTAACTTATCAAGTAATTCTGAATCAGCGCCAACGCTACCCTTTCCCGGTCTGTCCACGCCAAAGACAGCAAGCTGCCTATTATCTTTCGAGATAAGCCTTACACCTAGAATTTCATGTTTGTCAACTTTAACTTTTTCGTAGCTTACAAATACTTCTTTCGCCATAATGATTACTCCTCCTCCTACCATTCCTAACCTATCTGAATAATTCACACTTGAGTTCCGTGAGAATATTTCTGCATCCATTATGTCATTGTTCAGCTATAATTCAACTCCTATTACAATATCTTGTAAGTATATATCTCTTAAATTACTTAATTCGATTCCTTTCATTACAATACTTCTACAGTTGAGCACTAAAATTTTTAATATATCCCTACTTGATTTCCAGATAACTGTATACATATCACCACCCCCTAGACCACTTCGTTTCCCTATGTCCCTTCTAAGCAAATTTCATAATTTGTAATTTACTACTGCGCATATCCCTATCTCCTACCCACCTATAAGCCTCACTCCCAGTTTCCCAAACACCCACTCCATAGTCTCATTTAAGTCAGTATCCCTCGTACATAGTAATCCACTGATAACAATCTCCGCTTCCTTAAACTTCACCCGTGCTGCATTTGCCATATCCCGCACATCCCCAACTATGTTGTTACTTATACCTAATTGCCTTACGTTGTTAGTACCAACGTGAAACACTGGCACGTTGTCCTTTCCCTCCTCCTTCTCTTCTACTTTCCTCAACATCTGCCTTAATCTAATTTCTGGATAACACTCTACCCTGGTTCCCTTTTTTTTTTCATACAATTTCTCCACATGTCTAGCAATGGAATACCCCATGAACAGAGCCCCAACCCTACCCACAACATTTGATCCCCTTGCCCCCTGATCATCCCTACCTTTCCTCACTGCTGCAGAAGCTACTTCCTCCTTTCTTTTCTCCCTCCCATGACCCTGTTCCTCCTGTCTTTTTCTATCCTCACTTTCCCCTTTCCTACCTTTTCTTTCCCCTTACTTTCACACTTTTCAGCAAAATTTCCCCGATTCTCATTTTCGATATTTTGTTCAACCTGAAGTGACACGTATCGATTTCTCACTGACACCTGTCCTTAATTCTAATCCTGAATAGAGCCCTTAGCCTGCAATCTCCTTTCCCTTAAAACATTTGACCATCTGTTTCTGCAATTTCCCCCTTTCCTTCCCATCCCTCTTTTAAACCTATTGTATCCTGTACATTGTTTGAAGGAGGCCTCCTTTCATTCCTGTACTGTGAGAGAATCATAATTATCTCTCCCAAACTCTCCAACTCCTCCCTCACACTAATTAATGCCTGGCTACACCCACAGTCCCTACACTTCCACTCCTTAGCCATTCCTTGCGGAATAATGAAAAGAAAATGAAATAAAAATAACTTATTCTGTGCAAAATAAAAATGTAAAAACAAATATTGTCGAGGATAGTGCACAAAGATCACACGACAATGTTGTTGTTGTTTGAGTCATCAGTCCATAGACTGGTTTGATGCAGCCCTCAACGCCACCCTATCCTGTGCTAACCTTTTCATTTCTACGTAACTATTGCATCCTACATCTGCTCTAATCTGCTTGTCATATTCGTACCTTGCTCTACCCCTTCCGTTATTACCACCTACACTTCCTTCAAAAACCAACTGAACAAGTCCTGGGTGTCTTAAGATTTGTCCCATCATTCTATCTCTTCTTCTCGTCCAATTTAGCCAAATCGATCTCCTCTCACCAATTCGATTCAGTATCTCTTCATTCGTGATTCGATCTATCCATATCACCTTCAACATTCTTCTGTAACACCAAATTTCAAAAGCTTCTATTCTCTTTCTTTCTGAGCTAGTTTTCGTCCATGTTTCACTTCCATACAATGCCACGCTCCACACGAAAGTCTTCAAATACATCTTTCTAATTCCTATATCAATGTTTGAAGTAAGCAAATTTCTTTTCTTAAGAAAGCTCTTCCTTGCTTGTGCTAGTCTGCATTTTATGTCCTCCTTACTTCTGCCATCGTTAGTTATATTACTACCCAAGTAACAATATTCATCTACTTCCTTTAAGACTTCATTTCCTAATCTAATATTTCCTACATCACCTGCCTTCGTTCGACTACACACCATTACTTTTGTTTTGGACTTGTTTATTTTCATCTTGTACTCCTTACCCAAGACTTCATCCATACCATTCAGCACCTTCTCGAGATCTTCTGCAGTCTCAGATAAAATAACAATATCATCGGCAAATCTCAAGGTTTTTATTTCCTCTCCTTGGACTGTGATTCCCTTTCCAAATTTCTATTTGATTTCCTTTACTGCCTGTTCTATATAAACATTGAAAAGGAGAGGGGACAAACTGCAGCCTTGCCTCACTCCTTTCTGGATTGCTGCTTCTTTTTCAAAGCCCTCAATTCTTATCACTGCAGACTGATTTTTATACAGATTTTAGATAATTCTTCGTTCTCGGTATCTGATCCCTATCATCTTCAGAATCATAAATAGCTTGTCCAATCAACATTATCGAATGCCTTTTCTAGATCTACGAATGCCATGTTCGTGGGCTTGTACTTCTTGATTCGATCCTCTAAGATCAGACGTAAAATCAGGATTGCTTCACGTGTGCCTACATTTCTTCTGAAGCCAAATTGATCTTCTCCCAACTCAGGTTCAACTTGTTTTTCCATTCTTCTGTAAATAATACGTGTTAAAATTTTGCAGGCATGAGATACTAAACTAATGGTGCGATAGTTTTCACATCTGTCAGCACCGGCTTTCTTGGGAATAGGTATAACAATATTCTTCCGAAAATCGGATGGGACTTCTCCTGTCTCATACATCTTGCACACTAAATGAAATAACCTTGCCATGCTGGTTTCTCCTAAGGCAGTCAGTAATTCAGAGGGAATGTCATCAATTCCAGGTGCCTTGTTCCTATTGAGGTCACTCACAGCTCTGTCAAACTCTGACCTCAAAATTGGTTCTCCCATTTCATCAGCATCAACAGCCTCTTCATGTTCCAGAACCAAATTATCTACATCTTTACTTTGATACAACTGTTGGATACGCTCCTGCCATCTTTCTGCTTTGTCTTCTTTCCCTAGAAGTGGCTTTCCATCTGAGCTCTTAATATTCATACACCTAGATTTCCTTTCTCCAAAAGTTTCCTTGATTTTCCTGTATGCAGCATCTACCCTTCCCAGGACCATACAGCCTTCGACATCCTTGCACTTCTCCTTCAGCCATTCTTCCTTAGCTACCTTGCACTTCCACTTCATTCTTTAATCGCCTGTATTCTTTTCTGCCCTCTTCATTTCTAGCATTCTTGTATTTTCGTCGTTCATAGATTGAATACCGAAAATAATACACAAGAATTACACAATTCTAAACTTTTTTTTGCTATTTGCTTTACGTCGCACCGACACAGATAGGTCCTATGGCGACGATGGGAGAGGAAAGGCCTAGGAATCGGAAGGAAGCAGCCGTGGCCTTAATTAAGGTACAGCCCCAGCATTTGCCTGGTATGACAGTGGGAAACCACGGAAAACCATCTTCAGGGCTGCCGGCAGTGGGGTTCGAACCCACTATCCCAGATGGGAGCTCACAGCTGCGCGCTCCTAACCGCACGGCCAACTCGCCCGGTCAATTCTAAACTGCAGTTAAGCCTACCCTAATTACTACAACAGAATTCTAGTAAGAGAGTTACTACAGATACTTCTACTATACTACACAAATATTTCACAGTAATAGAATAAGCATACTAATTTCTAATAAGATGTTTAAGTACTACAATACACTACAATAAGTTTACACTCCGTTCAGACGTATCTTAATTACAATAGGTTATTACTATGCGCAAACAGAAATGAAAAATACAATTAAAGTTTGAAATTCGCAAGAACTACTCAAATATGACCAACAAAGCTAGATGCGTAGACAGATTTTTATTAGTAATATTTTGTCCTACTATGCTCGAACATAAATTTTAAAACTGCTGTTTGGTTAGATGCTGAAAGAGCGAGATGGTTACCGGACACTAAGATACACACGAATATGTCAGTGAAGATACTATCTAATATACCGTAACTACACTACAGTTCGTAACTGAGATGTGGTTATGTTATTTTTGCAGCAGATGGATTAATATGATTTTCCCTACTACGTGGGTGGGAGAATAAAAGTGTCCATAAATGCTGAAAAATAAGAGGTTGTCTACAATAATTTCTCTAAAATGATTTTGTAAAATCTACTCCGGAGACTTGAATTGCAATTATTGGGGTAGGTGTAGGAATTTGAATATTAACTTTTACTCGTTGACTAATGCAAGGTGCAGGGATTCTTACCTGGATCTGCAGGGTGGTTCGAGTCCACTCAGCTTAAGTGATTGTGTAATTGAGGAGCTATCTGACTGTGAGGTGTCAGCCTCGGTCTAGGGAACTAAGAATAACGGAAGAGGGGATTTGTCATGTTGGACACCTCATAATGTGCAGTCCTTCAGACCGAGCAGCAGTCGCTTGGTAGGCCATGGCCCTTCAGGACTGTTGGGACATGGGATTTAATTTGGCTTTTTAAAAGCCGGAGTGGAAAAGATTTGCGCAACAGAAATAATACGCATCTTGAGGATGTTGAGCTGTTCCCAACACATTAAATAGAAGGTCGTTGCATCTACGTGAGCACGGAGCCGTAGCTGTGGCGAATTATCCCGCTTAAAAAGACACACACACACACACACACACACACACACACACACTCATAGCCCTGGAGCTATCGGACTTAACCAATTAACATTAAAATCCCCGAGTCGTCTGGGAATCAAACCCTGAACCAAACGCAGAACGCTGGCCATTTAACCATGGAGCCGGACATAATAATAATAATAATAATAATAATAATAATAATAATAATAATAATAATAATAACTGTACCGCGAGGTGCACCCGTCCAATTAATTCAAATGAAGCGCCTTGAGGAATGCCATCTTCAATATAAAACTTGTAACAACTTGCACAAGGAATTAGAACTTTTGTCAACAGATGTCTCTACTACAACTTATGTTATGCCCTCTAGTGTGAAGAGGAACTATTAAAATCCTGAAGTATTTTTTATTTTAAGGTTTACTACACTGACTTGGTTATTCTTTGTTTTTCGTATGTTAAAGGTGTCAATATTTCAATCTATATCCGCCAACTTTGGAGGCTGGCCTATAAAACATTTTGTATATTTATCTTTAACCAATGAGATCCATCTTGTAGTTATTTAATTACGCAATGAAAACTGGGGGTGTGTCAGGCCTTAGCCCAGAGTTTTCTAGAACCATTCTCTCGGGTATAAAAGCTGGCACATTTTTCGACCAAGTTGTCTTATTGATCGTCCAGTCTACCGAGTGTGTATTAATAGAGGAGGCGGGGCGTCTTGCCCATCATCGAGTATTCCATCAGCGTGAGGTAATGGCAGCCTCTGAAAGGTAGCTCGAGAGATAGGTTCCAATCTCCAATAATGTAACCTTAAATTTCCAAAAATGTACATTTCTACTTCAAATGTAAATTTCAAATAAGGCGAAAAAGCACTTAGCTGAAATTAGGGAATAGAGAGTGCGTTTCCCTCTTGTATTCCCTCTCAACTTGATTTTAAGGTGACTATGACTTTGTAATCGTTTCATATTTTTAACCTTTGTCACTTAACTTTCCTCCATCTAGTCACCTCAGTAGCATAGGTTTAGCCTCTGTAACTTCGGGCCAATAGCCCAAATAGGGTTTTAATTTTTCTGAATTGCAAATTTCAATGAGTACAAGTGTCCGCGTCCATATCATTTTGATTTGGGGCCAGTAACGTTAACCGGGTGCTAGAATGGGTATTCGATACCCCTGTAAAATTCAATTTCATTTTCTTATGTTAAGAGGTTAGGCCGTTGAGTGTCTAAGACAGTGAATACTGTTTGAATTGTAAAATATAGTTTACCGAGCTCGATAGCTGCAGTCGCTTAAGTGCGGCCAGTATCCAGTATTCGGGAGATAGTACGTTCGAACCCCACTGTCGGCAGCCCTAAAAATGGTTTTCCGTGGTTTCCCATTTTCACATCAGGCAAAAGCTGGGGCTGTACCTTAATTAAGGCCACGGCCGCTTCCTTCCCACTCCTAGCCCTTTCCTGTCCCATCGTCGCCGTAAGACCTATCTGTGTCGGTGTGACGTAAAACAACTAGCATATATATATATATAGTTTGTGCCTTTGATGGGAACTTTCTGGAACTAGGTCTCCAAGTGTAAAATGTTAATAGAGCAAAGACAGTCCTTCTCTTGTAATGGTTAAATGATGCCTTTGAAAGGCCGGTGAGGTGTAATGTATGTGAGAGTAGTCTCCCAGATATTTTTGTGGAGCAAAAGGTGATCTTGAAACATTGTATATTTTGAATACTCTGTCGAAGAAATTGGGAGGTTCGTCTCCTTGAATCTTTTTTAAAGAAGCCGCAACGCTCAAGGAAAATGTATTATTAGGGAAGTTCAAGCTCAAGGTTGTTAATCAATTGTTTAACTAATTGTTATTCGACATTCTAAAATTGTTACCCTATATTATGTGCTTTTGTACCTGACTTATAAAGTTTGTCTTTGAAAAAATCAAAAGATAACCGAGAAAAAAATATAACACTGATTTGAAAATTTTAATTAAACTTTTGACTGTCTTAGATAGACCGATTCTTGCCCGCACCTTCTTTCACCTCTGTCCACCAGGTTATCCCCGTAACAACAATAATAATAATAATAATAATAATAATAATAATAATAATAATAATAATAATCCAGATATTTTGGAGAAATTATTCAGCCCTCTGGTTTAAACCGCGAAGCAAATAAATAAAGGATTTAAAAGTTACAGAAAGATTACAGGATCACTTGAAACAGGTACAATAAAAATCAATATATCGGAAAGCAAAACTTAGACATTATAATACATTTATCAAACCTGAAGCGTTGTATGCTACAGAAACCTTAATCATTGGTGGCGGTTCTCTAACCAAAGACATAGAGTTTATGTGGAGAGAATATTGGAGGAAAACTCATCCCAGGAAATATATCGTCATTCTGAAAAACGATCTCAAACTTTTCGGAAAAGATGACTGAAATTGTATGGACGCATTATCAGAATGAACAGTAACAGACTAACTAAAAGAATTCTTAGCCTGGCCCTTTCATCTAAAACCGAGAACAGCTGCCTTCGTGAAACCGAAACAGATCTCTCCGAAATCAACATCTCAGAAGACATTATACAAGAAATATGTACAAAATAGACAATCACAAATTTGAAGACAAACCCAAAAGCAAAGCCGCTATTACTTGGACAGAAAAACGACTAAAGAAGCTCAGCGAGAGGATGGGAAGATTTTGGGAGGAGAAGAAGGCCAACACATCAGTTAAACTGGTTCAGTCGAGCTCCTAAGTAGGGCATAAAGATGTAAATGGAATAATAATAATAATAATAATAATAATAATGAGAAGAAAACAAGAAGAAAAATAAACCACTTTCCCCTTTGCGAAAATTAAATGATCATAAATATGTTTCCCAGTCATGGCCATCCATCAACGGCTGCTAATTTCAGATGGCAACCAGCCATAAGACATAGCCTGCACGGTTGCTAGGAAACATTGACCATTCCTCCATACCATACATCACTGCCTACACGGTTGCTGTGGTTAAACCCCCGTTACACATTTTTTTCGCGTCATTTTACTCAAATTTTCGGATGATTCCCAGCCATAAGACATATTTATGTCAAAAAGAATCCCGAGGCAGTCTCTTCTCTGTAATCTGGCACCATTACGGAGTAATGCTTCCTATTTTTTGTTTCCCATATCAGAGTTACGTCATCGTGAACGTCGAAGGTTCCGTGCCACCTACGTTCTTGTTTCTCTTCTATGTTGCCCTCTAGGTTCTGTTGTATAGAACTGTGTTATTTTGCAGGATGTGCCTGAAATTGTCCGCTTTCCTGCATTTTTGAGAGGATTAAGACCTCACATTATTCCGCAGATCAACAGAGTAAGTCTCCATTAATAAATGAAACAGTAAATAATTCCATTATTCTGAAATATTGAGAAAAAGACTTCCTGAAATCATGGATTATGATACGAACCCATCGATAAACAGACTGCAAGTTAACATACATTTTTATTATGTAAGCATGAAAAATTTTGACCTGCTTTCTAGAATACCCATATCCATAGTGTCCGTCTCCGTAGCGTAAAGGTCGGCGCTATTACCTGCTATCCTCGGAGACCCGGTTTCGATTCTTGATACTGCCAGATATTTAAGAATTGCGGGAGGGCCGATTTGCGGTTAAAATGGCACATGCAGCTTACCTCCAATCGGGATGTCTCTGAAAAGAGCAGCAATACCTCAGAATGAGGACACGGATGGCCAAATGTTTGCGTTCTGGCCTTTGGTTCAAGAACCGAGTGAGTTAGCCATGTGATTAGGGTCGCTTGTGTTCGTGAGATGGTTGGCTCGAATCCTACCGTCGGCAGCCCTGAGGATGTTTTTCGGCTGTTTCCCATTTTCACACAAGGCAAATGTTGGGGCTGTAACTTAATTAACTCCACAGTCCCTACCTTTTCAATCCTAATCATTTGCAATCACATAAATAGGATTTTAAATAAAGGGTACAGATCCCTGCACATGGTTATGAAGGTGTTCAGGGGTTGTAGTAAGGATGTAAGGGGGAGGGCATATAATTGTATGGTAAGACCCCAAACAGAGTATGGTTCCAGTGTATGGGAACCTAATTATGATTACTTGATTCAAGAACTGGAAAAAATCCAAAGAATAGTAGCTCGATTTCTTATGGGTGATTTCCGAAAAAAGAGTAGGGTTACAAAAATGTTAAAATATTTGGGTTGGGTAGACTAGGGAGAAAGGAGACGAGCTGCTCGACTAAGTAGTATGTTTCGAGCTGTCAGTGGAGAGAGGGCGTGGAATGACATTAGTAGACAAATACGTTTGAGCGGTGTCTTTAAAAGTAGGAAAGATCACAATATGAAGATCAAGTTGGAATTAAAGAGGACAAACTGGGGCAAATATTCGTATATAGGAAATGGAGTTAGGGATTGGAATAACTTACCAAGGGAGATGTTCAATAAATTTCCATTTTCTTTGAAATCATTTAAGAAAAGGCTAGGAAAACATCAGACAGGGAGTGTGGCACATGAGCGACTGCCCTAAATGCAGATGGTCTGATTGATTGATTGATTGATTGATTGATTGATTGATTGATTGATTGATTGATTGATTGATTGATTGATTGATTGATTGATTGATTGATTGATTGATTGATTGATTGATTGATTGATTGATTGATTGATTGATTGCGTCACCGAAAACCTTCCATGGGTTTTTACGACGTTAAACCACTAACAAAAAACAAGCAAGGAATGGCTTAAGTGGTCTCGGATCGATTCCCTACCGCATTATTTCATCTAGTCCTGGGCTGGGTGTTTGTTCTGTTCTCAGCATTAGAATTCATCATTGGCAGGGCTATATCCTCACTGGCGCGCAGGGGTGTTTCATAATTCACAAATTACCAAGTTGATAGCACCATCACACGGTCTTTGTGCATACAAGATAAGAGTAGATACTATGCCTCTCACAGCACGCCAGTTTCCATTCACATTAGTAATGTCACTTACGACCACTGCGAGTAGATACTCAAATTTTTCGAGTTAGAAATACATACTCGACGTCTGGCAGGAGTACTTGCTTCTGTAGTAGTTGGTAGTGTGGATATGAAGAGGAGTGTATTGGAACCAACACAAAAACCCAGTTCCCGAGTACTGTGTATTACATAGCCTTGTGACCTTCGGTTCAGCGGACCCCAGGTTCGATTTCTTGTCAAAACGAGGATTTTAACCGTGTCTGGTTAATTGCTCTTGCTCGCGGACTGGGTGTTTGTGTTCATCTTAATATACATCTTCGTTTGCATACAACACTACCAACCACTACAGAAACACGCAATAGTGAATGGATTCCAGCACATAGGGTTGGCGTCAGGAAGGGCGCCGGCCAGTAAAACTGAGCTTAAACCACATAAATGCTAACCCCAAGTAGCTGGGAAAAGCCAGGAAGGAGAAGAAGTACACATTGTACCTTTACTTTGAACAAATTAGAGTGCTTAAAGCAGGCCGGCTGCGCCTGAATACTATGTGCATAGAATGATGGAATAGGACCTCTATTTTGTTGGTTTTCGGAATCCAAGGTAATGATTAATAGGGACAGGCGGTGGCATTCGCATAGCGACGTTAGAGGTGAAATTCTTGGACCGATACAGGACGGTCCGAAGCGAAAGCATTTGCCAAGTATGTTTTCATTAATCAAGAACGAATGTTAGAGGTTCGAAGTCGACCAGTTACTACAAATGATGCCAGCTAGTGGTTTGAGGAAAGTTCCTACGATGTCTCGGTGGACAGCCTTTGGGTTACTGGGGAAGTATGTTTGCAAAGCAAAAACTTAAAGGAATTGATGAAAGGGCACCATGGAAAGTGGAGCCAGTGGCTTAATTTGACTCAACACGGGAAACCTCATCAGGCTCGGACATCGGAAGTATCTAGCTCACCAGAGCCGCATGACAGGCACTAATTTACGGCCACGAGAGATGTTTGTCCTGCAAATCTACACCACAAGAGAAGAACGTATCGTGGTTTACCATTTTAACACGAAAACAATACTGGGACTATAACTATAACACAATTAAAGATACGGACGCTTCCTTCCAACTCCTAGCTCATAAGACCTATCTGTGACAGTGCGACGTAAAGAAAATGGAAAAGAAATGAACGTATCGATAAGGTTCCATGTATATACGAGGGTCGAGTCATAATGGAAATATAGGGTATGTACTTATGCATAGTACCTGACTTCTGCCCTATATTTCCAAATGCATATCACAGATCTTCCGTGTTGTCTCCCGTTCGCGAGAGAAAAAGTAGTTGCCATGACTTATGACTCGACCCTCGTATATACAGGGAACCTTATCGACACGTTCGAACATGTCCTCGGACACTCCCGGCACTAAAAGCCACACGCCATTTCATTTATCGATACGTTCATTTCTTTTCCATTTTCTTTACGTCGCACTGTTACAGATAGGTCTTACGAGCTAGGAGTAGGAAGGAAGCGTCCGTATCCTTAATTGTGTTATAGTTATAGTCTCAGTATTGTAGGAAAGTGACAGAACACAGGCCGTTGGTAAACATTGTTTTATTATGGTATAGGCAGCAAATACACAAGTCTACGTAGAAAGGACAGGTCTCCACTGGTTACAGACCTTCGAAATAATCATCCAAGGTTTCCACTGTGCGTTGCCAGCGGTGGGGCAGGCACTAAATACCATTCGCTGCATGTGTATCGCTAACGCGTGACACCTCTCTCCGAAATCCCGTTACGATGTCCTCTTTGTTAGCAAACCGTTGTCCACGTAATGGCTTCTTGACTTTGGGGATTAGATCATAGTCACATGGGCTCAGATCAGGCTAATAAGGCGGGTGTGGAAGAACCTACGATTGTTGCTCCTGCTTCTTGACTTCCATTTTGTGACGCTCTCACTCACACACTGAACTTGGGGGCATGCTTAGACCCACACCCTTGTTTACATACACCATCTAGTGGCATCATACGCAAGTACGTACCGTACGTTTCCAAATGCATATCTTAGATTTTCCGTGTTGTCTCCTGTTCGCGAGAAAAAAATAGTTCCCATGATTTATGACTCGACCTACGTATCATAGCTGTGACTATAATGTTAACAAACAGGGAGAAGACTCAAGAGGTTCAATAGGATACTAAAACAACGTTGTAGAGTACTTCTTCTTTTCTTCTCTTCTACACCTGTTCTCACACCGTGTTGAGATCGTGGATGTGAAGTGTGATGCACATTTAGATTTGGTCATGTTTTACGGATGGATGGCGTTTCTGATGCAAACCATTTGTGGAGTGGTGCTTCTGTGGTGGTTGTTAGTGTGGTGTGTTGTGTGGATAATAAGGGAAGTGTGTTGGGACCAATAAAATGACCTAGTTCCCGAATCAGAGGAATGAACTAGTTGCGATTAAAATCCCCAGTCCAGCAGGAAATCGTACCCGCCACCTTCTGATCCAAAAGGCCTCACGCTGACCAATTATCCGTGAGTCGAACTTGTAGAGTATATTATTTAGTTTTATGTTGTGTGCAGATTTTATGCTAAAATCTAGCGTCGGGCCACAGACAGACCATTTAATAAAATATTCCAGGCCGCACTTTTGACATGTTGTGTTGTGTACTGTTCGTCTGGCCCGCCCCTAGACTGTCCACGGTTTTGAACATTTACACCCAATTTGAAGGACTGCTCTACTGAAATAACATGCCGGCTCAACATCAGAGGATTTTGTTAAAACGAAAGAAAGAAAAATGGACCAGGATGACCCTGAAGATGGAAAACGAACACAGTCGGGGAAAGAACAAAAGTCGACGCAAAAAGTAGAACCAATGCTAGGCTTACCTACGATAATCATGGATACCAACTCACTCTTGATCGCCTCTGATATTCCCTTATTTTAATCACCCGTAATAAAGGGCAAGGGATACACCTACCGAAAGGGATATGAATGATCCTATCATCATCGTCGTTGTCAACTCGTACTTATGCAGCATACCCGTATTGCCTCTGGCCATTAATGGGAATATCGAGCATAATGAGATCCATTGATATAAACCTTGTCAAGAAATGGCTCACGTCATTAAGCCGAGAGATGTATATTGGTTGTTTATCAAACCAAACCACATCCTTACGCTCCACGTAACAGTTCCACTTCACTGCACTCTTTGCGTTATAACACACATGACGTCAACAGCAGTGGTTTGTTTGTCACTTTCCCTCCATTATTCTACTATGTCACAAATGAGTGTATCACCAAACAAATTTCCAGTACAATTTTCCCAACCTCTTACGCACCAGATATCCTACAGGAAAATCCACTGTACTTGGGCTACCATGACGTTTCGCTATTTCGGGAAAGACGACGACACATAGGACAGTTATTATCACTCAGGATTAGAAAGATAGAAATGACTCTCGGGTGTGCTACCTCTACGAAATGAAAGACCGAGTAAAAAAATATATATTTCCCCTCATACTTCATCTAATCTTCGAACAGTGCCTTACGTCCTATACCTGTTATGGTTTGCTAGGGCTGAATCGCGGTTAGTTTATACGATACTGTGTTAGTCAAGAAAGAAAATATCAAGTTCCTTAATTTTCACTATTAATGACGAATAACTGTTACGTTATTTGTTTTACGTCGCAGTAACTATCTGTGATGTAATTGCCTTCTTTCCGTACTCAAAAGTGTACGGGAAATGTCACATAACCGTACTGAAATTACAGTATTTTCCACACAGTTTTATAGAAATCTTCTCTGACTGGTTGAACTCCATTTCACAGCAATGTAAACAGTGAGAGAGATAATGAATCAGCTCACACCAAACTTAACACATGTTGAATTGTTTTTCCGCCTGATTGCAACACAGCACTCTTCTGCACCAAAAATGGCGTCTCTGCATTCCCAGCTAAAAAATCTACTGCTACCACCATCCTGACTAATCGTATAGGTTATTCTATTTTGGACAGATAATAATCGCATATAACACAACAATAAAATATAAAGTTCGTATAACCCGGCAGAGATCGACGTTTACGCCTCTTGTAGCATAGTGGACACTTCACTGCTTCAAGTAGCATTAATTTTGATTTTAGTACCAGCAAACACCATGTACGCACCTCCCATATCTATCGAAAAAACAGCCAAACCAAACGAAACCGTATGGCGCAATAGCCTCGAAGGGCCATGGCCTACCAAGCGACCGCTGCTCAGCTGGAAGGCCTACAGATTATGAGATGTCGCGTGGTCAGCACGAAGAATCCTCTCGGCCGTTGTTCTTGCCCTTCAAGACCTGGGCCGCCATATCACCGTCAGATAGCTCCTCAATTGTAATCACGTTGGCTGAGTGGACCTCGAACCAGACCTGAGTAAAAATCCCTGATCTGGCCGGGAATCCAACCTGGGGCCTCCGGGTAAGAGGCAGGCACGTTATCCCTACACCGCGGGGCCGGCTCAAAGAAACACGCACGTACAAAAATGACTCTGCATGAGTCAGATAGGGATGATTTGCGTGGTGGCGTATCAAAATTATTTGAAATTCTTCTTCTTCTTCTTAATATGTTTACCCTCCAGGGTCTGTTTTACCCTCGGACTCTTCGAGGGATCCCACCTCTGAGCTATTCAGCATTACTGACTCTATTTCGGTGAGACCTAGTATTTACAGTGCACTGTGCCTTCTGGTACGGATTAGGAAAAATTTGATATTTTCACCGACATGTCCTAGTCCCACCCTTCGCTATGATGATATGAAAGTGAATGAAGTGTGACCAATTTTAGTAACATCATTCCTTGTACAGCCAGTTTATATTACGAATGGTGTGAAAGTGTCACTAATACGGTTGGTTGGTATATTAATTTCAGTGGGTTTGTCAAAATGATATGTGATAGTATCTTTTGGTTCAGTGAGAAACGCAACAGGGGATATAACTAAATGCCTAGCACACCTCTTCAGTGACACGTAGGCCTAAGTGGTGTTGTTGGGGATGCAGCCAGAAGGGTTGAGGACGATGAAGAACAGCACGGAGGTCGAGGACACCCCTGGTGTTCTGAGGTCAAAATAGAGACTCCCTTGATCGTCAGTACTACCTCCACGACGTCCTAAGGCATGGCCTTGGTCTGATCAAAATGTGGAGAGGTAGTAGTGGTTATTATTATTTTAAGAGGAAGTACAACTGAGGAATCGTCCATTATTAACAATAATCAGAGGGCAAAAATGAAAGCGGTCCGATATTTCTAAAAATGAATGTATCCATAGAAATACAACGGTCAGGAAGGGCTTGAGAGTGAACGACCCCCAAGGGTTCGCTATCCTAATACCGTCGGGGCCGGAAAAGAACAAGAGTTGACCAACGAAGGTCGGGTAGGATAGACGAAAGTGAGAAGGTTAGCACAAGCAATTTGAAGGAATGCAAGGACTCAGTTAAGGACCGCGTGGAAGCCAAACCACGCCTGCCAATTAAGAGTCGCTGGGCACCCTATTAGTCGCCTATTACGACAGGCAGGGGATACTGTAGGCGTGATTTATCTCCCCTCACCACAGGAGGGATGAAATGTGGAGTAGCTTTGTCTTTCAAGGGTTCATTTGGTATACATAATCTATTCTGAACCCAGTTTCAAAAAATATTGCAGTCGAGCACACACACACACACACACACACACACATACAAATACAGACCTTCATCCCACTTGCTAAAGGGAAGAGTTTTGAGTTTATCATTTTTTATATGTACAGAACGAAGTACCGACCGAGCTGGATGAGCTTGGGTTCGAATCCCACCATCGGCAGCCCTGAATATGGCTGTCCGTGATTTCCCCATTTCCAATCCCTGCGTCGCCGAAAATCGTTAAAGTAATACTGCGACGTGCCACTAGCAATAAATAAATAAATAAATAAATAAATAAATAAATAAATAAATAAATAAATAAATAAATAAATAAATAAATAAATGAATAAATAAATACATAAATAAATACCGGTAAATAAATAAATAAATAAATAAATATAACAAAGTTTTATGGACACAGAGACCTAAGTTGTTCCTAATACCTACTTAAATGAAAATAAAACCTGTTGAGTGTAAATATGTCTCTAGAGCTTGCGAGGATTCATGCAGAAATTCTGAAGCATATTCTTCCCTTGTTTCTGAAACAGTCGTACTTGCATAACAATAGACGCTCAAGTGTAGTTATGAGGACAAGTATTTAAATGGCTCTCTGATATAGTTTGATATTATCTTCCTCTCTTAAGGAGAAGAGTTTAGCGACAACAAGTCTGCCGCCGATAAGAACTACGTCATTACTGTATCTGCGTTATCAGAAATACCAGGCAAAGGAAAACTACCGACTGCAGGCAAAGATTAGCTCAAGGTCACTGAAGAACCACTTCCTGTTTATATCATCACGAGGCAGCGTACTGCAGTACAAATAAAGTGTATCAGAACACAGTATCCGGTGCGTAGTACAACTCACGGATATTCATTTCCCTCTTGAGCTTACTATTCAACCAAGCTCTGGATAATAATAATAATAACAACAATAATAATAATAATAATAATAATAATAATAATAATAATAATAAAATACACATCCAAATACCTTTACAAAAATCTTAAACATTACAACTCAATAATAAGGCCCTCTGTGCTCTAGATGTCTCTGGATCACCAGGACGGTTCCACTCATGCAAATTGAGCTCAAGGAAGGGAAAATATTAAGGAGAATATTAGGGCCCATGAGAGAAGATGATGGCACTTACAGGATCAGGCACAACAATGAGCTCTATGATGATCAGGAGGGCATGATCACATCCATGAGGAAAAGGCGACTAGCCTTCTACGTCCACTAGACACACAAGGACTTTGCAGACTCACCAACAAGATCTTCAGCACAACAGGTAGAGGGAAAGCCTTCATGAACAAATGGATTAATGCAGCATCTGACCTTGAACAATTAATAATTCCTCTAAACATAATACAGTGCGGATCCCAGTTCCGACGGATCACTATGCAGTGTGTCTTCCCAGTGTCCCTCATCAACAAGAGGACACAGAGACCACCGGACCGAATGGACAGAGGTGAGGAAGCTGCCACACACCAAGAAAATGAAAGCTATCTGGGACAAGAAGAAACAACAGACCCATGTAAAGTGTCGAAACGAACGCCACGGTCCTAAGTAGGCCCAAACGGAAAGAATGAAAATGTCTTATAAATCTTGGCTGTCAAATTTGAGAATACAAAGCAGGATTCGGAAAAGCAAGATCTTGTGCAGAACAAGTACTAAATCTTAAATAAATCATCAGAAACCGTTGCCTTAGAAACAAAAGTCTGAAAATAACCTTTTTAGCCTTCAAGAAAGCATACGACTCTCGTGACAGAGCTAAGCATTTAAGTGTGGTGGAAGAATTTAGTACAGATAAAAATACCTTAGCAACAATTAAGCATTTTTTTTCATTATATAAAACCGTCTCTCTTCAGTTTCGAATCAGTTGATTTATAACTGTTAGGTTCTTCTGTCTGCAGAAACTAACGGTGAGTAACAAATTTATAAACTACCTAAAAAGAAAAACATATGATAACAGTATTATACTTGTTAAAGAAATCACCTACTGTATTATTACCAAACATAAGTTTCGGCAGAGGGAAAAATCTAACGGTTTAAAAAAACAATCAAGCAGATATTAAAAAGCACAAAATCCAAAATAAAGTTTTTGAAAAATCTCAAAACTTTTGAATTCAAAATTAGGGTTACCGAGCGTGATCATCTTTCATACATCCTTTTGTAAATGTGTTTTAGAGAAAGTGGTCAGAGAATGAATAATCAAACTACTACAATATATTCAGGAAATCAGAATTTGATACAAAACCTCTGACATTAAACTGAAAAATTTAGCCTTTGCAAATGATGTAGTTTCTATCAGACAACACTGATACTCCAACGGAACAAATCAACCATTTTAAATACAGAGCAGAATAAGCGGAGCTACACATAGACAATAGAGATTTTATGACAAACAGTAAATATGCTACAAAATATCTTAACAAGAAATATGAAAACATTAAGAAAGTAAACAAATTTAAGTATATCCGAGAAATAATTCGGTTTAGTGTTGAAAAAAGCAAACGAAACCTCATGACAAAAGAGGGAACTAGCTTATCAATTAGCTTAACTAAAGAGATTTACAACAAAAAGTCAATGCCAACGAAAACGAAATGTCATCATTACAACTCCGTCATAAATCCGGAGTTCCGCAGCTGTGACTTTGCATCCGGGTGATAGTGGGTCCGAACCCCACTGCTGGCAGCCTGAAGATGGTTTTCCGTAGTTTCCCATTTTCACACCAGGAAAATGCATTGTTTGTACCATAATTAAGGCCACGGCCGCTTTAATTCCCACTCCTATCTTTTTCCTATCACAACGTCGCCATAAGACCTCTCTGTGTCGGTGCAACGTAAAACAAATGGTAAAAAAAGAAATAGAACAATGTTCGTTGTGTTCATTTTCCTACAGTTACTTGTCAAGGAAATTGAACCTTACCACGTACTGTATATTTTAATGACGTACTGACGCACTCCTACAGTATAATGTATTTTAAGGTTCATTCTTCTTTCTTTACACACTAGCATAAGAAAATGGACACAAGAAAAATTGTACCAATGGGTTGCATATCCACATGTGGCTTGGAAGCGTAAACGGACTGCGGAGGAAAGAAAGAAAGATAGTATCTACGTTAGCTGGCAAATTTCTAACACATTCCTTTTCGTGATATTAGTTGAAACGAGCCCTTTAACACCAATTCTGGCCGTCGGAGGTAAACTATCGTACATGCAGAAATAACTATTTTGAGGTTTTAATCGTATGTTTCTTCTTTGGTTTCACTATTGTATGTGTATGTTTCGCAGGAATGAAAATAAGCTACTGTATGTGCGAGGAGAACCCAGCGACAAACAGTGAGTGGTAAGTGATTATAAAACAGTTCAGTCTTAAGCCGTCCTCCGCACTGCTTATCGTGTTGGCTCTTACGATAGTTACTGTCGTTTAGACCTGCCTTAAAGGTAGCAAAATATGCATCTCAGCGGCTTCCTTCTGCTGTATTTTAAAGTCATAATAGTTTACATATCCCTTTCAGACCTGAAAGAAAACTGGAGGTGTGAATTGTTGTTTGTACGTCAAGAACTGACTAAAATGCTCCTCAATACACATATTAATAGTTTATTTTACAAAATAAAAACTAACATCCGAAAAACAGGACCCACACAATTGTGCGTATCAAAATTCAAAACCTCGTTGTATCACGTACGATGGTGTAGCTTCAAAATTTACGTTCACTAACCAATGTACACACTTCATTGAATATATTCCGGTATTCAGTAAAGCTTCTAGATTAATATAAACGCAGTAAATAAATACTTACTTTCGGCACTACTGCTTCCTGCCATCTCGCCGATCAACTGTGCTTTTTAAACTCTTCTTCCTTAGCCCTGGCGGTCAAGCGCATACTAAAATCAATTGAAATACACGCCATGTGTCCTGCACAATCACTGCAGTCCGGTGTAGCGCCGAAAAAACATCAAATACGGTCAGGGATAACTAAAATACGAACCCGCACAATTGTGCGTACTCGGCCTGAAAGGGCTATGACGTACAGAATTAAACGGGCATTTATAACTCCGCTACATCTGATCAAATACAGCGAGACTTTATTCTTCTACAAGGGCTCGTTCAACCTGTCCTGTAGGATCGTTGTTTTTACCCCGCACAAGACACCGATTAATACCGAACTGGCTTTTTCCACTCAGGATGCCAAGAAATGATGACACTGATGAACAACCGTCCTGCTACGTCTTCTCTCTGTGTAGTAGACAGCGCAGGCGTTCGACATCCGTCCTCATCTCACCCATTCCAGATGTCTTATCTCACTATTTACGTTGCTGTTTTGAATTTATCAACTTGCTAACAGAGTGCATCGAACATACGAAAAAGCTGCACAGGTCCGGTAGTTTGCGCAACACAAACAGGCTTGATATGTTAGGAATAGTTGCAGTAAATAGCTCAGGTTAAGTGGGTTCGATGTCAGCTTCGTCTGGAAGGTGCTCAAATTACGCTAGCCTCCTCTTCGTAGATTTAATGGCACGAATCCTACCGCTTTAGATGCTGCAGTATCTCCTACAGATTTTCGGCGATAGTGAGTTAGAACAGGGATAGGTCTAGAGAGTATAACTCCAGATTTTGCCTGGGATAAAAAAATAAAGGAAATAAAAGCGTAAAATTCTTCATTTATATTTCGAATCCTTGATCCAAAATGCAAGCGTACATCTATAAGAGTTGTATGGTACAGAAAACTAGCTGGTAATAATAATAATAATAATAATAATAATAATAATAATAATAATAATAATAATAATAATAATAATAATACCGAGCTCGATAGCTGCAGTCGCTTAAGTGCGGCCAGTATCCAGTAATCGGGAGATAGTGGGTTCGAGCCCCACTGTCGGCAACCCTGAAGATGGTCTTCCGTAGTTTCCCATTTTCACGCCAGGCAAATGCTGGGGCTGTACCATAATTAAGGCCACGGCCGCTTCCTTCCAATTCCTAGGCTTTTCCTTTCCCATCGTCGCCATAAGAGATATCTATGTCTGTGCGACGTAGAACAAATAATAATAATAATAATAATAATAATAATAATAATAATAATAATAATAATAATAATAATAACAATAATAATAATAATACTAATAATAATAATAATAATAATAATAATTTGTTTACAATTTGCTTTACGTCACAGCGACACAGATAGGTCTTATGGCGACGATGAGACAGGAAAGACCTAGGAATGGGAATGAAGTGGCTGTGGCCTTAATTAAGGTACAGCCCCAGCATTTGCCTGGTGTGAAAATGGGAAACTACAGAAAACCATAATCAGGGATGCCGGCAAGGGGTTATCAATACCTCGATCTCACGAATGCAAGCTGATAGCTAAGTGATCTAAACAGCGTGGCCAGTTGCTCGGTCTCTGTCAATCTGTGTGTATGTTAAGTACAATAAAATATATCATCGAACCTAATTAAATTTTCAATCGTTTAATTTAGAGAAAGAATTAATATTACATCAAGTGATAACCCTTAATTTTTAAGGGCTTTGCGGTTGCATGGCCCAAAATGTCTTAACGTAATATTAAAAACACAATGTTAACACTGAATCAGTAATTAGGCCTAGTATTTAGGGAACTTCCAAGCGAAGCAATTGCCATGTCGTAGCACAAGAGCTGATGGGTGGGAAATCATACGGGAAAACCTTCATGACGTGACAACCAGTGAGGGAAAGACGTGGTAAACAAGCTTCAAAAATAGAACAAAAATATTGTGTGAAAGTGCGTTGTAATAAATCATTAATGTAAAAGAAAGCTTGACACGAAATGATGACATAGGAAATGAGGTTTCGTGATTTGTAACTCCGCGGTTGAGCAGCAATCGCTGTAATGAATCTCATTATATTATTTATGACTAACATTTAATGAGTAAGGAAACTGTCGCAGCTTCATCAATGCTTCTGTATAAATAAGTAGGCTAAGCTTGTAGTTTCATGTGATTGTTGACATCGTTATTATAGCCATCGGAGGTGGTGGTGGTGGTGGTGATTATTTTTAAGAGTAAGTACAAGTAGGCAACCATCCTCTAGATAACGCTTATCAGAGAGAAAAAATGGAAGGGGTCCGACACTTCGATAAATGAAGGTATCGGCCAAAGAAAGACAAGGGCCACGAAGGGAGTGAAAATGAAAGACTCCCTAGCCCTCGGAAACCTAATAGCGTCGGGGTCGGAAAAAACAAGAGTTGACAAAGTGAGGTCGGATAGGGCAGATGAAAGTGAGGAGTCTGGAACAAGAAAGTAGTCAGCAATGCCAGGATTTAGTTAAGGGCCCCGTGGTCGCCAACCCACGCTTCATAGTACGGAGCCCCTGGTGCCCCTTTTAGTGGCCTCTTACGACAGGCAGGGGATAACGTGGGTGTTATTTTACCGCCCCCCGCCGACCGGGGGGAATATAGACATGAGACGTACGTAACAAAAAAGACGTGAGTTCGATCTCTTTCAAAAATCACACACGAATTGGCCGTAGTTCGAACCACAGCTTCTTTGATGTGAACACAGCGACTGTCCCACTAAAGGAAATCACAGATATGAACAAGTTTAAATAGTTTGGGGCCTGGAGTCTTATGTAATAATTACATACCCCATTCCTTTAATTGTAGACAACAGAAAATGACAAAGCTGGGCGAATTGTGGTTCCAATATAGTTGTACCTGTGTTTCATTTGACATATTGAACAGTTCACCTTACCGTTCCATCGTTGGTCGTCTGCCTCAGCTGCACCAATAGAGCAATATCCAACGCTTAGATCTTGGGGTCATCGAGGATTTTTTCTGTCACTATATTGACCAAACGATAGGATTGAGAAGAAAGTCTAACTACTTTAAATTGGGAGCAAAAATGTGCTTACTAAAATATTTATTCAAATAAAATCATGATGAAAATATATGTTAAATTAGCCAGAAAAATCATTTGAAAAATTTCTTCACACTGCAGGACGTGAGATTATCTTTTTTATTGTTTAACATTATATATTTTGGAGAATGAAAAAGTATTATAAAATTCGTGGACAGCAAAAAACTAGAAAACTAGAATAAAACCTGAAAATCGGGCACCATTGATCCAAACGATAACTGAGAGTTAACCCACACGATCTGTGGAAGATCTGACCTTCAACAAGTAGAATTCCAGATTTACATTTAATTAAGGTTATCCACCAGTCTAGTATCCTATCGGACATTGGAACATCCACCGAATGGACCGTTAATGGAACCAAATCGACTATCAGTTGCTTTGGATAGTTTGAGAAATATTACTAAAAAGCATGGTGTTCATTACAAGTTAACAGCAATGGTCACAATCACAAAATAAAATTCCACCATGAATTGCCATCTAGTGACACCCTTAAGTTACAGAAGAATCCCAATGCTGAGACATGCATCACCCCAAACAGATGTTCAGAAGGAACCAACAACACTTGATCCGAGGGGTTCTTACGTTACGTCGCCCTGAAGGCAGAAACTGCGAAATGTAGGAAAACATTAATTCATTATGCATTTAGAAGAAATGCCAAACACTGAAGTTGAAGGAAAGTGATAAGTCACTTGAAAATATTCTTACTAAATCAACTTTCAGGTTATAAACGGTTATATCGTTAAGTTTGTTGAATTACAAGTCCACACTATAAAACACCTGAAAGGAATTTTTTCCAATATTCTATAATTACTACTATCATTACAGATCTGTCTACCTACACTTGCTCCATTAAACTAAACTACAAGTGATCGGTAGATCAACGTCTCACGTATAATACAGTGAAATTACGAAAATGAAAATAAAATATATATTGACAGCTGACGAATCGAAACCGAATTCGTAGCGTAAATCCTGCATAAGGCAACTAAGTGTCAACACACGGCACTATCATAGATACCGAACATCCGAACCATAAATCTAAAAGTAAAGAAAATGTAAAGTAGAAAACTAAAGTTCGTCGAACTTGAACACGCGCGGCTAAGCAGTAATGATCAATCTCCATTAGCTAGGTTTCCACGTGGGACAACCCTCACATTCACGCCACTACTGATGCAATGCTATTATGGGAGCACCTGATAACATCCTTAGCATACATATCCACTACTGCAAACACTAACATTGTTCAAGTCGACTCGCAAAATTAATAACCTATGATTTGACTATATAAAGATGACGCCGTAATTTTGTCGTTGAGCCTAAGTTACAATCTCTACTCATCCTTAATTTATATAATACACGCCGCATACTAAATCTATCGTTGAGCCAACGTTTGGGTGTCTGCACATCATTTACACTCCCAGGCGAAATCGAAACCTCAAACACAATCCCGGATATTTAAATATAATCCTTGTTGAAACTCTAACACAATGAAATGAAACTCGCCAAACCAAAGGCGGAGGAACCAGTTTGGTCAACGGCATTAGGATGCAGAAGGCAACGGGATACCACTGCATTAAAGATCCTGAGAGATATTCCAATAAATCCACATGGCAAGATAGGAGCTGGCCGTGTGAATCGTCTACCTCCGTTTGGAGACGACGGCTTAAGAAGAAGGGATTTCCAGTTTGCACGGTTGGTACTTAATATTTACCCGCGCGCATACGTGTAGCCAAATCCCGCTGTCTGGTTGTGAGAGTTGGTTGTGTGCATGACGTTTACTTTCCGTGTACAAGGAGAATTCGTTTTTCAAGATGAGCTGCGTTAGTGCAGCATTCAAATGAAGAGCCTGTTATTTCAAGAGCGAGAGCTGAAATATGTATGAAATACTGGACTGCATTTCAGTCATGTGGTATAGTTTCTGGCGTGTAATCGCTACAGTGAGGTGGCTGGCGTGAGTAACTGTAGCGGCCATTATAACAAATCAGGGAATGTTCGTAATTTCGTCCCCCTTGATTTTATTTGTTATCTATGTTTATTGTTATTTTCAGAAGGGAAAGCGCAAGCAGTTGGATAAGGTGGCTGTGAGAAAGGCTATTAAGTCAGTGAGGGAATAGATAATTGGCTACAACCGAACAAGCAAAGCATTTAACATCCCACGAGGAACGCTGAAAGACTATGTTAAAACGAACACCACAAAATACTTTTCATAAATGGTCTTCAAGTAATTCATTATAGGAAAAGTGCTTGGTAAGGTTAGAAAGGAAAAATATACAAAATTAATTGAACTTTTCATAATTTTGGTTTGGGACGAAATTACGAACACATTTTTGGTAGTTTAATTTTTTTAGTGTTTATGTTTATGTCAAATATTGACTACATTACTTTATAACAGTTTCATTGTATCCTGCCCGTAAGTGGAGAATAAATTTAGTATAATTTGTAACAATTACTAGCTTTGTCCATAATATTCTTGTATTTCTTTCTTTCTTTCTTTCTTAATCTGCTTACCCTCCAGTGTTGGATTTTCCCTCGGACGCAGCGAGGGATCGCACCTCTACCGCCTCAAGGGCAGTGGCCTGGAGCGTGAGACATTAGTTCGGAGGATACAACTGGGGAGGATGGCCAGTACCTCGCCCAGGCGGCCTCACCTACTATGCTGAACAGGTACCTTGTGGGAGGTGGAAGGGATGGGCAAGGAACGGGAAAGGAAGCGGCCGTGGCTTTAAGTTAGGTACCATCCCGGCATTTGCCTGGAGGAGAAGTGGGAAACCACGGAAAATCACTTCCAGGGTAGCTGAGGAGGGAATCGAAACCACCTCTACTCAGTTGACCTCCCGAGGCTGAGTGGACCCCGTTACAGCCCTCGTACCACTTTTCAAATTTTGTGACAGAGTCGGGAATCGAACCCAAGCCCGCGGGGGTGGCAGCTAATCACACTAACCACTACACCACAGAGGCGGACTTCCTGAATTTCTTCAAGTCCAAATCTGTCAAGGGGACGAAATATGAGCCCACTACCTTACACACAGATGCGTCCTGTCCTGATGAATATTAACAGATCGGAGTGTTGTAATGGCACATCTTCGAAAACGAGAGCATATGCACTACGCGCAAAGACAGTGCGTGCTATCAAACAATACGCTGTCTCATCATAGCTACGAGTAATGTCAGCCTTCTTCCTTCCTGCTGAAGTGGCGTAACACACGAAAGAGACACATCACGTCATTACACGGAGTATCCTCGTGGGAAACCAGTCCAGAAGACTGTGATCTCCGCTTTCTCGGGAAAACACTTGCTGTTGGAAATATCAGGTTTCGCTGGGGAAAAGCAATCGACGTAATATTGGACGTGGAGCGTTATATTATTTGATGAATGGAAATTTTTAAGTTGGGTGATGCAATGTCAGTTCATGACGACTAAAATTTCCCGTAATGTATTTTATCATACTCCAGAAAAATAATTAAATATGTGCTTTTTTGAATCCTGAAATTGTTAGTAGTTGTGTTCCCTTGCCAGTTAAGACTGAATTGTTTATTTGGAAAATTAGAAAATGCCCAAAATTTGAAGAGTGGATCGAACTGGCAGGGGAGTGCGAAGTAAAGGCTCAGCAACAAAAGAGGCGTAAATACGCAAATGTAAGCATGTTTTTACCCAGCGGAGAAGTCTTTGATGTAGAACACGTGCATATTTTCGGGGACCGGTGACTATAACGAGTTTCCTTTCACTTTTATAATTTGCTTTACGTTGCAGCGACACAGGTAGGTCTTACGGGGACGATGAGTTATAAAGGGACAAAGAGAGGGAAGGAAGCGACCACTGTTCTAATTAAGATACAGCCCCAGCATTTGCCTGGTATGAGAATGGGAAACCACGGAAAACCATCTTCAGAGCTGTCGACAGTGAGGTTCGAATCCACTATCCCCGAATGCAAGCTGACAGCTACGTGACCCGAACCGTGTACCCATTCGCCCCGTCGTGACGAAAACATGAACGTTTAAACAATCGAAATAATTTCTGTACAACAGGTGGGACGGAAATGTACAATATCTCATTCTAAAGAAGAAGGAGCCTTGTACAAAACAATAAGACTCCTACTTTGGTATCGTTTCATCGAATTATGCAATAGAGTTGCATTTTTAGGTATAAAAGTCACCATGTCGCGCGGCTTATAATTAGTGTAGTTACCGAGCTCGATAGCTGCAGTCGCTTAAGTGTGGCCAATATCCAGTAATCGGGAGATCGTGGGTTCGAGCCCCACTGTCGGCAGCCCTGAAGATGGTTTTCCGTGGTTTCCCATTTTCACACCAGACAAATGCCGGGGCTGTAACTTAATTAAGGCCACGGCCGCTTCTTTCATCTTCCTAGGCCTTTCCCATCACATTGTCGCCATAAGACATATCATATCTGTGTCGGGGCGACGTAAAGCAAATAGAAAAAAAAATAGTGTAGCTCTGGACTCATGTGCTGCAATTCGTCACGTGAGGTGTCATTTGATTCAACTCAGTAAGGTCTACAAGTATACTGCGAAAAGTAATCAAGTCAGCTTTCGAGAATTCCAAAGAAGTCCACTATCACGAATGTCCGGCGTCAAAATGCTTATAAGGAGTGTCTCAATATAAAGGCATCACAAAATCAAGGAGAGATGAAGGACGGCCGTTGCGAACATCTGAGGATAAAAAGACAACCCAGATGCAGAAGCGGAGGGAATAACTCCCTTTGGACCAGGAAAATTGATCCCGATGGTACTCGGGGGCGCCTGCACTGTACTCATATATACGGCCAGGGAGAAGAATTTCAACCCTAGGCAGTTTTTTTAAACAATCTATCTCATCTTGAAATTAGACAAATGCTGAGGCTGTACCTTAAACAAGGTCACAATCGTTTCCTTCTCTCTTCTACCCCGTTCCTATCCCATCGTCGATATCATTCAAAAGACAATCACCACTGATCTGCATTTAGGGCAGTCGACCTAACCAGTTGGCAGGTTTCATATATTTGGTTTGCCTACTCTTTTCTTAAATAATTGCAAAGAATTTGGAAATATATTGAACATATCCCTTAGTAATTATTCCAATCCCAAAGTCATCTTACCACAAATGAATATTTGCTCCAGTTGGTCCTCTTAAAATCCAACTTCATTTTCATATTTTGATATTTACTACTTTTAAAAACATAACTCAAACGTATTCGTCCACTAATGTCATTCCAAGTCATCTCTACACTCACAGCGTGGAACGTACCGCTTAGTCGAGCTGCTCGTCTCCTTTCTCCCATGTCTTCCCAGCCCAAACTTTGCAACATCTTCATAACGCTACTATTTTGTCTCAAATCACCGAGGACAAAGGGAGCTGCTTTCCTTTGGATTGTTTCCAGTCCTAAAATCAAGTAATCTTGGTGAGGTTCCCATACACTGGAACCATACTCTAGTTGGTGCCTTACCAGTGACTTATATTCCCTCTCGTTTAAATCCTTAAAACAACCCGTAAGTACCTTCATAATGTTGTGCAGAGACCTGTACCCTTTATTTTGCAATCCCCTTTATGTGATTATCACAATGAATATATTTCCTTATATTAACACCTAGATATTTACAATGATCCCCATCATGTATTTTCACCCCCATCAACGCAGTAATTAAAACTGAGACGATGTTTGCTATTAGTGAAACCAACAACCTGGCATTTAACCTCGTTTATAATCATACCATTGCCTACTGTCGATCTCACAATATTGTCGAGATCTTTTTGCAGTCGTTTACAATTATTTATTAATCTATAGTGTACATCATCCTCCGCAATGAAAAAAACCTTCTCTCTTATTCCAATTCTTTACTTATATCATTTATATAGACCTACATATATGAGAAAACAAAAAAGGTCCAATAATAGGGCTTTGAGGAATTCCCCTCTTAATGATTACAGGATCTTCTTTTTTTTCTTTTTTTTCTTTTTTGTTATTTGCTTTACGTCACACCGACACAGATATGTCTTATGGCGACGATGGGATGTGAAAGGCCTAGGGAGTGGAAGGAAGCGGCCGTGGCGTTAATTAAGATACAGCCCCGGCATTTGGCTGGTGTGAAAATGGGAAACCACGGAAAACCATCTTCAGGGCTGCCGACAGTGGGGCTCGAACCCACGATCTTCCGATTACTGGATACTGGCCGCACTTAAGCGACTGCACCTATCGAGCTCGGTGATTACAGGATCAGATAATGTTTCACTTATTCTAATTTACTCTTTGAGTTATATTTTGTACACCTCTCTGTGTCAGTGGGACGTAAAATACATTGTAAAAATTAAAAAGAAACGAGTGCAACAATATTTCATAATTTTATTTGCTTATGCGGTGGAGTTGTTTTATTAATTAGGATTTCTTTTAATAATCCGTTTACTGGGCCAGTGTAGAGGCCTTCGGTTCGGAAAGACATAAATCTGGACTAAATCCACATGTGTTACGATTGCACCTCTCCAGAGTATGGAGAAAGCGGCAGAGGAAAATAAGAATCCCTTGAAAGGAAGGGATCGAATTGGCTGCCTGTGGTACGCGTGACTATTGGCCTGTCGAAGCTAGTACTTAAGCGTTACTTCTTGAAATTCGTTCCAAATATGAATTTTTAATAACATTTCATGCTTAAATACCGCCTAAGATTTGCCTTTCAAACGAAGATTGCCCATTAATATTTTTTTCTGTCGCTGCAGACGCGCTTCACCACCTCATGTTTATTCATGTCACCCAGCCGTATTTTCTAACACTTAAGCTATATTTGTGTTGGGAGGTAATACATATTATACAAGCGTTGGAACAAAGATACAAAGAATATAAAAAGAATAAGTGAGATTAAAAATATTATTTAAATTATTTTAAATTTATTGATGTCCAGTGGACAGTTATGCAAATGTACCATATTCATGACTCAACACTTCATGGCGAACCGCCATGTCCAAGTCCGTCTGTATGCATCTGTGAAGCCACCCATAGCGCACAAATAAAGAAACGCAACTAATACAAATGTTATGAATATAACAGGGACGTAGCCACAACGGGGAAATACAGAACAACCCCTCACTCTTCTCTGAAAATGAATCGTTTATTTGAGAAATCATACATTCTCACTACTACTACTTTTGAAAAAAGAGGAAAAACTGACTACAGATTCTGATGTTTGTAATTTGTAAATGGTTTTTATAATGATTATTTATCAGATCTTTAGTAACAATAGTTATTTAAAAAATAAGTTTTCAAAAATGAGTTATACTGGGGCTGAAATTTACTGGACCGGGTGAATTGACCGTGCGGTTAGCGTCGTGCAGCTGTGAGCTTGCATCCGGGAGATAGTGGGTTCGAACCCCACTGTCGGCAGCGCTAAAGATGGTTGTCCGTGGTTTCCCATTTACACACCTGGCAAATGCTGGGGCTGTGCCTTAATTAAGGCCACGGCCGCTTCCTTTCCACTCCTAGCCCTTTCCTGTCCCATCGTCGCCATAAGACCTATCTGTGTCGGCACGACGTAAAACAATTTGTAAAAAACCGCGTGGCTATTCCATATATGTCTGATAATGGAAAAGTGTGTTTTCTCAAATAACCGATTCAAATTTTTAATGACGTTTTATTCCACCTATGCATTTAGGCGCAGTTCCAGTCCCATATGAAAAATTCATTTTTCAAATGGTACCAAATTTAAACAAATACAAAATTGAGATGAAAGTGGAAAACATAGATTTGTAGAAAGCTCCATAATATAAAAGAAAAAGAAGTCAAAATTCTCAAATCTACGTCAAACAGGGCAAAGGAAATTGCGTTTGTTGCTATATGCCTCAAACCTCACGGGTTGAATTAGTCAAAAAGTAACGTACCCGTGCAGCCTGTGAGGAACCATTTCCAGGACACGTGACCAGCAACAACAGAACACTTTGTTTAATTTACGTTGTTGTGTCCTACGATGTTACTTTTTTTATTATATTCGTCTCCTTGGCTAAATGGTTTGCGTGCTGGCCTTTGGCCACAGGGGCCGGGGTTCGATTCCCGGCAGGGTCTGAATTTTAAACATAATTGGTTAATTCCCCTGGCACAGGACTGGGTGTATGTGTCGTCTTCATCATCATTTCATCCTAATCACGACGCGCAGGTCGCCTGCGGGAGTCAAATCAAAAGACCTGCACCTGGCGAGCCGAAGTCCTCGGACACATCCCGGCACTAAAAGCCAAACGCTATTTCATTCTTTCTGATGGAATTATTTAGAGTTTCAGTGCCAAAAGAACTGCTAAGGTTTTAACAGAAATATCTTGTATAATAACGCATTTATTATGTCTGAACCTAATATGTTATTATTTATTTTTTAGTTTATTTATCTTCCAGAATATTTTTTCTTCAGCCTCAACAACTCGGAAGGAGGATCAGTACCTCGCCCAAGCGGCCTCACCTGCTATGTTAAACAGGGGCCAGGTGTGGGACGCGAAGATTGGAAACGATAGGCAAAGAGGAGGGAAGAAAGCGGCCGTGGCCTTAAATTAGGTACAATCCCGACAATTGCCTGGAGAGAAAGCGGGAAACCATGGAAAACCACTTCGAAGATGACAGCATTTTTGCACTTCAGTGAAACAGTCCACCGTTAAAGAAATTATTTCCCTCCGTAAAATCTGAACTTTTGTCCCTTCACTATTATCTCAGGAAAGGCTAATAAAATTAGAAAGCATTACAATTTATTAGTTCGCTTGTTCTTTATCATATCACTCACAATATTAGATGGAAAAGGGAACTGTAACTTGGGCTTCGAGAAATTTGAATAAATATAAAAATTCTTAAAATGATTTACAATTACTTTGCCCACGTTTTCAATATAAAGTTTTATCGGTTAATAAATGGTCTGTCTGAAAGTTGGGCACTTACTGTTTGAGTAATACAATGTGAGAAGGTGGAGCCCTTGATTTTGATGTGTTATTTTATTTCTATTTGGTTTATAAATACTGTGCTTTTGTAAGATTCAGCTTGCATAATTATTCCAGTCTGGAAATTTATTGAGTTCAATATCATTATCCTTCTCCCCCCGTGAAGTTAAAAGTTTTGATTTCCAGAAAGGAAAGATTGATCTGTAAACAGAAGAACGTAGATTGAATCTAAGACACTACACTGTAGTCATCCGTCTGGAGTCCGACTCGTTGGCCGAATGGTCAGCGTACTGGCCTTAGGTTCAGAGGGTCCCGGGTTCGATTCCCGGCCGGGTCGGGGATTTTAACCTTCATTGGTTAATTCCAATGGCTCGGGGGCTGGGTGTTTGTGCTGTCCCCAACATCCCTGCAACTCACACACCACACATAACACTATCCTCCACCACAATAACACGCAGTTACCTACACATGGCAGATGGCGCCCACCCTCATTGGAGGGTCTGCCTTACAAGGGCTGCACTCGGCTAGAAATAGCCACACGAAATTTAAAAAAAATATCCGTCTGGAAACCCTGTATGCCATGAAGTATCCGTCACTAAACACACAAAAAAGAAAACACTCTTTCCTTTGCGAAGCTCAAATGATCATAAATATGTCTCCCGGTAATAGCCATTCATCAACGGTTGCTAATTTCCGTGCCAGCCAGTCATAAAACATATTTACTGTCTGTCAAAAGGCTTTATTGAAAAATTGTAAGTCAGAGAAAGAGAGGGAGAGAGAGAGAGAGAGAGAGAGAGAAATTGTCCGAAAAATCCTAGGTCCGGTACTGGAAGCTGGGGAATACGGGAGACGTCACAATTCACGGCTCTATTAAAAAATAGACAGGCTCTCTGACTGTGCCCGGAAAAGTAGAGTATCTTACTACGGTCATGCGGCAAGATTGCCTCACAACAGACTGACCAACCATCTTTACACATTATGGCGAAAGAAGAAAGTCCGTACCACCTGGCTGATGAAGACGGTTGAGAATATGGAGGAACTGGTGATAACAGGCACGCCAACAGATACAGGCGTGAAACAGGTACTGAAGAAAGTCCGTGGTTAACAGGAAAATCCACTGAAAAAGAAAAGAGCCCCCTGATCAGAGGAAAGAAATTACACAATAGAAGATGCAAGAATAATGGGCCAAGATCAAAACCCAACTGCTGAATAAGTGTGATCCCAAATAGGCCCAGTCGAAAGGAGAAGAAAACAACCGTAATTAGTGGATGTTGTTGATTTGGCCACAAGACGGCAGTGAATTGCACGGGATACATGGAACAATGAAGCCAACAGAACCATGAACATATTGATTCATGACGTTGAGATGGCTGAATTAACCAATGGTGAAGACAAGCACAATGGTGTCCTAGCCTTTTCATCACGACACTAAAAGGAGATTTACTGTTGCTGGAATTAAAAAACAACACCCTCACATTTAGTCATGAGAAGCTCTGATATTCACGGAGACAAAAATGAGATTCAGGAGTAAATTTCAAAGTTCGGCACCAGTATCAGATTTCCTAACTGTGGTTTTCTTCAGCACTTGTCACATCTAAGCCAAGAAAATGGAAGTATAGTGTTTTACATTATTAAGTCCTGCTCACTGATCTCTATACATGGATCGCTGATGGCAGGTCTCCGCTGCAGGAGAAAGTACGCCAAGTTGAGCGCGCGGTTCGCCATGTTGGCGTACCCAACCTAGAGCTCTCCTTATGGGGAAGCAATGATAATATAGTCAATTTTAAGTCGCAATTAATGGCGCATTGGAATAATTAAAAATATAGAGACATGTTCACTCAAAGCCTAAGGACATTGGGATCACTGACACGTCATTCCGAGGTCACTAAATCTCCGAGATAGCAATAAACATGAGTGTATAATAACGGCCGACAAATATTAACTTAGATGCTGAATACATGCAATTAGCGATCGGTAACGCAATACGAGTGAAAACCAGTTTCTGGAAACATTGCTGTAAATTGTATACATGTATGCCACGAAATTATGCATTCTTAAAATGATGTACCTATAAACGTAGCTCACTATACAGGCCTAGATTCGACATATCGTAATCGGTGCTTGATAATGAAATTCTGTTTCCTGTTTCCATGAAATAACGCGCATATTATCAAATTAAGATATCATTGAAGCAAATGTACACATTTATAAAACCAGCAAATATTCAAAACTTGTCAATATATCACATTACCTGCAGCTTAATTTACTATTACATACCTCTTTAATTAAATTCAGCTAGCAAAGCGATATTGATAGCCATCATCAGAAATATGTAACACCAGTTAAAAGAGTCCCAAATACCATGAATAGTATAATGGGATAGCCCCAAACACCCACCACACTTTCCCTTCTCCCACCACTCCAGTGTCTGAAACCCATAATTATTACTGATGTAAATAAGGTCTAGAATTCCTCCAGACTTCATTTTCTAAGATTGTTATAAGGTCACGTCAATTATTTCATCGAAACTGTCAGTTTAATTATGAGGAAAAAAAAATATAAGTAAATCTTTACTTGCAGTTAACGTTCAGTAAAATTGAAAACAGTTCGCTGTACATCACTTCTAAGGTGTACAGTTTGTCCGTTTCTAATAATAATAATAATAATAATAATAATAATAATAATAATAATAATAATAATTGTTTTACGTCCCACTAACTACTTTTTAAGGTCTTCGGAGACGCCGAGGTGCCGGAATTTAGTCCCGCAGGAGTTCTTTTACGTGCCAGTAAATCTACCGACACGGGGCTGTCGTATTTGAGCACCTTCAAATACTACCGGACTGAGCCAGGATCGAACCTGCCAAGTTGGGGTTAGAAGGCCAGCGCCTTAACCGTCTGAGCCACTCAGTCCGGCTTGTCCATTTCTATCAAAACAGTCTTCCTCTAAGTGATCCGAGCAGAAAACAGCTGTTTTAGAAGGCTCCCAATTCTCCCGCCTGATACTCCTAATCGATGATCTTAGATGTTCGGGTCTCGAGAAAGTAAACCTGCAAAAATTAATTGCCATTTTTCTCCCGGAATATGCGAAATAAGATACAATAAACCTAAAACTCAAAACACTACCCTAGGAAGATTCTTATGTACAGTATAAAACTCCCCGATGAAATGATTTCTCCTTCTGCTGATCGGTTCTGTTTGTACATCCATAAGCTGAACACTGCGGTATGTTAATACCCCGTAGAATGTTTCTTCATTCATATTTCAGATAAACACGTAAGTTACATATTTAAATTGAATCTTGTAATCCACAAGTATACTACGAGGCAACGAACCTAAATTCGTAAAATACACTACTATTTACTTTGCAATAACACAGCACAGAACACTCGTGGAACTACAATCAAGAGGCCTGGCGTCACTGAACTAAGCATAAACAAAGCAAGCGCGCTCCTCGTGGTCTATTGCACCGTACGCTCGCTGCCATCTTAGTACGCCAGTCATCTTCTATTCGGCTTACTGCTACCCAAGCTACCAGCCATCCAGGTATAGAGATCAGTGGTCCTGCTTCAACTGTTCCAATCCTGGACCTGGACCTGTGTAATAACAATTGCTCTACTACAGATCTAACATACGATATAACAACAAAAATGATACATCGTAACTGTAGAGGGTTGACGATCGAAGATATACGAAATGCCCGATATATAGACTACTTTTTTCGAGTTATTAGTCTGTTACGAGACCAGATACATGATCAAAAGTAAGACACCTACGCCTTAAGGTATTTTGTTTCCAGTTTCTACAATTGGCTTTACGTCGCACTGACACAGATAGCTCTTAAAGCTACGATGCGAAAGGAGAGGGTTAGGAGTGGGATGGAAGTGGCCGTGGCCATAATTAAGGTACAGCCCCAGCACTTTCCTGGTGTGAAAATGGGAAACCATCTGAAAACCTCCAGGGCTGCAGACAGCGGGATTCGAATCCACTATCTCCTGAATGCAAGCTCATAGCTTCCAATAATCAATGGAGTCACTACGTATATTTAACCAGTCTCCACCAGAAACGATTATTGGTATAACGCGCTCAAAATTAGATGTAGATTTGTGATAACAAGAACTGCTTTCATGAAGATGAAAGCCCTACTTTGCTGCAGCGACCTGAGCCTCGAACTGAAGAAGAGGATAGAAAGATACTATGTCCTCTCAAATTTCTCAGTGTGTAGCTTTGAAGCAGACCCAAGATTTGGGAATGTGTGTAGCCTCTTCAAGTTGATATTGAGGATCTCGTGGACTGACCGTATTACTATTTAAAAAGGATTTTCATGAAATGAATTGTCGATCTCAACCGATGACCGTTATTAAAAGGAATAAGCTGGAATATCTTGAGCTCATTATAAAGACGAGCGAACGCGTCTTCTTCTACAAAGAATTATGCAAGGCAAACTAAAATATAGAAGAGGAGATGGTAGAATAATAATTGCCTGGTTGGCAAACTTTAAGAAGAATGGCATAATTTGAAATCTGGTCATATCAAGAAAATTATGGCGGGGTCAGGAATGGAATGAACGAAGACCCCATCTAGCGGCGAGGATACGAATTGTGCCAGCTGCCGAAGCCTGTCGCACTCCACTGGGGCAATGATAGTGACGATAGTCAATGTTAATTTGTTGTAAGAGATGCAAAACAATGTTTTGGTCTAACTTACACAGCTCACACTGTGTTAGATTTTGTTTGGAACTCAGGTGTACTTCATTTAGTGTTTTTTTTTTTTCGAAGTGATCTGACTTCATTCTCCATAAGGAAGCAGATCAACTTAAGAACGCGACTGTTAGGCCTGCAGTGGTACATCACCGTCATTTCCACGCAATATATAATCGAAATTAATACCAATTTAATTCCTGGAAGCAAAGGTGGTGGGGCAATGAACTTATCACTCTAACCCATGTCGTACCAATATTATGGCGAGTGAAAGCATTGATGATGTACTCCACGGGGTCTATAAAGGCAATAGATAACTCTAGCTCATTTATTACCGATATTATAACGAGTGTAAGCCAGTTTGCTGCTCTCCTCATAGGTTTCAATAGCCTGCATATCACTCCAAGTCATTTATTTATTTATTTATTTATTTATTTATTTATTTATTTATTTATTTATTTATTTATTTATTTATTTATTTATTTATTTATTTATTTATGTATTTATTTATTTATTTATTTATTTATTTTATTTTATTTATTCGGGAAACCAAAACCGCGAGATGCCGAATAACATATCTCCACAGTGAAACAGGTGTTTAAAATAGAGGAGCAAAATGCAAACTTATAAAAGATTAAATGATTGAGAAACGAAAATATCAACTAGTAACAAAAGTAGCGAAAGAAAATTAAAAAGGAATATGAAGAAACAACAATGAAAAATCCACAGCCTGTTTCCAGTCATTCGACGGGGTCAGGAAAGGAATGAAGGAAGACCCCATCTAGCGGAGAGGATACGAATTGTGCCGGCTGCCGAAGCCTGTCGCACACCTCTGGGGCAAAGATTAATGAATGACAGATGAAATTATATGGGAGAGTGTTGCTGGAATGAAATATGACAGGGAAAACTGATGTACCCGGAGGAAAACGTGTCCCACCTCCGCTTTGACCAGCACAAATCTCACACCGAGGGTCCGGGATTTCAACTACGGAACCCAGCGGTGAGAGGCCAGCGCGCTGCCGCCAGACCCACGGAAGCTCTATAGAGAAACGACAATAAAGAATGAAAATAATGGCAAATGAGTAGAACGAAGAAAATTAAATACTTAAAGTAAAGCGAAGATAAAGACTTATAGCTAGGCACAGTATGAAAATTACTGATATAACAAATAAGTAACGGTAAAGTAAACTACAGAATCAATAGACATTACATTATTTACAATAGAAGGAACAGCGATGAGAGCAGAAAAAAATTAATATGAAGGAAAAGAGCTACAGTGCATCACCTTAAAATTCGGACAACACAGATAATTGAATAACTATTCATGAGGTATATTTTTGGGCTTATGCCGTGTAATTAATTATAAAAACACACTCAACGCGTTTCGAAAGGAACGGTGCCTTTCTTCATCAGGAGACACAGAGAAAACGAAACGACGCATAACAGCTTGCTAGGAGAAAGCAACAGGGAACTTGAAATGGTGCCCTAAGATGTGAACGGGACGCCATTTTAGCCCCAGATAGAGACAACGAATGGCAACAGTAAAGCATTACTCTCTAATGGTTCTGATAATAGGTAGCCATGATTCACTGAGGTTGTAGCCTGTATCGCGGTTGAAATAATCTGGGTGTTTACGTATTTCAACCTCCTCCCTGTTAATTCTTGGGCGATATTGCTTTATACGGGCAAGAATATCCACTTCTTAGAACAAAACAACATGACCAGGTGTTAAGGCATGATCAGCAACAGCTGATTTATCAGGTTGGTTGAGTCTGATACACCTGGTATTTTCTTTGATGCGAGTACATACCGTTACACGGTATAAGCCCAAAAATATACCTCATGAATAGTTACACGGGCCGTGAAAGTCTAAATGATAATATCAGATAATTGAATGTTTCCTGACATAATGCGTTCGCAAACAAATGTATATACAATAAACACACGTCCAACAATTCATGAGTATATACCCCACGTATCACAACAAAATAAAATGTCAGGCGAATTGGTGAAGTGTTCTGATAGTGATAGAAAAGGAAATCATGAGATACTACACATCACTTTATTATTCGGACACGTCATCGTTACTCCATTTGCACGTGACTACCTTACTCAATTGCGGCATGGGAGAAAAGTAAGGAGTAGGGTAGGTTTCCCTGAACTTCACCGCAGAAACACGTTTGAACAGCGCCAACTGGTTATTTTCCACGACGCAAAGGAGCGTAGTTACAGAGATATTGCGCAAATGTTGTGTATGAGTCAACTGAAAAAGGTAATAGATCGTGGAGAGAGACTTCTCTTAAGAAAAATAGGGAACGATTCTAAAATGAATGTACCACAACTTGCTCCGGAATTAGAATACGAAGCTGGTAAATCATTGCACCCTGAAACTGTGCGCAGGACTCTTCGAAAGGCTAGATTTAACGGGGCGGGTAGAGGAAAAAGCCATTTATCAGTGAAGTGAACCGAAGGAAAAGATTGAAGTTTGCCTTACAATATGTACACAAGAACAGATAATGGTGGAAGCTTGTGTTATTTTGTGATGAAAGCAAATTTCATATTTATGGATCGGATGGGAGGAGAATGGCTTGGCGCAAACCAAATGACGAATTAAAACCGAAATATTTGCAACCGACTGTCAAACATAGAGGCAAGAATGCAATGGTATGGGCGTGCTTTTTGTCTTCTGGAGTAGGTGAAATGTCGTTTATTGAACATAGAATGGACCATAAACAGTATCTAGCCATCCTGAAGCAGAATTTACACCAAAGTGAAACAGAGCTTGGGATAAGGGACATTTTTCATTTCTATCAAGATAATGATGCCAAGCATAAAGCGTGGAATGTCCGAATGTGGTTGTTGTTGAACTGCCAAACGGTGCTTGTAACTCCACCCCAGATCCCGGATTTCAATCCCATTGATAATTAATGGAGTGAACTTGGCAAGAGCGTGAAGAATTCCAGAATAACGTCAAAGAAGGAACTGCAACGAAAACTGATACGAGAATGGGCTAATATTAGCCCTAAGGACACGGAAAAGTTAGTTTGTGCTATGCCACAACGACTGAAAGCCGTGGCACTGCCAGCAAGTACTAGATTGATTTGAGTTCCGTGTTACGCTCCAGTTTCGTTCATTATGATCCTTGTGTCCGAATATTAAAGTGGTTTTGTTATGTGATAAAGTGACGACTTATTTTTATCTACATGCCATTTTTGTTCTGAGACACTTGTATTATTATGTAATCGTATGGTAAACACTGGGCTTTTGTATTGTCAAACTTTCTTTCCTGTATGTGTAAAAAAAAGTACAAATATAATTTTCAGATTGTCACATGTCACAAATGGTCTCCGAATATTAAGGTGACTCACTGTAGGTTAATTTCAGGAAGATTCGATTATAGGAGGCATGCGAAGAAAAATCATCCAAGTTCCTGTCATAATATAAAGACTGAAGGAGGGTTGGAATGTGGATAAATAAAGAAAAGAGAGTTGGGAGTACGGTATATGAAGGTGTGGATTTATTCTGGTTTTGCTTAGTGAGCGAAGTGAACCGTGAACAGCATTATATACAAATATATGGTCAACTATTTTCCAGCGAGTATATAACTGGCGAACTTGTGGCAGCCTTTTGTCGCACTTTTCTAGAATTCTTCATGATCTGTATGTTAGCTTATTTTGTGGAAGCCTTGATGCTGAACTCGATCAGAGCTTTCACTGGCTCACTTTTGCTAAAGATACATTCGATTTCTTAGGTCAGGTATCGAGGAGCAATATTCCTGAAATTTGCACTAGGCCCTAATTATATTTCCACACTTTATATTGCAATATATTTTTAATCTGTAGGATGTTATACAACTTTGATTACGCAACCTAAAGGTATCCACTGACATGATGATATGAACTACTATGTAATGTGTTAGCAGTGGAACTAGTTAATAATTCACAAACTGAAAGGCCTATTTTAAAAATTTTCTTTCCTTCTTTTATGAATGGAACATTCTATATGATTGAATGAGTGTTAGTAGATAAATCCTGAAAGTGCAATTAGACGAGAAGTAATGAATTCGAACCAATGACCTTTAGGGTCTTTGCGTGTCGGTGTATTCCATTAATTAAGAGCGAGATGAATGAGATAAGTTGTCTGAGTGATGACGTAGTGAGGCTTCAGGGAAGATTTAACTCTCAAATGATTGATTAACTGAGGTAGTCAGTGCTGTAGCCTTGTGACCGAGATATGCATCCTTATACAGGCAGCTACTCTTCCATGAGAACTGCAACGAGCTTCTGGAGGGACTCCTGCAATAGCCTGCCTCGGGACTGGTTCAGCGCTCACAACAGCTATCGTCAAGGCCATTTAAATGCAACAGTGATCTGCGTGTGATCATAAGATATTTTGATGTGACGTATAGTTGGACCTTAGTGTAACGAAATCACGTGTTCACTTTCGAGCTTATACCTACAGCAGAGCCTGCAATTTTTAGGCATGTACAGGTTAGAATGCAAACCAATTTGGTTATTAGTAGAGACCGGATGTTTAGACATTTTTACTGTAGGTTAGAATGAAAAAAAATTGTTTATTAGTTGAGACCAGATGTTTAGGCATGTACAGGTTAGCCTGCAAAAACATTGGTTATTACGAGAGACTGGGTGTTTAGGCATGAATAGGTTGGAATGCAAACCAATTCGGTTATCACGAGAGGCCAGATGTTTAGGCATGTACAGTAGAGGTTACCATGCGAAGCAATTTTGCTTTTAGTACAGACAAGATATTTAGGCATTTATGGGTTAGAATTCAAAAAAATGGTTATTAGTAGGGACTGGATATTTAGGCATTTGTAGGTCCGAATGCAAACCAATTTGGTTATCACTATAGATTGGATGTTTATGCATTTACAGGTTAGAATGAAAAACCAGTTTGGTTATCACGAAAGGCCGAGTCCTTAGGCGTTTATAAGTTCGAATGCAAACAAATTTGGATATCACTATATATCAGATGATTAGGCATTTACAGGTTAGAATGCAAACCAGTTTCGTTATCACTGTAGACTAAATGTTTAGGCAGTTAAAGGTTCGAATGCAAACTGTCTGAAGCGACCGACAAGTATACTCTAGGCCGGACAACTGTTCTGCTATGATATTTGCGTAAACATTAGGGGCCCAGCCTGCTAGAACCCCTAGAATTTTGTTACTCTCGCTTCATTACGTAAGAGCGGGCTAGACGACAACTAATACCAGCCAAATTAGTTTCCATTCTAACCTTATTATATTAGTCTTACTATTATTATTATTATTATTATTATTATTATTATTATTATTATTATTATTATTATTATTATTTTCCCGTTCATGTGGGATCGACGGTTGTGACAAGTCGTTTTTATTTCCCTCGCTCCCAAACGGCATTTTTCTCTTAACTTCTTTTCACTGAGATCCTCCCGTATACAATCCATCCACCTTCTTCTGGGTCTACCTCTCTCCCTCCTTCCTTCCACCTCCATGTCAAAAATTCTCCTCCCCACATAATTTTCATCCCTGCGCTTAATGTGGGCATACCAGAGCAATCGTCTTTCTCGGACCTGTCTAGATATTTCAGTCGCTTTAACGCTGCCTCGTATAATGGTGTCAACACATCCCTCTCGGCATCTTCATTTCAGATACTTCCAGTGGCTAACATTGCGATTGCCAAGTTACTTCACCATTTGGCATTGCAGGTCTCACCGCACGTTTATAGGCTTCCCCCTTGGTTCGTATGTTTAATCTACTGTCGCAGAGGACACCAGACAACCTTTTCCAGTTAGACCAGGCAGCCTGAATTCGGCGGGTAATTTCTAGATCTAGATTTCATCAGCAGACATAGTGGATTCTAAGTATTTCAAACTGTTCCCTGCCTGGAGCAGGTTTCTATCCATCTGAACCCTTTCATTCCCAGTTCCTCCCAGGCGCATGTATTCATTCTTATCCCGACTGATTTTAAGACCTCTTTCCTCTAGAGCATTTCTCCATCAATCTAGTTCAAGCTGTTTTCTATTTGTGTTGCATAGTAAAACATTCTAACCTATTACTGCCTAAACTTCTTGTTTCCAGTTACAGTACACAACAACATCGTTTATCCATCCCTCATTAATCCGGATCTCCGGTTTATCCGGGTAGAAGATAGTAAACATTTATTTTTGCTTGTACAGTATTTCTTATACCGGGTCGATTCTTCTGTAATGCCCTTTCCACCAAGGATAGTTAAGGACAGGAATTGGAAGTAAGTTGGTCGCGGTCTATCAAAGGTACCGTCCCGGCATTCACCTGGAAATGAGAATGGGAAACTGTGGACTCTTCTGAGTTCCTTGACATATTTGCACGCATTCCCGGATGCTCGGACGTAGATGTGAACGACGTAAATGACTGATTGAAAAATGAGATTCAGGCTACGGCATAATAACAGATGAATAAATGATTGCCTCTTACTCCTGGGCAGGTAATGATAGGGGTGATGGTGAATACGAAAATGCAACTGGCGGTCCATCGGAAGAAAATGATTCATGGTGATGCAACAATGCAGCTAGACAATCTGATAGCCAATTAGAATCCCAGACTGAAACCACAACGTCAGAACTGATGTTAGTAAAACGTCTTCGTGATCTTTCTGCAGTAGTCACTTACCCTAAAAAGACATGACGTATTTTAATGTATAGAAAAAGAGCAGTAGTCTATAATCCTAAAAGGAAGACATGATGTATTTTAATACATAAAAAGGGTTTTGATAGCCAACAAGGACATTAGTCCTTATATTGTTAGCTATCCATTCAGTTGTCCATGTTCTGGGTTTGTCTTGTGCAAAAACTGTTAGCCTGTTGTGTATTAAAGGCATTTTTACATTGCGGGTGGGTCTAATTGTATAATTCATCGCATATAATGTTTCTGAGTTGGTGTATTCTCGAGATAGCTACTCTCAACTGTGAAAATAGCCGCAGTGACTATTACTAGAACAAAATAGACTGTAAAATGTTACCTTAATGTTATAAACATGTCAAATTCACTGCAAATATAACGGGTTTTACTAACAATTTTGTTTTTCATGGAACAGCTGTGATCCCTAATTGAACATAAGTAAATATAATTTCAAATCCTTGCATTCTGAAAAAAAAAAATCATTTGCTATTGATAAATATCGATATTTTGTTTTTAAAATATCGACATATCGATACTTCTATCAGTATCGAATGATAATGTCTGTTTTTTGATAAATCAAAACGTCCCTAACAACTCCGATACTAAGAAATAAACGAAGGTGGTTAAGATGTGTAAAGATAGAGTCGTCATCCCGTACAATCACACTGCACATTGCAAATAGACAGCAAAAAAGGTGGTCAAAATTTTGAATTTGTATATTTTTCACGTTAAAAGGTCCGGCGCTGGGAGCTGTGACGTCGCTTACTAAATGTGACGTTAATTTCCAATGCTTATATCTTCGTATCTATAAATTATATCGCCCTTATCATTCCGAAGAAGAACTCCTAAACTACCGTTTATACGGATTTAGGGGTAAGGTGCTATATTTGCTTGAGAGTTACTTGACAGATCAAGTACAGTATGTCAGAATTAATCAATTTCTAAGCACACCGATGAAGATAATAAAAGGCGTCCTACAAGGCACAGTATTAGGCCCATTATTGTTTATTATGTTTCTAGAAAAAACAATAGTAAACGACGAACGTACGCACATCGAACATATGCAGATGATACAGTCATTTATGTCGAGGGTGATAGCTGGAATGTCGTCAGATAGAGAGCAACTCAAACGCAGCTTAAAGTTAAAGCATTGTTAGATAATAATGAATTGCTTTTAAACATTATGAAGACAAAATTTATGATTTTTTAATGACAGATACAAAGAAAAATTTTAATGCATTAACTGTACATAACATCAACTGTAAATTTAATTGTAACTGCTGCAAAATTTATAAAGTAAGTAATGTTAAGTATTCGGGACTATTAGTCTAACTGATGCGAACGTGAAATGGAAAAGTCACATTATCGATTTAAGAAATAAAGTCAGAAAAACCATTTTTATATTTCACAATTTAAAATACATATCCAGTATCAGATTGTTAAGAGAGGTTTATTACGCTTTGGTTCAGTATATTCTTAGCTACGGAATATTGTCCGACTCGTTGGCTGAACGGTCAGCGTACTGCCCTTCGGTTTGGAGGGTCCCGGGTTCGATTCCCGGCCGGGTCGGGGATTTTAACCTTAATTGGTTAATTCCAATGGCACGGGGGCTGGGTGTATGTGTTGTCTTCATCATCATTTCATCCTCATCACGACTCGCAGGTCGCCTACGGGAGTCACATAGAAAGACCTGCACCTGGCGAGCCGATCCCGTCCTGGGATATCCCGGCACTAAAGCCATACGACATTATTACGGAATATTGGCATGGGGAAGAGCCTACAAAAATGTAACCAATATAATACAGATTGTTCATAACCTTATATTATGAATAATGTACCAGGAAGAATTATCATACCCAACTAGTCAATTACATGCTGAAGCAAATATATTTAATGTAAAGCAGCTCTATGCCCTTGAAATATACAAATATACAAAAACAAAAATACGTATAATTGAGAACATTAAACATGAATATTTAACACGCAGTAAGATGTACCACCGTTGTTTGTTATACAAACCCAAACTTAGCATAACAAAAACGCAATTTCTTGTACTTCACTTCAAAATTCTTTGATATCCTTTCAGGTTCTTTACATACTATTTCATTAAGCTAGAAAATGAGTCTGAAGCGTCTTAATCCTTTATCATGGATAATAAAACTGTTATTGAAGAAATAACTAAATGAAAATATCACGTCATCATTTTCAATTTCTACTCGGTGCCTCACCATGTGCTGTTTATCATACCTATCATTTTCTCATACCCATACTCGTACTACAGGCATCGATGTTAAGTATATTTCTTTCTATATAATTTCACCTTACGTGGTATTTTACTGATATCCTGACTCGACACTGTTGACGTTGGTGTGATTTGCCACGTATAAGAGTAATAATATATTTAATGTATGAAGGAAGTACAAGATTATTTTTTCAAGTGAATGAAAACCTACAGTACAACCAGTTTTCCAGTCAGTTACCAGGTCAGGAATGGAATGAATGAAACCTCCATCTTGCGGCGAGGACAGGAATTGTGCCGGTTGCCGAGGCCTGCCGCACTCCTTTACAGCATAATGACTGACAGATGAAATAAAATTGTTTTGGAGAGTGTTGCTGGAATGAAAGATGACAGGGAAAACCAGATTGCCCGGGGAAAAACCTGTCCCGCCTGCGCTTTGTTCAGCACAAATCTCATATAGAGTGACCAGGATTTGAACCACGGAACCCAGTGGTGAGAGGCCGACGCTTGGCCGCCTGAGGCACGGAGGCTCCTTTGATTTAGTATTAATGTTACTAGAAGTGTTATGTATATAAGAAACAGAGTCCTGTAAATATGTAAACAACGTAATTAGTGAATAAATATCACTACACTAAAAAATTCTGTGACATTACTAGAGACCGGAAGTTTAGGCAGTAATAGGTTAGAATGCAAACTATTTGGGCTGGTAAGAGTTGTCGACTAGCCCGCTCTTCCGTAGTGTAGCGAGAGTAACATAACTTCTAGGGGTTCTAACAGGCCGAGATCGTAATATTTACGCAAATCTCATAGCAGAATTATTGTCCGGGATAGAGTATAGTTGTTACTCCTTTCAGTATTCTAATCTATACAAGCCTAAATATCCGATCTGTAGTCATTAACCATCAAAATGCAATGGCCATCAAATAAGACCCCATTTTAGCGCCACCCCGCTCAAGGGCGATAGTTATAATTTCGAAAGAGTCAATGTGCTTTTAAAAAAATTATTTGGAAGCCTACGTAATACTATACCAAATAACTTGAACATCGTCTCAGTTGGTGAAGCTATTAGGGATGGACATCTCTGTGAAGAAAATATTTTGAGAAATTTTCGACAAATTTTCATAATGTCCAAACCACAATATTGCAATCAGAAACATCTGATTATTCCACCATTGATAAGAGGGCTAAATTGTGAATAAAATGAGATCATAACCAGCTCTTCAGGAGCAAAAGCGAGAGAACGTATCCGTATCGGTACTCTTATGTCTACCGAGCTCGATAGCTGCAGTCGCTTAAGTGCGGCCAGTATCCAGTATTCGAGAGATAGTAGGTTCGAACCCCACTATCGGCAGCCCTGAAGATGGATTTCCGTGGTTTCCCATTTTCACACCAGGCGAATGCTGGGGCTGTACCTTAATTAAGGCCACGGCTGCTTCCTTCCCACTCCTAGCCCTTTCCTGTCCCATCGTCGCTATAAGACCTATCTGTGTCGGTGCGACGTAAGGCAACTAGCAAAAAAAAAAAAAAAAACTCTTATGTCAGAAATCTTCCCGAACTAATCGTATTCACAAATTTACATTTTTGTGGCAAGTCGAGCGCTTGCTCGTCAATGTTTGACTATTGTTCTTATAGAATGTGTGTTCTGTCTCATATTCTGTGTCGAGGCCACAACCTTATGACTTTTAAACGTAGAATTTGTAGTGTGTGTGTTTTAAATAAACGAATGCACTGCGTTCATACTGAGAGAGATTTTCCCATTCTAACTGAGCTCTTCTCTTTCGAATGTTGTGGAGTTGCAGTGCTGCCAATCTCCATCAACTCGAATACATCTTCGAGGTGTTTTAGTGCTTAATTACCTCCACCCTCGACGGCCTCAGCTTTCTTACGATGCACACTGCCTCTCTTTTGAACAGTATCGGACATCTTGGGCTTGATCAAATATACAGTATTTAAAGTAGAACTGGAAAAAAGCCAAAGAAAAGCAGCTTGATTAGTTATGGGTGATTTCCGACAAAACAGCAGATTTACGAAGTTGCGAAGTTTTGGCTGGGAAGACTTCGGTGAAAGGATACGAGATGATCGTCTACGTGGTATGTTCTGAGCGTGGAATGACATTAATAGACGAATATGTTTGAGTGGTGTTTTAAAAAAATAGAGAAGATCGCAGTATCAAGATCAAGTTGGAACTGAAGAATTGATGCAAATATTCGTTTATATGACGAGGAGTTAAGGGACTGGAATAATTTACCAAGGGATCTCCCTTCAATAATTTTCCTCATTATTTGCAAATATTTAAGAAAAGACTAGGTAAATAACAAATAGGGAATCTGACACTTGGAAGACTGCCCTAGATACAGTTCAGTGGTGATTGATTGATTGATTGATTGATTGATTGATTGATTGATTGATTGATTGATTGATTGATTGATTGATTGATTGATTGATTGATTGATTGATTGATTGATTGATTGATTGATTGATTGATTGATTGATTGATTGATTGATTGATTGATTGATTGATTGATTGATTGATTGATTGATTGATTGATTGATTCATTCATATGATCCTGAAAAGTATTTCGGTAGACTGCTTAGCACATCCATTTTTCATCACAGTTTGAAACTATTTTCTCTAGCTTCCATTGTTTTGAAACGACTGAAGGCAGTTTCGTACACACGGTTTTGGGACACAGAATTTTTTTACCGAGCAAAATAATTCGCATTCTACTTCAAAACTAACCGGTTAATGATGGGTACAAGAACAAGTATACTATACAACAGTGAGAGGAACACGTCTTGGAAGGACTGTACGCGTGAGCCAGCCACCAATCTCGGTGGAATAATGCCCTAGGGCTAACGGCAGCCTTTAAGAAGTATGCGATTCTGTCCTTCAATTTTACGACTAACTGGCTGATCCTGTATGCTTGTAATTGTAATCATTACTCCTAGTAGAATAAACAACAATTACTTTGACAAGACGTTCCATGCATAAATTTCAATATAATGCTTATGGATAGAATTATTTTACAATATTTATGAGTGAGTGAATGAATGTTTCTACTAACGAATAACACATAGAAATCCACAGGACATTTAGGTGTTTAATCAACTTTTGGAATATAATCGTAACCTTGACTCTTATTTGCCATTGTTTTAGGTTGCCTGTTTCCGTCCTTGTCTTTAATCATATCGATGAGAACTTATGTCATCGTCTCAGTCAATAATAAATCATAAATTTTCTGCATTCAGGGTTCTCGCCCAGGTGGAAGATACCCTGTGTAATTGTTTAATTCTCTTGGTAAATTATTCCATTCCCTAACTCCTCTTCCTATAAATTAACATTTTCCCCAATTTATCTCCTTTAAGTCGAACTTCACCTTCATTTCGTGGTCTTTCCGATTTATAAAATCTCCACTCAAGCTTATTCGCATGCTAACTCATTAAAAGCCATGGCTCCACTGACAGCTCGAAACATTACGCTTAGCGAAGCTGTTCCCCGCCTTACTTCCAAGTAAGTCTTCCCATCCGAAGGATTGCAACACTTTCGTAACACTACTCTTTTGTCGGAAATCACTCACAACAAATCGTGCAGCTTTCCTTAGGATCATCTGCAGCTCTCATATCAATTAATCCCGGTGTGGATCCCATACACTGGAACCATAATCTAAATGGGTAATAATCTTTATTCCAGTTGGCTTTACGTCGCACCGACATCGATAAGTTTGGTCTTATCAGTCCCCTAAATAACGTCATAACCATATGAAGAGATCAGTAACCTTTATTTACAAAATCAATAATATGATTCCAACGAAGACTTTTCATCGTCGTAAATTTAGTCACACGAAAAACTGTAGTCACGCGTTTTATATAAGAAAGTGGGAAGGACTGAGTTTATCCCTCCGTTGTAAACAGAAAGCTAAGTGTCTTAAAGGTTATGCTTATTTATTTATTTATTTATTTATTTATTTATTTATTTATTTATTTATTTATTTATTTATTTATTTATTTATTTATTTATTTATTTATTTATTTACTAGCAACCTATACCGGCTTTTCACGGGAACTACTCTTAAAAATAAAAACATATAATACAGGAATAATAATAATAATAATAATAATAATAATAATAATAATAATAATAATAATAATGATAATAATTGTATCGGGAGGTACACCCCAACGCCGCGCATTCAAATTCAGCGCCTAAAAGAACTCCTCTATTGGTAAAACAGTGAAACTGAAACTACACCAACTTAGAACATTACTCAGAAAATGTCACCACAGAAATATGATGTAATTTTGTTATTGTAAGGTTTCGTAAACTGAATGAATTTCTCCTAGTTTTGTTTGCTATACATCAAGAAGTTTGGACATTTCTCCACAGATGACACTACCAAAAAAACTATGATCACACACCCTGGTGCAAAATGTAAGAAGTTATAATTTAAAGAAATTTTGTATTTCCAGGTTTTTGTAACTGACTGATGTTCATTTATATTTGGGTTGGCAATATTTCCTTTTTGTTTCCGCCAGTTTTGAATCTAGCCAATCAATAATTTCTGTAATTAATTTTCTACCTATCACAGGCTTTTTGTCCGATTTTGAGTGTTACTTTTGAAATCTACCAATAAAATTGAGAGGGTGTGGCTAGTTTATTCTTGAATGATCTCGAACCTTCCCTGAGGGTTTATAAGGGTTTATAAACTGCGGCTTTTCTCGTTTCTTGGCCAATTGATTGTCTTCTTACTGAGTAAGCTAATGGCCACATAACTCCTTTCTTTCTTGCTACCTCCGCAGTTTAACCCGAGGGTAAGGTCCGACTCTTTAGTTATGTAACAAGCTTTTCTAAAATGTAACTCTCTTTCGGCCAATGTAAAATCTTCATAAAATCTTTAACTGTAAATCGGGGATAGAGAGTGATGTACCCTGTCGAGCTCCCCTTCATCTTGGTTTAGGGTGACTACGTTTTTCTCTAACTGTTTTTCCTACTGTAATGTGTTAAAGTAATTTCTATACGAGTCACCTCAGTAGTTTGGGAATATCCCCTGTTTCATCGGCCTAGAGCCTCTTAGGTTGTTTTAGTGTTCATATCCAGGAGTACAAGTATACGCCTCCATTCAGTTTGTGTTTCGGGCCATTTACTTAACCTGTTCTTTTCCGCAAAGGTCCTATAGGTTGTGTACGAGATACCCCTATTTCAAATTGTAAGTTGGGCCATGGAAGGCCAGAGAGTGTAAGATTTTTGAGGGTGCCTCGAGAAGGCTGAAAGAAACGGAGAGCCGGTGAGCTCTTTTTCTAGCTTTGTAATTGTAAAGAGTGCATCTAGAAGGCTAGATATTGTAAATTTGGGAGCAAGTGCTCTTTATTTGGGGGATTTCTGCCCTTAACTTAATGGTTCGCAATTTTTAACTTGAATTGTGTAAACTGAATCCGGTATCTCCGGAATTGTAATACTGAGGACTTAAGGCACAATGTGTTAAGGTTCTGAATCTTGGATTTTTCCCAATCTTTTTTATGATTGCTACTTGTTCCTGTAAGATTGTCATAAAAATGGTTAAGTTTGAAGTTCTGAAAATATAACCTTCAGTTTAAGTTTTAAATTAATTTTGATATTATAGTTAAACCCATTCAAGCCCGCACCTTCTTTCATCACCTCAGCGTTCCACAGATACCCCGGAACAACAATAATAATAATAATAATAATAATAATAATAATAATAATAATATAATAATAATAATAATGTTTTTACGACCAAGTTTTTAATTTTGAGGTGTTTGGAGAGGCCGATATGCCACAATTCTTTCCCGCAGGGTTGTATTACTTGCCAATTGTCGATAAACCTACCTAAACAAAGCTGATGTAAGCAATTCTGAATTTATAAGATTCTGTCGAGTACCAGATTGGTTGTTTGTTCTACAGACGTATGTACTGTACGTAGGTCAGAGCGGCGTTTTCCCAAGACCCTTCCAGCCGCCTGCCTGTTAGCTCTCTCCTTTCTTTCCATGTGATATTGTTATATTTTCACTATACGGGCGATAATTGTTAAACCAGCATACGTATTATACAGTAAAAATTATATTTATGTCTTAACGTGATTGTTGAAATAATATAGAATTTATTTTGGAAAGGAAAGCGGCATGATGTGTTCTTCTTCTACCGAGCAAGTAGCGCGCTGTCTGAGTCACTTGGCTGTCAGGTTGCATTCGGGACACAGTGGGCTCAAACTCCACTGTTGGCCGCCCTGAAGATAGTCTTCCTCTCTATGTTTGTACGACGCAAGGCAAATTAGAAAAGAAATCTTTCAGGTTGATTTCTGTCAACAGTGTAGTAAAACGATACAAACATTGGCTGGGAAGATATGTGAGTAAGGATTCAAACTGCTCGATTAAGAGGCGCACAGATAGGTCACTAGCTCAACATTAGATAACTACTCAAATTTAATAACGTTGGCTATGGTATTCGAACCAGGTCTCAAGTCCAATAAATATCCTTGACCTAACCGGGAATCGAACTCGGGGCCTCCAAGCAATCGGCAGGATCACCTATCCTACACCACGGAGTAATAATAATAATAATAATAATAATAATAATAATAATAATAATAATAATAATAATAATAATAATAATAATAATAATAATCGTGTAACTTCCTACTAATTACTTTCACAATTTCCAGGAAGTTGAAGTGGAGCAGTTATGTTCCGTCAGATCTCCAGTAAATCCGTAGGTATGTATGTGTGTGTAGGGGTCATCGGGTCCCCGAACTTATTTCTTTATTGCAAGAATAAATTATTCGAATTTCTCGGTAAATTCAATGTACTTTTTATTTAAATAATGGTCACGCAAAACACGTTCTTGGTGATCATGACGACGCTGTTAATAATATCTTTCATTGAAGGTCTTTTTCTCCAGGAAATAATAAACTTCGTTAGTTTTTAAATAAAAGGAATTTTTATGAGGTCTGGCTAAATAATGAATAAAATATCATGAATAATAAGCGGTAAAGTGGGAGTAAATGTCATCAAAGCGTAGAAAATAATACTGGTTTTTATTTTCTCCGAATCAGTACGTAAAAACAAATTCCCGATCGTCATCACTAAGCGACATGGAATATGGTGGACTTTCCAGTGTTAAAGAGAAACTTGAATTCTACAAAGGAACTTCTTGTGTCAAAAATCTAATTAATTCCGCTGTGTTTTTTATGGACGCTGTATTTCCTTATTTGTCTCTTAGTACAGGTCAGAGCGTAATGTGGTTTCTACCAAGGCCTTAGTCTCATTTATCGCAGTTTAATTAATTAATTCATTAATTTTGTGTGTCATTTTTCATCCAGCTACAGACAGCCCTTGTAAGGCAGACCCTCCGAAAAGAGTGGATGGCATCCACCATGTATGTTATTGTGATGGAGGATAGTGCTGTGTGTGAGTAGCAGAAATTTTGGGGACCACACACACACCTAGTCCTCAACCCAAGGGAATTTAAGATTAAATCTACAACCTTGCCGGAAATCGAACCCTCAGCCTTCTGAACCGTAGGTGACCATTACGCCAAGAAGCCGAACATTTATTACAATGACAACAGAAGCTCCTGAGCACGACTAGCATATCTTGATGCTGTAGTCGTCAGTCGAGCTGCAATACCACTTTCTGGTTCACCGAGGGAAAGACAAACTCACTCCTCGTCTTGACTAGTACAACTCATCGGGTTCTTTGGTTTTTCATGGTTTCCCATTTAACGTACAGCCTTCCGGGGTGCTTTTTGAAGATCAATCCAACTTTTGAGCTGACAGTTGCGGAAAGGATTTTAAGGCGCTAAAGTTAGAATGCGTACAAGGAGCAAGTGTCTTCTAGTCCGCTGAACTGCTCTGTAGTGAGATTTGCAGATATATTAGCGATCTGAACGAACAGAACCCCTAAAATGTATGCAATTCATCTACATACCTGTAAAGAGGCTAGATCATACCTGCGCCTTGTTTGCATTCTAACGTATTAGTGCCTAAAATCCTTTGCCTGTTGAAAACTTGTACCTGATGTACAGAAGATCTAAACACTGCGACAAATTTCTTGTTAGCTAAAAGTATTGATGGGGGAGATTATTGTTTTAAGAGGAAGTACAACTGGGCAACCGTTCTCTATTAACACTAATCAGAGGGGAAAACGGAAGTGATCCGACACGGCGAAAAATGAAGGCATGGGACAAAGAAAGACAAGGACAATGAAGGGCGTGAAAATGAACGACTCCCAAGGCCTCGAATGCTATAATACCGTCAGGGTGGAAAAGAACAAGATCTGACCAAGGGAGGTCCGATAGGATAGATGAAAGTGAGGAGCCGGGCAAAAGTAAGTGGTAGCAACGTTAGGATTTACCTTAGGATGTCATGGTCATCAATCCACGCCCCCAAGTTAAGAGCCCCTTGAGCCACTTTACATTGGCAGAAGAAACCATGGATGTCATTCCACCACTCTCACCCACAGGGGGATGTTGGCTGAAGAGTATATAAACCGCGGTAAGCACTTAATAATGTCCTTGATATGTTCCAATAACTAATTTTACGGTTTTCCTACAAGCCGAGGTGCCGAAACTTTCACCTGCTGAAGTTTCTTGCCGTACCAGTAAGTCTACTGACACGAAGCTTACGTATTTGAACACCATCGGGCTGAGCCAGTATTGAACCCACCAACTTGGGCCCGGAAGTCCAGGGCCTGTAGAGTCTGGGCCACTCAGCTCAGGTCGCAAGGACAATCTTATTCCAAAATCGTACAATCTGTTACGAACCTTACTAGTAAGGTGACAATAACATTCGTAGTGGCAAACTATACCACGTCAGTTCTCCCCATTCGGGCAGACGTGGGAAACAATACGATTCAATAACTCTTTGTTCGTGATTCGGTCTACCCATCTCACCTTCAGTATTTTTCTGTAACTCCACACTTCGAATGTTTCTATTCTCTTTAGCTGTAGTGATGGTGTGAAGACAAATGCGTACTCACACATTTTTCCCTTAACAACTGTATACAGTATAAAATCACCTTTTACCTATAGACCATATACTTAGTAAACGCCCTTCTGAGTGACCGGCGGGGAGTGGTCATGTACGTAGTGCGAATGGTCTGATTAACGTGAACTCTCTCTTCTCTGCTCGCTATCTTTTAATTCGCTTGTTGACTGCGTCACTGCGTACAATGCTTAGCATGATGTATAAACGAAGACAGGGCAGCGAGAGAAGGAGACGAGGCAGCTTCCCTCGATTGCCACTCCTCACATGTGCGGCCGATTCCTACGCAGGACTTTTACAAAGTATTTGGACTATAACACTGTTGCAGCTGATTTCCGTTGCACTGGTCGTTGTGACCGTACGCTACCTGTCAGCGAAATACTTAGCAAAGTGTTCATACAGTACCAGGAGCCATCAGACCAATGCACTATCGAGTAGGGTAAATGGGCCTGTCTTTCAGGCGGCTTGTGCAGTAAAGGTAGAAACAAATGAAGCAATGAATCACGTGATAAAAATAGCTTCCTGCCAGGCAACAACACCTGAATCCTTATTGTAACTGCACTAACAGATGCAACGTCGGGCTCCTTGACTGAATGGTCACCGTAATAATCTTCGGGTGAGAGGGCCCCGAGTTAGATTCCCGGGTGGGTCGGTGATTTTAACCTTAAATAGTTTTTTTTGCTATTAGCTTTACGTCGCACCGACACGGATAGGTCTTATGGCGACGATGGAACAGGAAAGGGCTAGGACTGGGAAGGAAGCGACCGTGGCCTTAATTAAAGAACAGCCGCAGCATTTGCCTGGTGTGAAAATGGGAAACCACGGAAAACCATCTTCAGGGCTGCCGACAGTGGGGTTCGAACCCACTATCTCCCGAATACTGGATACTGGCCGCACTTAAGCGACAGCAGCTATCGAGCTCGGTAAAAATAGTTAATTCCATTAGTCCGTAGACTGTGTGTTTGCACTGTACCCAGCATCGCTGCAACTCATACACCACACACAATACTATCCTCCACTACTATAACAAGCAGTATTGTATACATAGCAGATGCCACCCACCCTCGTCGGACGGTCAACCTTATAAGGGCTGCACCATGATGGAAATAGCCACACGAAATTGTAATCCGTACAACCAAAGAAAATGGTTATTTTAAGGAAAGCGAATAAAACACTTTTTTTTCATTTTGGGGCAGAAATCACAATACTTTATTCGTACCAAAATATTTTATAAAGAAATGGCTCTTTTTTCATGTAATTGAGGCATTTAAAAAAACTCAAAAGTACGTTTGTGTCATAACATAAAATGATTACACAAATAATAACTACATATATTGATGCCATATTTCGCATCTGAAACTATGCAAAACAAAATTCATTCATCACATTATACCTATATTTATTTATGTATCTTTTACTCTCCAGGGTTGGTTTTCCATCTGGTCTCACCGGAGGGCCCTACCTCTCCCACCTCAAGGGACGAGTCCTGAATGGTAAGAAATTGGGTCGAGTTATACAACTGGGAAGTAGGACCAGTACCTCGTCGAGGCTGCTGCTGCTGCTTCACTTGCTATGTTGAAAAAGGACCTAATGGGGGATGGGAAGTTTGAATGGGATAGGCAAAGAAGAGGGAAGGAAGTGGCCGTGGCCTTAGGTTAGGTACCATCCCGGTATTTGGCTGACGAAGAAGTGTGAAACCACCTAAAACATGCTTCGAGGCTGTGGTGGAAATTGAAACCCGCTTACTCAGTTGACCTACCAACGCTGAGGGGAATCCATTCCTGTCCTAGTACCACTTTTCAAACTTTCGTGACAAAGCCGGGAATTGAACCCGGACTTCAGGGGTGTGGCATCTAATCACACTGACCACTACACCACAGAGGCGGACTGATACCTACTGTATATAACGAAGAAAATTAGTCTTTATTTCACAACCATCAAAATAAATTGTTGTATTTATTGGAATAATTTACCAAGAGAATAATAATAATAATAATAATAATAATAATAATAATAATAATAATAATAATAAAAGTAGAGAAATGGAATCCATCAAAAGAGATCCAATGAGGAAATCTACAGCAAAATAGAGAAAATTACTGATACAATCCGAAAAAGACGGGCACGATCTTACGGTCATCTGAAAAGAATGGACGGAAGAAAGTTAGCTAAAGAAATCTTTCACTTTTTATTTAAACCCAAAAATCGCAATTCCCTGGTTTAGAAATACCAAAGAAGACCTGAAAATGCTACATATCTCATCTGAAGACGTCCTTAACAGAGATTGCTTCCACAAGAAAATATTGACGAAGGGATAAACCGAGACGAGCAACCGAAGAGAAGACACGGTGCCCTCGGACTGAGGAGCGTAAGCAGGCCAACTCACAAAGAATGAGGGAAATTTGGGCTCTAAAGAAGGTCAAGTTCAGTGTCAAATGCAACAAGACTTAACGTGGTCCTTGATGGCCCTAGCGAATTATATAATAATAATAATAATAATAATAATAATAATAATAATAATAATAATAATAATAATAATAATAATAATAATAATAATAATAATAATAATGTTATTTGCTGTACGTCCCGCTAACTACTCTTGTACGGTTTTCGGAGACGCCGAGGTGCCGGAATGTGGTAAATCTACCGACACGAGGCTGATGTATTTGAGCACCGTCAAATACCACCGGACTGAGTCAGGATCTAATCTGCCAAGTTGGGGTCAGAAGGCCAGCGCCTCAACCGTCTGAGTCACTTAGGGCGGCACCAAGGAAGTTGGTTGATAACTTTCCAACTTCTTCTATATCACTTAATAGAGAACTATGTAGACAACCGACAGGAAATCTGCTATAAATTCAGATCAGTGGTGATAGACTGATAATATTTTTTTTTGTTTTTTGTTTGTTGCTAGTTACTTTAAGTCGCACCGACACAGATAGGTCTTATGGCGACGATGGGATTGGAAAGGAAGCGGCCGTGGCCTTACTTAAGGTACAGCCCCAGCATTTGCCTGGTGTGAAAATGGGAAACCACGGAAAACCATCTTCAGGGCTGCCGACAGTGGGGTTCGAACCTACTATCTCCCGAATACTGGATACTGGCCGCACTTAAGCGACTGCAGCTATCGAGCTCGGTAATATTTGTTTTACATCGCTTCGGGACAGGCTGGTCTTACCGTGACAGTTGGATGCGAAAGGGCTAGAATTTGAAAGGAAGCGACCTTGGCCATAATTAAGGTGCAGCTCGAGCATTTGCCTGGTGTAAAAATGGCAAAAGCAACGAAAAACCTCTTCAGGGCAGCCGAGAGTGGGGTTCGAACCAAGTACTTCCAGAATGCAAGCTGTGAGATACGTGACTGAAACCACGCAACAATCGGTCGGCAGTTAGAAATAATAACGATAGTAATGAACTAATATTAACCCGTCGCTGTGGATTCCAGTGAACGAGCTGTCTCTGCCTGGATGCACAACATTATGAGTTCATTACTCATCCGGTAACTCGGTGCACAAATCAAAAGTCCAGGCCAGTTGACGATGCTTAGTTTATACTGCAGATACCGCACTCCTCCACAGAAATATTGTAAGTAGGGCGGAGACGAGAAAGAAGATCACAGAGCAGTGATAGAAGTTCGCGGAAGTGTATTGTCGTAAGTGTTAGTAATAGTTCCGTCCACAATTTCTGAGTAAGGTATTTTTATCGAGGTAGACTCTCGTGATCAAGGATGAGCAAGTAGAAACGATTTAGGTGAAAGCTACATTATGTTATATAACAACTGGTTTAACGCATTCCAGGAGAGAAACAGGTCGACAGGATTACTAAGAACAGGTAGAGTTCCAATACTAGGACAACAGCACTGCAAGCACGAAGCATATAATTCTACATTAGCAAAATAAAGTTGTCTGCCTCTATATGAATAATCGCTTTCTTTAAATTATCTCATTGATACGTTTCTAGAAAAGGTTTCCGGCTGCATGTTTATATTCAATTAATGTGTATCTTAATAATAGTTAATGTAGGGTGACCTACTTACATAACAACTTAAAATCGAGTATACGTTCCCTAAGTGGGTCCTTACGTCAGGTCATCTTACACACGACAAACCCCTTTTGTTGCCTCCCTCGTATCATAGAACCCCCACCGGCCAAAACTGTGAACCCTGATGTTTCCTAATGGTTTATCAATATTTTTCTATTTTTACTATATAATATTTTGCTGTTAGTATCACAAATCACAATATCGTCGTGGGAGCCTCGAAATACCATTAATTGACAATGTTGAGGGGGAAAATGCTGACCCGCAATACATGTATCACTTCCAACGAAGATTCGTTGAAATAATTTATGCAATACTGAAACTTAGATGGCCGGCCCAGTGGTGTAGGGGTAGCGTGCTTGCCTCTTACCCGGAGGCCCCGGGTTCGATTCCCGGCCACGTCAGGGAGTTTTACCTGGATCTGAGGACTGGTTCGAGGTCCATTTAGCCTACGTGATTCGAATTGAGGAGCTATCTGACGGTGAGATAGCGGCCCCGGGCTAGAAAGCCAAGAATAACGGCCGAGAGGATTCGTAGTGCTGACCACAAGACACCTCGTAATCTGCAAGCCTTCGAGCTGAGCAGCGGTCACTTGGTAGGCCAAGGCCCTTCAGAGACTGTAGTGCCATGGAGGGGGGGGGGGGGAAGTTTGAAGTTTAGATGGCAGAACCTTTGTGGTCACACTTTTTTTCTGCTATTGGCTTTAAGTGGCACCGACACAGATAGGTCTTATGGCGACGATGGGACAGAAAAGGGCTAGGAGTGAGATGGAAGCGGTCGTGGCCTTAATTAAGTACAGCCCCAGCATTTGCCTGGTGTGAAAATGGGAAACGACGGAAAGCCATCTTCAGGACCGTCGATAGTGGGGTTCGAACTCACTATCACCCGAATACTGGATACTGGCCGCACTTAAGCGACTGCAGCTATCGAGCTCGGTGGTCAGAGTTCTAAGCTGAAATATTATCACACAGTGCCCTTTTCTAGGCGCAACGACGATATATTATTTAATATAGACATGCTTTGCTATTATTTTTATTATTGTCCCAGTGGCCGCCACTGTGGTGTAGTGGCCAGTGTGATTAGCTGCCACCCCCGGAGTCCCAGGTTCGATTTCCGGCTCTACCACGAAATTTGAAAAATGGTACGAGAGCTGGAATGGGGTCCACTCAGCTTCGGGATGTCAAATGAGTAGAGCTGCGTTCAATTCCCACCTCAGCCATCCTCGAAGTGGTTTCCCGTGGTTTACCAGTTCTCCTCCAGGCAAATGCCAGGATGGAACCTAACTTAAGGCCACGGCCACATCCTTTCCTCTTCCTTGTGTATCCTTCCCAATCTTACCATCCCCCCCCACAAGGCCCCTGTTCAGCATAGCAGGTGAGGCCACCTGGGCGAGGTATTGGTCATCCTGCCCATCCTTCCCGACCCAATATCTCACGCTCCAGGGCACTGCCCTTGAGGCGGCAGAGGTGGGATCCCTCGCTGAGTCCCAGGGGAAAACCAACCCTGAAGGGTAAACAGATTAAGAAAGAAAGAAAGAAAGAAAGAAAGAAAGAAAGAAAGAAAGAAAGAAAGAAAGAAAGGAAAAATTATTGCCCCAGTAGAACTATGACTAAAAGGATAGAGCACATGTATAAGGGTAATAAAACGAGTGTTTTGATCTTGTCTATAATTTCACGAGCGCGCAGCTATTTTCCATAAATGGAGACATTAGCATTTTCTATTTCATATATCAAAATGAGCTTATTACGGTGAATAGATTATATTAAATCTTGCTAAAGATAAGCAATAATTTTAAGATATTTACCTAAAACATCTTTAATGACATTTTTCATTATAATTGTTTTCAAGTCAATAGGGCTCATTTTCACCAAGGAAGATTAAATATAGGCCTACTCTAACCCTGGGTTTGTTAAATTCTGGTTAATATTTTAACTCGTTTATGCAAGTCACGCGTTTCACCAAGCCATTTTGGCAGCCGGCCCTGGTGGTGGGGGTGGGTAAAATTTCCATTCTGTACCCGGACAGGATGCGTGGCGAGCTATACTTTAATACTCGTTAATGCAGGACAGTGCACATGAGTGCTTAGGAACGCTATGCACTCTTCACTTACTGTTATCACTGGAGTCCGGATTTTATGGCAGTAATAGGTTCAATGGTCAGCGTTGAGGCCTTCGTTTCGGACGGTCCCGGGTTCTATTACCGGCCGAGTTGGGGATTATAATCACGTCTGATTAATTCTTCTGACTCGAGGTCTGGGTGTTTGTGTTTTTCCATACTATGCTACCAACCATCACAGAAACACGCAATAGTGATTATTTTATATAATATATTGGGTTGGCGTCAGGAAGGGCATCCGGCCGTAAAACGGGGTCAAATTCACATGTGCGCCACAGTTCGCACCTGCGACCCCACAAGTCTGGGAAATGCGGTAGAAAAAGAAGAAGAATAGGTTACAATACAAATTTATTGATGCGAGTAACAAGTATAGTCTACCCTGCACAACGGTTATGTTATGAAAATTGCATAACATTTAGGAGTACGACCCATCAGAACCCCCAGATGTTATGTTACTCTTGCTACATAACGGAAGAATGGGCTAAACGGCAACTCCTAATATTCAAATTAGTTAACATTTTAACCTAATACTGCCTAATAATCCGGAGTCTAGATGACTATGAGTAATCAAGAAGTGCATGTGCCTGTTGTGCAACGCATAAAAATTCAGTTTTAAGCTCCGGAAGATGTTAAACCTATAGAATTGGCGTGGACTGTTCGGTAATGATACACTTTCCAAATCTCAAATATAGAGGTGGCATAAGTTCTTTCGTGAGTGTCAGTGCTTCTGCCGCTCAGCCCAGCCCTGAAGAAAAAAACACTTACGTAGAAAGAAATGTTCCATGGAGAAGAAATACAAGACTTTGTGTGCAACCCGCCCAATTTCTAAAATTCAAGACAATGCCAGTTTGATGGAAAAAGGAACTACGTTTCCCTGGGAGAAAATCAAATTAACATAAATATGTCTTCCTGTCATGGCCATCCATCAACGACCGCTAATTTTAGATGACAACCACCCATAAGATGCGGCCTGTACAGATGTTAGGAAACATTGTCTGGCCATCCATCCATACCTCACATCACAGTCTGCACGGTTGTTATGGTTGCACTTCCGTCACACATTTTATCGCGCCACACGTTACACAAATTTTCGGGTGACCTCCAGCTATAAGACATATTTATGAGAAAATCACACCCAATAGTGGAAGATATTTTAAAAAAAATAGTTTTGTGTCTGGTTGATTTAGAGTCGCTCAAAAAGAAAAGGATGAGTTCATGTTTTTTGTTTTTGTTTTTTTCAATTTGCTTTACGTCACACCGTCACAGATAGGTCATATGGCAATGGTGATATAGGAAAGGGCTAGGAGTGCGAAAGAAGCGACCTTGGCCATAATTAAGTTAGAACCCCAGTATTTGCCTGCTGTGGAAATAGGATACCATGGAAACACATCTTCAGGGCTGCCGACAGTGGGATTCGAACCTCATTGTATGGTATAAGTTACACGCAAGTAAAATTAAGATATTTTCAAAGAGTTTTCATATTAAAAGGACCTGAAAGCCTTGTCCAGCCATATTCCTCCACTGAACACAATCAACACAATTCCTTGTCTCTTAACCCAGAATTTTGCATAGTCTAAAAGAGTTTCTGTGTACAAGTACAAATTTAATGCTAATCTCCTGATCGTAACCTTCACTGATAGATTTTGATTTGACTGGCCCTGCAACTCATGGAATATGCAACCAGTCAACAATTTCCAGCTTAGCTTACAGCGGGTCTTCCCTCACAGCGAGCGCAACCGGTTGGAGACCTTGGTTGGCATTGGAACCTGCTGTATCTGTGCATTTCTTCTTCGGTAGCTTCTTAACGCTCCGTAATAACCGCTTCGAAAAATGAACACAATTTCTTGATGGTGTTTTCTAGCGTTATTACAAATCCTAAAATGACAAAAGGTCATAAGAATTTTGATACATACAGTAGATTGATATACGGAAGGATAGATATTGTAGATAGTAGAGTGACAGGTAGATAGATAGATAGATAGATAGATAGATAGATAGATGATGCTTATGGTAGATGATCTCAGTGGCTCAGCAGCTAGTCGTTTTTCCACCCGTTCGCAAAAGAGCGCGCTTGATCGTGGCTGAATGTCGGTATCAGTTGAGAGCTTTCAGATGTAAATACTCCAAGTCAGTAGCATTTAGCACATTGAAGAAATATTGTAGAACGAATTTCTGACACCAAGCCCTCTCTTAATATGTCCAGTAATCGAAGCTGAAGGAGCGTTAAATAACTAAGGTAATAATAATAATAATAATAATAATAATAATAATAATGAGAAGAAGAAGAATGTTGTTGTTGTTGTTGTTGTTTGGGTTATCATTCCATAGACTGGTTTGATGCGTCTCTATCCTGTGCTAACTTTTCATTCCAATGTAATGACTGCAGCCTACATCTGCTCTAGTTTGCTTGTCATAATTATACCTTGGTCTACCCCTGTGGTTTTTACCGCCAGTACTGCCCCGGAAAACCTACTGAATAAGTTTTGGGTGTCTAAAGATGAGTCCTATCATTTTATCTCTTCTTCTGGACAAATTTTCCCAGATCGTTCTCCACTCACCAATTCGATTCAGTATCTCTTCATTCGTGATTCGATCTATCCATATCACCTTCAGCATTCTTCTGTAACACCACATTTCAAAAGATTCTATTATCTTCCTCTCTGAGCCAGTTATCGTCCATGTTTCACTTCCCTACAGTGTTAAACTCCATACGAATTCTTCAGAAACATCTAATTCCTATGTACATGTTCGAAGTGAGCAATTTGTTTTTTTCTTAAGGAAGGCTTGTGCTAGTCTGCATTTTGCGTCTTCCCTACTTCTTCTAACGTTAGTTATTTTATTACCCAAGTAAAAATATACTTACTTTAAGACTTAATTTCCTAATATAATATTTTCTGCATCACCTCACTTTGTTCGACTGCGTTCCATCACCTTTGTTTTGGACTTACTTATTTTCATCTTGTACTCCTTCTCCAAGACTGTCCATACCACTCAGCAATTTCTCCAGATCTTTTGAAACCTCAGAAAATAATCATAATGGGCCCCCTAATAATAATAATAATAATAATAATAATAATAATAATAATAATAATAATAATAATAATAATAATAATAATAATAATAATAATAATAATAATAATAATAATAATAATAATAATAATAATAATGTCACTGAAAATCAATACTCAAGACTATATTGAGACAGAAGTACCGTCACCGGCAAGATCCATGTAATAGACCAGATATCGTGTTACTAATTAAACCTGCTACATAATTGATATTGTGTGCCCTAGTTTCTACAACCTGCGGGCAACCTACACAGAGTACACGGGTACTTCGTGAAGAAGTAATTTCAGAGTTCCTTACAACTGCACACGTTTAATCACGGAAAATAGAATGTACTGACCTTGCAGAAGTCTTAAAAGTAATAAATGTTACGGCAGAACATCTGTTTATCCGACTCAAAATAACCGGGTAGGATCCGGATGACCGAAAATGACCGTGTACCCGTGACGTATACAAAGGTGCTTAAAATGCGTCACAATAATGATGGTTTTTCGGCTACTGAAAATGTAGTTTCGAGTATTAGTGGGGATCTTTCATAAATTTATCAACGATAGAAAATGATTTATTTACGAGTTCTTAGTATTTATTTATTTAAGGCGGGGCTTTAAACTGGAGAGAGAGGTGTAGTGCTTCCCAGGATTTTCCTCTATAAACGAACAAATTCACAAAATGTATCTTTTTGTAGTGTTAGTTTAGATGTTCAATAAAATATAGTAACCTGTGTTATTTATGTCTTTAACGAATTTTTCTTATCAAACGGATTTTCGGTCATCCGGATCCTGCCCGGTTATTTTGAGTCGGATAAACAGATGTTCTGCTGTAACATTTATTACTTTTAAGACTTCTGCAATGTCACTACATTCTATTTTCCGTGATAGAACGTGTGCAATTGGAAGGAACTCTGAAATTACGTCTTCACGAAATGTTATTTAATTACGGCTAGCTTGACTAAACCTTGCTCACCTTCTGCAATTTGAAGAAGCCACGTAATTCATTCCTCCCAAAATATCTTCCAATTGCATCGTGCAAATTGGTTTCTACACCACAAATGTGCTGGAGATAATCCTAGTTTCCGGTGCTGTGCAGTCATGTCTAAATTTAGTTCAGTTTTAAGCCTGAGTAGATTGAATCAAATGACTGCACCAAGCTTGATGTGATGCGGTGTTCACAGAAATCTTTACTCTATAAAGGGGTGACACCTTACAGGGACATTCGTGACTGTGACCTACAGTGACACAACGATGGCATAATCTCTGCAGTCTGTCGAATAGTCCCTGCATGATATTCATGAGAGCCACGTGAAAATTTCAGACGAGCGATGTACAGTACATCCCAGTCTCTATAACTTTTTCCAATACTGTCACACGTCGGGAAGCAAGTTCTATAGTAGCCTACAGATGATTCCTGAGAGTCATACATGCGATATATTGGAATCAATTTCAAGTGCACATACGATGTGGGAAGCAGCATCTCGAGCCTGAAATTGAAGGGTTGGGGCTGTGCTAACTCATACGAAAATAAGTATGGAAACAGTAATTTTGGTTACAATTGCCGAAAGTGCGGATTTACGTATGAGTTGAGATGTTCCTAAACGAATACGAGAAACGTTTTCGCCCTCGTAAACTACAAGGACAACTACAAAGCCTCTTATTGCAGAAAAAACCGGCTTGAGTGTCAACTTACAGAAGATGAAGTTTATCACTAATATATAGCAAACTCTCTCTACAATCCCACTAGGAAACAGCACCATAAGTAATGTTCCTGAGGTCAAGTACTTAGAAGAATGGATCTAAGCAAGCGATATTGATGCTTCGGCCATAGAAACCAGATGCACTAAGTTAGAGAGGGCCTAATACTCCTGTAAAAGCGTCTACACCTCTCTAAGAACCTGAAACTGATGCACTACAACTCAGTAGTAAGACCCTCTGTGCTCTACGCCTCTGAGTGTCTCTTGATGAACCGAAAAGGCCCACTCAGAAAACTAGAACATAAAGAGGACAATCGTTAGGAGGATAATAGGACCCATAAGACGAGAATGGCACATACAGGATCAGGCAAAACAACGAGCTCTATGGTCATGAGAAAGACATAGTCACCGGTATGAGTAAAAGGCGACCGACCTTCTACGGGCACATGACTCGCCTAAAACCCTGCAGGCTCAGCAGCAGAATCCTCACACTGACAAGTAGGGGAAAGTGGCTCACCTCAATAAAATCACTACAACTGAAGATCCCATTAGAGACCACAGAGAACCCATCTCAATACTGACCGGCCATCCTACAGGGAGTCTTCCCTCTGTCCCCAACAAGTGAAAAGAGTCCAGGTACCACCAGACCTAAGTGGACAGATGGAAGGAAGCAGGCACACAGCCAGAAAATGAAAGCGTACTGGGACAAGAGCAAGCAGAAGAAGACTATAGCTAAGAATTACGACTAACCCCGTGGTCCCTAGTAGGTGAAAACGATCCGAAAAAATATTAGGACACATTTGCAGGATGTCAGAAGACCGATTAAATAAAATATGGAATGTCACCAAACCTAAGTTCCTGAAATATGAACCGGATCTGAAACAGATCGATATCCTAGAACGTAAAACGAATGACAGGACCAAATATAGAGAGATGGTAAAGAAACATCAAGGTTTTAAGATGGAATCAAACCCCAAAAGACGGAGAGGGCCTCTACCCCAAGAGCATGAGAAGTCGTTTGCTGATGATGCCAAGATCTAGTGGGAGTGTGTCAAAGCCGGAAGAACTAGAAGAAGAAGAAGAATATATATACACTGAAATATTCTTCTTGCTTCCGAATTGGCCAACTGTGGACCGCGTGAAAATGCTTTCTGTCCAGCCTTCTTCTTTCTCTTCCCAGGACTTCTTCACTCGTTCACTCCTTATATTTCTCTGCTCCTCAGATATTACAAATTTGGACCCGTTCTTCCGCTGATTTTCAAGGAATTTGTGGTCATCTACTCGAACTTCTTTCTGTTGAGGATCAATTCTGGTGTTATTTTAATTTCTTCTGCGCCCTTCATAACCTCCTCCACCCATTTCGTTGTCCTCCTCAGTCCAATTATATATTCAAATATTCTTTTAGTCAGGTAGTTGTCATTCATTCTGACGACATGTCCGTAAAATTTCAGTTTTCGTTTTCGCATTGTGTCCGTGATCTTTTCGGAATACTTGCAAATATCCTCATTTCTCCTTTTCCTCCATGTCCCATCCGTCGTTTTCTGAGGTCCAAGAATTTTCCTCAGAATTTTCCTTTCCTTCTTCTCGATTTGTTTCAGTTCTCCTTATTTAATTAAGACAAGGCATTCTGAACAGTACAGGCCCTCTGGTTTTGCAACAACGTTGTAGTGTTTAATTTGGGCTTTGTAGGATATTGCCCATTCATTGTACCTGTTCTGTGTCAGTCTGTAGGCCAGTTCCAAATTTCTAGCTCTTTCCTTGTTTGCCTCCTTGTCTAGTCCATTTGGTTGGATCAGTTCTCTCAAATACTTAAACTTTTCTACTCTTGTAATCTTTCCGCACTTCACTTCCATGCTTTTCTCTACCTGATGTTCGTACTCCATGTACTTCGTCTTTTCTTAGGAGACTTTGAGACCTGTTTTCTTCGCTTCGCAATGTCATGAAGGAGCTCTAGCATCCTTTGGGCATCCTCTCTGTTTTGAGCTAAGAGAGCAAGATCATCAGCAAAAGCCAGACATTTAATTTCCAAGTTTTGTCCCTTGCGCCCATGATTAATTCCCTGTATGCCTTCTACTAATAATTTCGTGTGGTTATTTACAGCTGGGTGCATCCCTTGTAAGGCAGACCCTCCGAAGAGGGTGGACGGCATCTGCCGTGTATAGGAAACTGAGTGTTGTTGTAGCGGAGGATATTGTTGTGTGTGAGTTGCAGGGATTTTAGGAACCGTAAAACACACACATTCCACGAGCCAAGGAAATTAACCTATTAAGGTTAAAATCTCCAACCCGGCTATGAATCGAATTCGGGGACCCTGGATTCGAAAAGCAGAATGTTGACGATTTAGGCAAGGAGACGGGCGGCACTAAAGTGAAATTAGTTAAAGCGCAGTCCATAGACGCTCAATTTGATGCGCATAATAATAATAATAATAAAGATAAAAACACTCCTCAGTTTATGATCCAGTGTCCAGGATGTTTCAGATGTAGACGTTGGTGTTCTACACGCAGATGAATGGAAGGTAGCGCTTAAAAAACTGACCAATTAAACTTAGAATTAAAATATAAAAAGGAATATGAGCACGTTTGCTCTTGGAAAGCAATGAACGATGTTAAAATAGATATCGAACTTGTATTAAATTCGCTCCTTTTACCTGATAAATGATTAAAGGACACCCTTCAACACAACTAAATAAAACCCATGTCAGAACAGCTCCGAAGGGCCTTGGCCTACCAAGTGACCGCTGCTCAGCCCGAAGGCCTGCAGATTACGAGGTGTAGTGTGGTCGGCACGACGAATCCTCTCGGCCGTTATTTTTGGCTTTCTAGACCGGAACCGCCATCTCACCGTCAGATATCTGCTCAATTGTAATCACGTAGGCTGAGTGGACCTCGAACCAGTCCTCACATCCAGGAAAGGATCCCTGACCAGGCCAGGAATCGAGCCCGGGACCTCCGCGTAAGCCACAGGCACCCCTGAAGATGGTTTTCTGTGGTTTCCCATTTTCACACCAGGCAAATGCTGAGGCTGTACCTTAATTAAGGCCACGGCCGCTTCCTTCCCATTCCTAAGCCTTTCCCGTCCCATCGTCGCCATAAGACCTATCTGTGTCGGTGCGACGTAAATCAAAATAGCCACACACAAAAAAGAGGAGCTTGAATGGCATTCCAAACACCCTTCCTTCCTTCCTTGTAACTGTCAACAACTGATCAAACACAATTGTTGATGGGCACACAGGCATAAATCGTAATTGTTGTGACCAATTCTTGCCGACAATGCCCATACATAGTTAAAACATCGTAGATTCCACTAATTATAGCATTTTTCACGAGGGCACAAAAAGAGCCCGTTGGGGTATGAATAGGTTTCAACATGCGTAGTAGATTATTCCTGTCTCTGACCTTCCCGCTGACCGAATTTCATTGTTGACACAACACACTAAGCCACTAAGGAAAATACTGTACGGTCATCGAGGTATTCACCAGGTCCACACACATCCACAGCATATACCGTGACTCATCACTCTTCCACTGCTCCACAGAACAAAGACGGCGTTGTTTAGCTCAGAGACGTCGCTCATTCGTTCGTGTGATCAGTGGCTTGCGGGCAGTAGCATGACCCCGAAAACCGAGATCACCTCATCACGACGGGACATTCTGTCACTGACCTCTGTCTGTCCCTGACCTGCTACGGAAGTCCTCTTCAGTGGTTGACAAACATGTCTCACGGTTGGTTCGTACAGAAGGTTTAGAGTTCGGCGGTTCCTATCATCAGAGAGATGACTGGGTTCAGTCCTCCCCTGATACTTCCAATTGACATTAAGATCGCTAACATTGGACCTGGGCACATGTACATCCCGTGAAATCTCTCTGGAAGAACACCCAAACTTGTGCGATTCTTCAGTTAATCACTACCTTGTACGGTTCCATGGTTGAATGGCTGGCATGCTGACATTTGGTACAAGGGTTCCTGGGTTCGATCAAAGATTGCTTCTAGGATTTTAGTTTGAGTTGATGAATTCTTCTGGCTTGGGGAATTTTCCGTATTGAATGTCTGAATTTCATCTTAGGTAGGGTTCCATCTTCACAGACGTGAAGGTCACCTGTATGGCGTCTACTCGAAGGACCTGCATCAGGTCCTTGCGGAGGCCGTACGCCCTTATTATTTTTATTTATTTTCTTTTTCTCCTTCGTTTCGGCCGTCTATGGACCACGTTTGAAAATCACTGAGATATTTTTAGTCTTCTCTGCCTTCATTCTATGCCAATGTCTTCTTATTCTTTCTTCTACTCCTTTTTTCTGTTTTTCTCTATAGGATTTCCCTTTTCTCACTTGTATTTCCCCAGTCTCCTGGAAGCCACGGACTTTTTGACGGGTTGACTAAACGGTTTCTGTCCATGATGTAATCTTCCGGAGCCCCCAAGTCCAACCTCAGTTCTCTAAACTATTTCAGCTCTGTCTTCTTCCTCCTGAAGAATTCAAATATCCTCTTCGTTAGTCTGTTACTATCTATCCTCAACAAGTGTCCATAAAACTGTTACCTTCTCTTCCTCATCAGTTCAACCACTCCTTCTGTTCTTTGATACAATTCTTTGTTAGATTGGAGTTTCCTCGTTCCATTCTTTTACATTTGGACCTAACATTATCTTAACATTTTTCTTTTTTCCGGATAGTCTTCAAGCCCACCTTTTCTGCTGAGGTTTAACAAGAGTATCTATCTATATATTAAAAGAGCTCTTATGAACAGCTTTGGAATATCCGTCCGTCCGTTCTATTGGACCGATTTGCTTCTTTTTTTTTATTCTCTCCGGAATTACCTGCCGATGAATCATGGACATTGATACGTCTCTAAGTTCAGCCAGCTTTGAATAATGATAAAATCAAATCATTAAATGATCACTCCAATAATTGCAGGCGAAGGCTTACCCTAACCCGCAATACATTCTGTACTTAGCAGGTTGCTAAGCGACTAACACTTTTCTTAGATATACACTTCATCTGATCACGGAAGACTACTATTGCCTGATTGACACTCTTTGATTCTCTAACCTTTCCCAGCTTCCAAATATATAGATGATAATGGTGTTTAAAGGAACCTAACATCTAGGTCATTGTCCCCTAATGGTGCGAAATGAAACAAAATATAATGACAATTTAAAAGTCCAAAATCATCTACTGACAAGAATTCAAAACGGAATGACGAAGAAAGAAGGGAAGAAAGACGATTTAAAGCAATCAGTGGATCCGACCCGCAATGCCCCACATTCCCAGAAACTAGCGTAAAACAATACTATTACTTACCAAGTGATTACTTCTAAAGCACAATCCTGAATCGATGATGCCTGTTGTCCAAAGTGGTCCAAAATTCAGGTCAACGGCCCCTCATAATGGTATTTATCGCTAGTAAAGTAAAACCATGCTATTTGTCATGTTGCGGTACTAATAAAAGTAGCATAGACTCCCGGTATTCCACACATTGTGGTACTACTCACATGTTATGTCATACGCACATGCAACGCAGACCTATGGTGTTTCTCATATTGTGGCACCACTTACAGGAACGTAAATCTATGGTGTTCCTCACATAGGTGTATTAATCACAGGGACTCGTACTATCCCGTGGTGTTCCTCACATAGTGGGTACTAATCATAGGCAACGTAGACCCACGGTGTCGCTCATATAGTGGTACTAATCACAAGCAAAGCCAAGACCCGTGGTGTCTCCCACATAATGGTACCAATTACAGGCAACATAAGCCCGTGGTGTTCAACATGTAGTGGTACTAATCACAGGTACTGTAAAACCCATCCTGATTCACACACTGTTGTTACTAATCACAAAGCTATTGTGTGCCTAACATAGTGGTACTACTCACAAGTAAAGGCGACCCATGGTGTTCCTCGAGTGATGGTACTAATTACAAGTGGCCTCATGATCCTAATTCGATCATCCTCTGGTCGCCCCGTTTAGCCGCCTCTTACGACAGGAAGGGGATACCGTGGGTGTGTTATTCGCTTGCGTCCCCCGCCCACAGGGGATTGTGTGTTTGGTCCGCGAGAGCTATTTAATTTCGCTCAAGTCCGCCGGTAAGCCGGTTAGGAACCGCCCCTATATATCCGCCACCTGGAACGCGCCACGTGGGAGTATCACCTCTCCCCCCTCTACGCAAGCGTAGTAGGTTCGTGGCCAAATATATTCAACAGATCGGAAAGCGTTCCTAATAACTTACATTCTGCTAAAAGAAAAAAGTCTACGTACAAACAGGCACCATCATGACTTCATGACAATACGCCTTAGACATTAACTCGAAACACCGATCGAAGGATAACTTAGCTAAAAAGGAAATTGAAGACGCCATGTATCTTAAAAGGGTTCTCTGTCTGGCAAAAAGCGCTCCTCCGAGACTGATATATGAGCTCACAAGACAACAATTCTATATAGAAGAACTGCTATTAAAAATACCGTTGACTTCTGCAACATAACTCCAAGCTTTTCATCAAGAAGTGCTGGATAAATCAAGCGAATATATGGATAGATGGGATGAATTCTACGACTATGAACTGCGGCATACCTTAAAGCGCTTCTTATTAAATGTTCAAAAATACATTGAAAATGGCGGGAAAAACAGTATGACTACGAGAGGTATATCAAGACGAGTTGTCCGACTCGTTGGCTGAATGGTCAGCGTACTGGCCTTCGGTTCAGAGGGTCCCAGGTTCAATTCCCGGCCGGGTCGGGGATTTTAACCTTCATTGGTTAATTCCAATGACCCGGGGGCTGGGTGTTTGTGCTGTCCCCAACATCCCTGCAACTCACATACAACACATAACACTATCCTCCACCACAATAACACGCAGTTACCTACACCTGGCAGATGACGCCCACCCTCATCGGAGGGTCTGCCTTACAAGGCTAGAAAAAGCCACACGAAATTATATTATCAAGACGAGTTACCTGATCTATTTATAACGAATGCTGCAGAGCAGCACAGGTCCCCTTATTATTATTATTATTATTATTATTATTATTATTATTATTATTATTATTATTATTATTGCCGTGATTCCGGTGTAGGGGTAGCGTGCTCTTAATCGGAGGCCCTGGGTTCGATTCCCGGCCAGGTCAGTGATTTTTACCTGTATCTGAGGGCTGGTTCGAGGTCCACTCAGCCTACGTGTTTACAATTGAGGAGCTATGTGAAGATTGGATAGGCCCTGGTCTAGAAAGCCAAGAATAAAGACTCAGAAGATTCATGTGCTGACCACTCGATACCACATAATCTGTAGGTCCTCGGGCTGAGCAGCGGTCATTTGGTAGTCCATGGCCCCGCGGGGCTGTTGCGTCGTGGGGATTTGTTTGGGTTTCATTATTAATATTATATTCTTAACGT